>NW_006433385.1:176812-188266 GCF_000325575.1 Pteropus alecto | reverse complement strand
GGTCACCATGGCCCCGTGTCCTCGAGGCGGGTGGGCAGCCCTGAGGCTCCTTCCCGCACTCACCCTGTGCGAGGGCCATGCTGTCGCCCAGCAGCGAATCCCAGGTGGACTTCCGGGGCCTCGGTCACTGCCCAGTGTGTGAACGGGCCAGGGCCGAGCAGGTGGAGGTGGCCCTGGCCTGGGGACCGCCTGTGACCACCAGGCCCCTGCCGTCCCTGGAGCATCACGGTGGGATGAAGACTCAGACCCGCGGGGCTGTCCTGGGGACCTCGGATCCCATCCGGGCCACCACCATGTTCCCCCCAGTCCTGCCTGTGACGTCCCTCCCAGTCTCCGAGCCGCGGAACTGCCTGGCTTGCGGCGAGTCCGCCCTGTGCCACCGCTGAGGCTCGCGCGTGGCGGGAGCGCCGGCCGCCGGCCAGCTCGCAGCTCTGCCTGCTCCACAGGCTCGCGTCGCTCTTGGCTGAGGTGTGACTTGGAGTCACGAGGTGTGTGCAAACATGGCACGCCCCCAGAGGGCCCCGTGTCCCCACCCTCACCGTCAGGACTCCCTGCCGACCCTCTGAAGGTTGCCATTCCCATCTCTGGTCCCTTCTGCCACACTCTCCCCAGGTGACTGTCCTCCCAGCCCCTGCCACCTTGTGCCAACGGCTCCCAGAGCCACAGCCCAGCAGCCCCCTCCCGGCCACACCCACTGCTTCAGCTGGGCCACCCGTGGTGCGTCTGGGCGCCTGTGTCTCTGCACCCTGAGCCTGTCATCTACAGAAGGGAGTGGTGGCTGGAGTGGGCAGCTGCACTCTGCTCCCCGCTTGGAGGGACTGTCAGACCCCCACCCAAGAGCTTGGGAACTAGAACAAAGGGAGCTCAGTGGCCATAGCCTGAGGGGCCACCACGCTGAGTGTCAAGGGCAGGTGGAGGGAAGGCTTGTCAGTGAGTGGGCACAGGCAGCGGAGAGCCTGGGACAGTGGACAGCCCAGAGGGGGACCCGGCCCAGGTTTGGGCCTCAGAAGGGCTGGGGGCGTTTGTCAGGAAGGCTGCCGGCTTCTGCCCATGGGAGCTGCCGTGTGCCCCCTGCGACCCAGCCCAGCGCCCTGGGAAGGGACGTGGGCATCATGTCATGCTATGCCCACACTGTTCCCGGGCCCCGGGAGCCTCTGAGCAGGTCCCACCCTCATCCTCACTTCACAGGGAGAGAAGCCACCTGCCCAAGCTCACGTGGCCACCAGGGCCGAGCCGAAGCAACGCCAGGCCATCTGACCTGGGGCCAGGCACTCACTCACATGCGCCCTCCCTGTGCTTCACCTGGCCGCATCCGGCTTCACCTGGCTCCTTCTCCTCAGGGACACAGCCTCGTAGGCTGGACCCATGCAGAAGTCCACACTGGGACTTTACAATTTGGAGCCTCCCTGAGTCCCCTCCGTCCTCCCGCCTGTTAGCATCCTGACACAGCCGTCCTCCCATTTTTGGCACGGGCATCTGTCCCTCCCCCAGGCCAGGGGAGGACATCCACTTCTTTGGGGAATGTAATTGTGCCCCCGGGACCCACACGACCCACTTAAGTTCCTGGAGACCACGGCCTGTCAGAGGCACTGGCGGTAATGAGCATCTCACATGCTCCTGGGAGACTAGGCGGCTCGCCCTCTGTCTGCAGCTGACACAGTGATGCCGCCGAGACCCGCCTGCCTCCCGGGGCCGCACGGGGACACCTGCATTCTGCAGTCCCCGTCTGGTCTCAGACCCAGCCCTCGTGCTGCTCATACTTGGATGAAGGTCTCCAGGCGTCTCAGGAACCACGTCTGAAAGCTGAGGGCAGCTGGGAGGCCAAAGCCACTTTGCAAAGGGTGGAGAGAAGGCAGAGGGCCCAGCTCCAAACCTCATGGCCCTTTGGAGGCCGAGGGTCCCGTCCCCAGACAGAGGGGCAAGAGGTGACAGTAATGTTGCAGTGGTCCCTTCCACGCCCAAGACCCTGTGGCTCTGAAAGGTGACTCGTGCTGGAGTCTGTCTTCCTTATTAGCCGAGGACAGGGCCTTTAGATGTCACTCTGATCCTAGACGTGTGGTGTGGCCTGGACCCCAATTCTCTCTCCCCAGGCCGCCTCATTGACCCACATGTGGCCATATGACACACATGCACACCCACCATTCATGCATGGTACCCACACACACGGTGTTTCTGTATGCACATGCAAACACATGATGCACACAGGCACACATGCACTCATATTGCATGTGTTCACACATGGCACAGGTGCATGCACACTCGCACACGTGCAAACACATGATGCACTCACGTTGCACATGTTCACACGTGCACATACACATGGCACATGCGTGCACCTGCACACACTGATCTTTGCCCGGCCTCCCGCCACGCTCCTTCCCAGCCGCGTCGTGGGCTCCGCCTGAGTGTGTGGACGGCCTGTCCTTGGTGCTGACACCAGTTTGTGGGTGCGTTCTGCATCACTCGGCCAAAGGGGCCTCAGTCTGCCCCCAGCCTCCTCCTTTCCAGGGTCTGAGACTGACTCCGGCCTGGGCCAGTGACTAGCTGTGTGGAGTAGCCCTCGTCCAAGCCGGGGCGGGGGCTGGGGTGTCTCAGGTGCCTCTGACTTTTCTCATAGTGACTGAGGCACCTGCCACCCAGCCCAGCTCTGCTCCTCCCTCCCAACCACACCTGTGCACTCACACACACGTTGTGCACACGTGCACACGCACGCTCACGTTGACAGGCCCTTGCTTTCAGCCAAATCCCCAGCCTCTGGCCTGGGCAGGGCAGCGCTCCACAGAGCTGGTGCATTCAAAGCTTGTAACATTCAGTCAAGAAGAAGATGCATCGATTTTTAATGTTCTTTAGCTCAAAATGAAGATGTGCATCTGGCGTGAAGGCTGACTTCTCATGTGGCAGAGCAGCGGCCCATCAATCGCGTCACATAAACACTGCTGAGCCTCAGAGTTCGCTTCCCCCGTGTGCTCCCCAGCCTCTGCTCAGTGCGACCAGGACCCCGTGGTCCTACCCTCAAGCCTCACGCTCACAGCTCGTACACACCCAGGTCCTCCGAGGCCCTGTGACACTCTGGGGGCAGACTCCCAGGCCCAACTGTGCATCCCCACTTCCCATGACCTACAGCAGGCACCTCGATGCTTGCTGGTCCCCAAGCTTCCATGTGTCCCCACTCAGTCACCTATCCAGGTTGCTCAGGCACCTGGTGCCAGCCCAGGAAGACCCTGTGTGCATGTGGGGGACCCTGCAGGTGCTGGGTGGGGGGACTCGGCGAGCAGGCGAGGGGCAGAGGGGCCCTTGTCTGCTGGGCTCTGGTGGAGTGCGCTGTACCTCAGGGCTCACACCGTCTCCTGTTGCTGGGGCCCTGCGGCTGCGGCGGAGGGGAGGGCCCAGGGTCACACGCGGTGCTGAGCGGTAGCAGACCCCACCCGGCCACCGGGCTCTGCAGGCCCACTTCACTCCCACCCACCGCTTCAGCCCCTGTGGGGAGCCTCCCCGAAATCTCTGACCTTTTCCAGTGTGGCCACTGGCCACCTGCATCAGAGCGAACGGCCCACTGAGCTGGGTGGGGCTGGGGACCTGCATCTTAACACCTCCCCAGGGGTCTCCCGGGGCAGCCTCCCAGGCTCCTCCGTCCACAGGCCTGACCCCTGCACGCAGCCTTCTCTGCCCAGCGGTGCCATTCCTGCCCAGGTGGCTCTGAGCCAACAGGCGCTCACTCTGTCCTGCGGTCTCTGAGCACCGGGTCGTTTGTCATCTGCAGCCCTTGCAGCTGCTGATTCTCCAGGGCTGCACCCCGAGCTTTTGGGGAGGGAAGTGGGGGCAGCCGTCCAGCCCCGACGACTTGCTGTTCTGGCATCGTCTCTGCTCAGACGCAGGTGCCCTGCTCCCTAAGTGGGGCACTGGACGGGGGCCCAGGGTCTTCGACTCTGCTCCCAGCGCTGCCACCAGCAGCTTGTGCTGTGTGGCCTTGGACAAGTCGCTACACCTCTCTGGGCCTCTTCTTCCCACAGGAGCCTTGGGAACTGGTGGCACGTTGTCAGCATCTCTGTTTCCTTAGCTTCTGGTGGGACGAAAAACACCCAAAGAGGGGTGTGGAAGTCTGTCTCCTTCTAGACACCCCGGCACTGTGCAAGTGGCTGGTGAGACCACAGACGTGGGCTAGAGAGCGTGGGTGACCAGAGACAGCCTCTGACCTGCCCAGTTCTTACCGTGAGCTTGCTGTGCACCTACTACGTGCTAGTCCAAAGGCCCTGAATTCAAGGGTCTTAAATCCTACTAACAGGAGACAAGTGAAAGACACAACATGCACAGTGTCGGTGATCTGTGCTGTGGAGAGAGTTGAGTGGGGGCTGGGGAGGAGGTGCTGAGGGACCTCGGGGCTGCCGTTAAGTTCGGCGGTGACAAGGACCTCGCCGAGCAGGAGCGGGAGCGGCGTGGAGGTCTGCGGGGACAGCGTTTTAGGCAAGGGAAGGGCAGGTGCCCGTGTGTGTGTGTGTGTGCGCGTGTGTGTGTTTACACGGACGCACGCACGTGCAGGAGGCAGCAGAGGAACAGGCGGGGACACGCAGGCTGTGCAGGGATGTCCGTGATGGAATGAGGAGCCTGTGGTTTGTTTCGACAACAGGCCCTCTGCCTGCTGGGCCGAGACATGGTGGGTGACGCACTGGGAGGGCAGGAGCCCCTCCCCACCCAGATCCCCAGGGTGCTCATTCGCCCTTCCCTTCTCATTCACAGCTGTCCCCAGTGCCACCATGAGGAACATCTTCAAGAGGAACCAGGAGCCCATGGTGGCTCCTGCCACCACCACGGCCACGATGCCGGTCGGGCCTGCGGACAATTCCACCGAGAGTGGGGGCGCCGGGGAGACCAAGGAGGACATGTTCGCGGAGCTGAAGGAGAAGTTCTTCAATGAGATGAGCAAGATCCCCTGTGAGTGCCCCTGTGGCTGGCGAGGAGGCCGGAGCTAGGGAGGGCCTAGTGGGCGGGGCCTAGTGGGCGGGGCTGAGGGGCAGCGCTGCGACAGGATTGGCTGGATTGTTTCCTAATGTTCGGGTTCCAGGCTGGATTATTTGGGGAGGCAAGAATGAGGGCGTGTGGACTGGCGTGATGAGGGGAGCAAGGGGTTTATGTGCCCCAACCTCCAAGGGGACAACGTTCTTGTAAAATCTAGAAAACTCGAAAGGTAAAGCCAAAATAAGATGAAAAATGATGAAACAAATCACTACTCACGTTCTCCAGTCACACTTGGAAACTACTTTATTTTGGAAGATGGAAAATAAATGTCCCCTTGCTTACTCACTTCCCAGAGGCCCTGCGGAGGAGCAGCCCTAGGGCGAGAGAGGGGCTTTGGGGACCACGGGGAGCCACCCAGGGCCAGCCCCCAGGAGACTGAGCATGGGGTGGGCCTCGGGGTCCTCCCACCCGTCTGACAGGGCCCTCCCATCTCCTGGCTGCTGCCATTCCTCGGGCAGGTGCATCCTCAGGCAGCTAAGGGCAGAGCCAGGTGTTAATGATGAAAGGCGCGTCAAGCATCTCACCTGCAGATGCGCAGTGAGCGTGGGACTAGATACGGGGCGTGGGCGCTGGAGGCCGCAGACCCCGCACGCGCGGGGCTGCGAGGCAGGCGGCGCTGACCCGGCCTTCCCCGCGGGGCAGTGCCGCCCTGGGCGCTGGTCGCCATCGCCGTGGTCGCCGGCCTGCTGCTGCTCACCTGCTGCTTCTGCGTCTGCAAGAAATGCTGCTGCAAGAAGAAGAAGAAGAAGGAGAAAGCCAAGGGCGCGAAGAACGCCATGAGCATGAAGGACATGAAAGGGGCACAGGTAGGGTGACGGGGCTCCCGCCTCGAGCGGCCCTGCAGCCCGCCCCCGAGGCCACGACGGGCCCCCCACTGGGACAAAACCTGGGAAAGAGCGCCCCAGGAGGCCACACGGGGCCTGGAGACCACCTCTGGCTGGGGCGGGCGGGGCCCGGCGGGCGTCCCTAGGCCGGTCAAATTGGGTTTGCTTACTGGTCCTTCGTCCTTAGGGCTGCTCAGCCCAGAAGGCCCTAGTTCCCTTTTTCGAGCTGACAGAGACTTCTGGCTTCACTTTCTCAGCTGGGGTGACTGGGAAGAATCTTTTGCTCAAGGAATCAACACGGGGGAGGATGGAGGGAAGTGCCTGATCTCAGGAAGTCAGCCGGGGAGCAAAGTGGCCTTTGTGTGCTTGTGTGTGAGCTGGTGTGTGGAGGGGCTTCGGGAACGCCCTGGGCCTGGCCCAGCCCGGCCCAGCCCCGCCCGGCCCCGCCGAGCAGCTGCGACTTCCCCGACTTCCCCGACTTCCCGGCTGGTCTCAGCGGCTGGGTCTGTTCTTATGGCACTTTCCTCCTCCTCCTGCCTGCGTGGACTTGCCGCTCCCTGCCGCCCGGATGCCCACCTGGACGCCCTCCGGTAGGTCTTGCCCAGGGTGGGAGAGGCCTGAGCTGGGAGAGGCATTGGGGAGGGGCCGACAAGGGAAGCACCCCCATCCCCCCGAGCTGCTGTGGGGCGCTTGGCACAGCGCCTGGCCTCCCTGCACTGGGCCTCGCAGGGGCGGCACACCTTAGCGCAGAGCTGGGGCTCTGAGGGGCTGTGAGTACCCCGGATAGCACCACGCCTCCTATACCCAGTGCTGAGCCAGGGTCTGCACAGGGGGCTGGCTTCCCGTTGTCCCTGTGCAAAGCTAGGCTGCTCTGTTCTTCTGGTAACGTGTCCCTTCTCCCCACAGCCCCCCGCCAGGACGATGACGATGCAGAAACGGGTCTGACTGAGGGCGAGGGGGACGGAGAAGAGGAGAAGGAGCCTGAGAACCTGGGCAAGCTGCAGTTCTCCCTGGACTATGACTTTCAGGCTAACCAGGTGTGCGGGGCTGGGCTGGAGGGTGAGGTGGGCAGGCTGGGAACCTCACGGCCTGTGCGGGCATCCGGGCCGCACAGGTGCCCAGCTGGCTCTCGGGAAGGGCCCCTGGCTAGCTCCGCTGTAGACCTGCCCGCCAACTGGGCAAACCTGTCGCCCTCTCAACTTCAGTGTCCCCAATTCTTGGGGGTGGAGATGGGGCCCAGTCTCTCACTAGCACCAGCCTGCCCTCCCCTCGCAGCTGCCTGCTGCCAGGGCTGGTCCAGGCACATCCAGCCCTGAGATGCCAGTTCTGCTCACTCTCTCTCTAGCTGACCGTTGGCGTCCTGCAGGCTGCCGAACTGCCCGCCCTGGACATGGGCGGCACCTCTGACCCTTACGTCAAAGTCTTCCTCCTTCCAGACAAGAAGAAGAAATACGAGACCAAAGTCCATCGGAAGACACTGAACCCTGCCTTCAACGAAACCTTCACCTTCAAGGTGACAAGGGCTGGATGTCGGTGCCGGGTGCCTCCTGACCCGTTACCAGGTCCCAGCTGCAGGCCTTTCCTTGGTCCTTGGCTGCAGCTGAGGTCCGGGAGGCAGTTCCGTTGGGGACAGTGGCCACATGTGAGACTCCGCCCAGGCCCCTGGAGGACCAGGATTCCCCACCCTGTGCTCTGCTCCCCAGGTTCAGGGGACTTGTGTCTCTACAGACTGGCCAGGAGTCCCGCAGGCCAGAGCTCTGCCCACAGCACCCCTAGCTGCCCTCTCTGCCCCTCTGTGCCTGCAGGTGCCATACCAGGAGCTGGGGGGCAAAACCCTGGTGATGGCCATCTACGACTTCGACCGCTTCTCCAAACACGACATCATCGGGGAGGTGAAGGTGCCCATGAACACCGTGGACCTGGGCCAGCCCGTCGAGGAGTGGCGGGACCTGCAGGGCGGGGAGAAGGAGGAGGTGAGGGCAGAGACCGGGCATGATGGCGCTGGGGCCGAGCTTCTGGGTCGCATTAGGGTCTGGCTGTGTGGCCCTGGGCTCCTCGCCTAATGTCCTTGGACCTGGGTGTTCTCCTTCATTCTCTGCAGTGGGGATGACATCTGTGTAAAGCTCATGTCTCGTAGGTGCGTGGCATCTGGTGGGTGCTCAAGGAAACAACATGCTCACTCTATTACTCCGAAACTTCTGTCATTTAGAGCCAGTGAGTCCGGGCTCTGCCTCAGTTTACCCACAAGGGGAGCCCACGTTTGTTCTAAAAGACTCTCAGCATTGGGGCGTGTCCCTCTAGCAACGGCCACAGCGTTCACTCACTTACCAAATACTTAGCAAGCACTCTCCGTGGACCCAAACACGCCGTTTGTCTCGGCCGAGCTCCTGTAGTGTGCTGGGCATAGTCCCTGGTAGTGATGCAGGGGCAAGAAGAGACGCTTGAGACATCTTTCCTCACCCGAGGGTTTGCGTGTGTTGAGGAAGGGCCCACACCCAGGGCCCGACGGGGGTGAGGTGGCCCATCTCTGAGCTGTGACTGCGGCGGGTGTCGGCAGCGGTCTTGGGAGCCAGGAGCCTTGGCTCCTCCACTCCCCCTGGCCCTGTGCCCAGTTGTCATGGGACTCTGAGCACGTCCTCTCCCCCCAAACCTGTCTCTCGCTGGTCACAAGGAACCTTCGCACTGTCTGCATGAAAGAGTTGCAGGGACAGCGACATAAGAGATGCAAAGTGCTTTAAAAACCACACATCGCTCTGCAAGAGGAATGGCCAGCAGGAGGGAGCTGGCTCAGTGGGAGGAGGAATTGGAGGAAGCCTCCCGAGATACTCCATCTCCAGGGCCCTTGGACATGAGCCCTGATGCCACCTGGTCACCCTGAGGGGCTGTGTTGGGCAGCGGCAGGAGGTCACGGGGTCAGCCACTGAGACGCCTGCTCAGCCATCAGATTGTGGGGCCTGGGGATGGAGGGAGCTGGGCTCACACCACTGCCTTGCTAGTCTCAGGAAGACTGGTCGTCCTTGCTAGAGAAAGTGGGATGGCTGACATGACTCCAGGTCCCTTCTCTCTCTCTGGACAGCCAGAGAAGCTGGGGGACATCTGCACCTCCCTGCGCTATGTGCCCACGGCCGGGAAGCTCACGGTCTGCATCCTGGAGGCCAAGAACCTGAAGAAGATGGACGTGGGCGGCCTCTCAGGTACGTGCAGAGCTTCTGGCTGCCACTGGGTGGCAGCAGCGAGTCAGTCTCTGCTGGAGCTCCAGCACGCACACCCAGCATGCACACCCACCGGGAGGGGTCTCCCAACAGCTGCGGGTCCTGGGGGCAGGACCAGGTAGCAGAAGTCTAGTTGCTGACTCCCACTTTCTCTGAGGGCTCCCTGACCCTCTGAACTGCCTTCCCGTGCTCCCCTTCCAGGCCCTGGGCGCCACCGGAGAAAGGACCCCTCAGATGAGTCAGTAACCTAGGATTCTCCTGTCAGGGAAGCATAGGCAGTGGACGGGGCTCGCCATCTGTGGTGCCACCAAAATCTGTGACGCTTCTCCAGGACAGGCTCTGGGGCTCTGCTGTGGAAGGGGGCTGGAGGAGGGGAGTGCTCTGGGTGGGGCTGGCCCGCAGCACAGGTGGGATGTTCCGGTGGTGGCATGGCCAATCACCGCACCTTCCCGAGCAGCAGCTGGTGCTTGGGCTTGACTAGCAGGTCCAGCTGCCAGCCCTGTCCCTAACCCATGGTGTGGCCTTGGCAGATCATGTCCTTTCTGTGGGCTTTGGTTTTTCGTCTGCAAGGTCAGGGATGGCAGGTGGAGGTCGTCCTTAGCAGTCCTCCGCCCTGCCTGGGACAGACATCGTCAAGCCGCCCTCACTCTTCTGGACTCAGTGGCCACGGGCGGGTGGGGCTGACCGGACCTCTGGGCCGCGCCTCTCCCGTGCAGACCCCTATGTGAAGATCCACCTGCTGCAGAGCGGCAAGAGGCTCAAGAAGAAGAAGACGACGGTGAAGAAGAAGACTCTGAACCCCTACTTCAACGAGTCCTTCAGCTTCGAGGTCCCCTTCGAGCAGATCCAGGTGCTGGGCGGGGCTGGCGGGCCAACACATGGGGACAGAGCCACTTTGCCCATTGGGGGGCCTCCAGGGGAGGCGAGTGTGGCCAGTGGTCCTTTGGGGCGGGGAGGGGGAATGGGATTCGGAGCTGCTGAGGAGGTGGGCTGGCTGCCTCCTTGGTCCCGCCTGGGCCATCTCCGCCCTGTTCTGCTGCCCAGGTCTGTACCCAGCTCCTCTGACCCCTTCCTCTCTCCTCCTCCCCTCCCTCCCACCAGCCAGTCCTCTACGTGTTGGGGGTGAGGCCTGTTTCCCACCACTTCCGGCATGAGCGGGTCTGACCCTGGCAGGACAGGAGACCCCCAGCATCTGGGCTGCAATGGGGGGCTTGGAGTCTTGGTCGCTCCTTCTTTGTAAGGAGCTGTCCCTCATCACCCCCGCCCTCTCCAGGGGGGCCGGGGGCAAGGGTGCTAAGGTGACCCTCAGAGTTCGTGTCGTCATTTGTGGAGAATTCTTCAAGGGAACGGAGGCAGCTCAGCGATGTCAGACCCAGGGAAGTTCTCATTTTGGGGAACTTAAGACTGTTCTGGCCCAGGAATCTCAGATGTGACGTGTCCCGAACCAGCACAGTGCCCTCCTCTATTCCCCTGCAGCCAAACCTGCTCCATCCGAATTCTCTGATTTCAATGAGTGGCCCCGCCACCTACCCAGATGCCCGAGCCGGACACCTGGGCGTCACCTTAGAGCCCCTGCCCCTCTGCATTCTCCTTTGCCCCACACGCTTTGCTGAGCGTTTCCTAAGTGCCAGGAACTTGCTGGACGCCAGAGACACAAATGGGTAATAGACACGGCCCCTGGTCTCAAGGAGCTGACAGTCAGGACAGAGGGGTGTAACAGACCACTGGGACAAGGATGTGAAGACTGTGAACAGTGCAGGGGAGGCTTGGTCCCAGAGGATGAGTCTGAGCTGGCTGGGTTGGGTGGGAGAAGGGCACTGAAGGTCCCTCAGGCAACCCAGCTGGCCACCAAGTCCCCTGAGTCTCCCCTGGACGCCTCTCCAATCCGGCCGGCACTTTCTTCCCACTGCCACGGCCTGGGCTCAGGTACCGACACCTGCCCTCCCAGACCGCTGTCCCCCTGCCATCGTCCCGTCCCTCCTCCAGTGCCTCCTCCACCCCGCGCCAGGTTCTGCACCAAAATGCCCAGGCTGCCGTCTCGCCAAGGCTGCGGGGGCTCCCTGCTGCTTGCCGAGAGGATAAAAGTTGTGCTCCTTGGCTGACCCCAGGCCCTGCCAACCCCATTCCTGCCTCTGCCTCACACTGGACCTCACACTCTGAACTCCACCTGTTTCCCTGACACCAAATGCACTCACGTCTCCGTACGGCCCCCCGGGCTGATCTTCCTCCCTGGGACCCTCTTCTCTCTTTCCGGCCTGGAGAAACCCTCAGTCTTCACCTCCAAGCTCATAGTCGCCTCCTCCGCGAAGCCTTCTCGATTCCTCCCGAGTTCCCCTAGTATCTCGTGCTCACCTCCCTGCGTAACGCCCTAGCTTTGCTTTAGGCGTCGGCGCCTGTGTCTGCTG
>NW_006433385.1:176161-176748 GCF_000325575.1 Pteropus alecto | reverse complement strand
GGGGCCCGGAGCACTGTCCCTGATCCATGAGCGCCCAGGGGCAGGAACAGGCCGCTCGCCACGCGCGCCAGTCACCTGGAGGCGCCGGAGTCCCGGCCCTCGCCCGCCAACCCCTGTCCCTCCGTCCCCTGCAGAAAGTCCAGGTGGTGGTCACCGTGCTGGACTACGACAAGCTGGGCAAGAACGAAGCCATCGGCAAGATCTTCGTGGGCAGCAACGCCACGGGCACGGAGCTGCGGCACTGGTCCGACATGCTGGCCAACCCCCGCAGGCCCATCGCCCAGTGGCACTCGCTCAAGCCGGAGGAGGAGGTGGACGCGCTCTTGGGCAAGAACAAGTAGGCGGCGGCGGCCGCCACGCCGACGAGAGCCGGAGCTACAATACCTCAGTCGCGCAACCTTAGAGGCTCCCCTGCCATTTGTTCGTGCTCGTGTCCCTGTTTGTCCCTCCTTTCTGTCTTCTTAAGGACCAACGTCCCTCCGATGGCCGCGAGGAGCGTCCCCTCGGCGGTGAGAGAGAAGCCTGGCTCTCGTCATCGTCCCGGGAGCTGTCCGGCCGCGGCGCCCTCGCTCTCCCGCAGCGCCCCT
>NW_006433385.1:173897-175799 GCF_000325575.1 Pteropus alecto | reverse complement strand
CGCGGTTCCTGGGACGTTGGTGGCCCCGGCCTGTCCCGGGTGGGCCAGGCTCTCCGCAGGGACTGTCCCCCTTGTGGACAGCAGCAAATTCAGAAGCAGCGGCGGACCCGCTCCCCAGAAAGGCCAGAACGACACTCCGGAGCTTCGTCCCCTCCAGGGACAAGGACGCCCCGCGGCCTCGCTCGCCTGCGCTCCTGCCTGTGCTCGCTCCTGTCGCTGTCCGAAGACGTCGCCTGCAGCGCCCGAGCTTTCAAGGGCGCTTTGCCTGTCGTTGCGCCCCCTGAGGTCCAGGTGAGAGGGGAGGCCGGGGGCAGGTGGCAGAGTCCCTGCAGGACGCCCACGGCGGCGCCCTTTTTTGCAGCGGCGCGACCCGGGGCGGACCCGCGCCACGCTCCCCGGGGACACGTCCCTCTGGGTCCCGCGGCACCGCGTCCTTTCCCAGTGGGTGGCGGGGACCCTGCCAAGGCTTCTACCCCACAGTTGCGTCCCCGTCCTCCTCGTGTTCCCGCACTGATAAAAAGCCATATATATGTTAGGTTTGCACTGAGTGCCCTGCTAAACCTTTGTCCCTGGCTCCGGAGTCAGCGCCACGTGACCAGAGGCCAGGCCACTTCCTTGGCCCCGTCTCCCATCCCCGTGTCCCTTCCTGCAGCCTCTCTCTCCCGTCCATGAAGCCCCCAGGCCCTTTCCTCCTGGGAGTCTCTCCCAGCAAAAATGGCAGCACGCTCTGTCCTGCCCTCTCTGGGCCACCTCAGCTTCCCGTATGCACCCGAGACAGGTGGACGCTGTTGCAGAAAATCAGGCTTTGAGGATCCAGTGTGACCAAGGTGCAGAGTCTTTGTGCCTCTGCTCTCTGCTGTGCCTCTCTTCGGTTGGGGCGGGGGAGGGAGCACCTCTGCCAGAAGCAGGGAGCAGGGCTCAGCCTCGCCCCCTTTGGGAGCAGCGTCTTGCTTGTGGCCTGGGGCGTGGGGCGTTGTTCGTTGCGGATGCTGTGCGAGCACTCAACCACGAGGAGGGCGGACTGTGACAAGGACTGCGAGCTCTGGCCCCTGGGACAGCAGGGTGCCTGCAAGGGCGCGTGTCAGAGTCACTGGCTCTTCTCCCTCCCCAGAGCTGTGGGACCTTGGTGCTTTCTCAGGGTCTCCTCGCACTCATCCCCTCCCGGTGTCCCACAAACCTCACAGACCCGCCCCCATCAACCTCAGCCCCCTCCCGTCGTTCTCCCAGCCTTTCCCAGCCGTATTTTCACCCCTGGGGGGGCCTCTCTGCTCACAAACCAAGTTCAGCCCTGCCAGAGCCCAGGACTGGCCACGGTCCTGACGGGGAGGAAAGAAATCGAGAGGCAGCTCTGGTGGCTTGGGTGTCCGTGGGCCTGGAGACAGGGCCTGGATTTTGTCGCCCTCTAGGGGCAACCTTGAGGGGCAGGGACAGTTGGCAGAGAGATGGAGTGACCTGGGCGTAGGGGGCAATTTTCAGCAGGTCCTGAGATGGATACTTGGCCCAGATGAGCCCTCCTAGCAGAAGGCACCTGTCGGGGCCCGCGAGCTAGGCAGAGTTTTTTCCACCTGAGGGGTGACGTTACCCAAACCTCAGAGCGCCATTCTGAACCCTCACTGCCCTGCAGGTTTCTTTGTGGGGCCATTAGGGAGCTGGGGTGCCGCCCGAAGTGGGATGGAGTGAGGGTCTGGAGGCCTCTGGGGAACTGTTCCAGGGAGAGGTGAAGGAAGGGGTGGAGACCATGAAACCCAAACCCAACCCCACCCAGAACCTGGGGCGAGGCCGGGAAGCTCTGCCTTTTCTCCTTGAGGATCATTCCAGAAGGGAGACCAGCTCTGTCAGAGTGACAGGCAGATGTTTGCACTTTGGTGGCTGAAGCTGAGGCGGGGGAGCGGGAAGGAGCTG
>NW_006433385.1:169660-173192 GCF_000325575.1 Pteropus alecto | reverse complement strand
CTTGGCCCCGATGAGCCCTCCTAGCAGAAGGCACCTGTCGGGGCCCGCGAGCTAGGCAGAGTTTTTTCCACCTGAGGGGTGACGTTACCCAAACCTCAGAGCGCCATTCTGAACCCTCACTGCCCTGCAGGTTTCTTTGTGGGGCCATTAGGGAGCTGGGGTGCCGCCCGAAGTGGGATGGAGTGAGGGTCTGGAGGCCTCTGGGGAACTGTTCCAGGGAGAGGTGAAGGAAGGGGTGGAGACCATGAAACCCAAACCCAACCCCACCCAGAACCTGGGGCGAGGCCTTTTCTCCTTGAGGATCATTCCAGAAGGGAGACCAGCTCTGTCAGAGTGACAGGCAGATGTTTGCACTTTGGTGGCTGAAGCTGAGGCGGGGGAGCGGGAAGGAGCTGGGGCCGCCCCAGAAGTGAGGAGAGCTGCCTCTCCGGGGGCTTCGGCAGAAGGGCTCTGCCACTGTCTCAGATCCGGTCCTGTCCCTCCCGGGGAGCCGCGCCCAGCTTGTCTGCCTCAGGTTGACTCTGGGTAACTTTGCTGCCTGGGCTTCAGTGGAGGGAGGGAGGGCTTACAGCAGCCTCCAGGTGCTGGGGTGCTGGTGGGGGGCGGGGCAGAGAGGTGGAGAAACCTCCCCTGGGTTGGGCGCGGAGTGAGAGACCCCATGTTTCTTTAGCACCCTGGGTTAATTCTTGGTCTCACCTAAGCTCCTACAGAGAGGATGTCCCCGGTGTCCCTTTTCGCAAACGTCAGAAGAGACTGAGCTAGGAGCTGCCCCCGCCCCTTCTCCTGCTCCCCCACCTCAGGCTGGCGGGGCCGTCCTCAGAGCCCCCGGGGTGGCAGACAGGGAAGCTTCTCAAGGCCTGATCTTGGTGGCCCAGAACCCCATGGTATGGTTGCCAGATTTGGCAAATAAAAATACGGGATGCCCAGTTGAATGTAAATTTCAGATAAACAGCGAATAATTTTAAAGTCTAACTCTGTCCTAGGCACCATTCGGGACATCGTTGTCTCCCTGAAATTCCGATGTAAGTGGCCATCCTGTGTTTTACCCTTGTCCACTGCTCCCCTCACCCCTCAGTCTCACGGGCCAGAGACTAGTCACCAAGGATTTCACTTAAACTGTTTTGTGAGATGCAATATTGATAAGGGGACACTGTGACTTGAAGACACATGAATATACTTTATTTTTTAAGCGACAACAAAACAAGAACCTTCTGAAGCCATTTGAGCCTCATCCGCCCCACACGCGGTTAGTTGTACCCAGAAGACGGTAGTTATCTGTAGACACGGACCGACCTCGCTCCAGCGAGATGCATGTCGCCGACTCCTGTAGCAGCGCATGGCGGAGCTGCGCGCCCGGCCCCACGCTCTGTGCAGCTGTGGAGGCTGCTCCTTTGCGTCTATGTCATGAAGTCTGTCCCCCTCCACCCCCCGCCTTGCCCCTTGGGAATCCCCAGCGGGAGCCGTTACCTGCCCTGCCGTGGGGGACGCTGGAGGACGGCTGGCGCCCTGGAGGCCTGTCCCCGCCAGCTGCACACCTGTCTGCAGAGGTGACCTTCTATGTACCGTGCCCTGTGTCAAGCCCAGTGTCTGGTTTCCCAGTGGCTTCTGTGTCCTGTGTATGTGTGGTGTCTCCTTCACCCACTGTGTGACTTAACTGAAAGCCATAAAGGGCTCCTGCTGGAGACTGGCCTTGCCTCTTCCCAGGAGCCCCCGTCCCCCTGCCTGGCTCCCCACAGAACACTCACGAAGGGCTTGCCTGCTGCCACCTCCTGCTCTCAGCCTCGTGTCAGCAGGACAGATGGTGTCTAGGGCTTCTGGTGGGGCCTCAGGTGTTGCCAGCGGTCCTGGCAAGCTGTCTCCCTCCACCCAGGTTGACCATCCAAGCCCATCCCCACCCTGCAGTGGTGGGGCCGTGGGGGGCACTCCAGAGCTTCAGGTACCTTTCTGGGGGGCTGCGGGGTCAGGGTCTCTGGGCGGTAGTGGAGGGGGGTGTCCTGGGGGAAGCCAGAGAAGCCATGGGCTCTGCTCTTCCCCCGTGTCCCTCCTGCAGTGTGACGGCACGGGCGTGAAGGGGTGCCTCTGAGAGCAGTGGGCAGGTGCCATGGCATCGCTTGGGGGACCCCACAGCCCCCCATCAGTGCCCCAGGGCAGCCAGCCAGGTGCACCCAGTGGTAAGGGTGGGAGAGGTCCCAGGCCATCATGTCGAGCCAAGGGTGTACAGGTAGGTCCCATCTTGCGGCCCTGGCCTCAGGACCCCACGAGGACAGACACGTCCTGGGAACACGGGGGGTGAGGACTGTGGGTCAGGTGGGCGTGTCAGGCAGGCTGAGCCTCGATGCCTGAGCACACTGCGGCCCAGGGATCCCTGCGCTGGGGACACGGAAGGTGGGGAGAGAGGAGGGGCTGTGTCTGAGCCGGTGGGGTCAGGTGCTCAGAGACATCACCCCCCACCCCCCACCGTGGCCAGTGAGGGTAAGTGCATCTGCTGAGGCAGAGCAGGTGATGGATGGTGGGGGCGTCCCCACCCAGTCGCCTCTGTCGCTCAAGCCTGACCACCGTGCCCTGACCACCATCTGAGAACTTGATGCTTTCGGAAAGCTTCAAGCCCAGGCGGTGGGCCCTGGCCTGCTCCGGTCCCCCAAGTGCAGTGGCCCCGCCAGGACCCCTGCCTGTCTTCCTGGGACGACACATGCACCCTGCCCTCCCCCTCTCTCCCGCTTGGCCGTGCTCCCCACCCTCCTTGCGTGGACTCTGGTTCTTGTCTGATGCTCTTGTCAAACTGTCATTTTGTAATGAGCTGCGTCTCCTTATTAAATTAGCTGAAAGAACTCTGGGGTGGGGGGTCTCCAGTTCTGTTTGTTGGGCGGGGGGTCAGCAAGACAGTGGTGGGGGAATACCAGGTGGGCAGGGACCGCGGTGTCCTCAGGACGGCTTTTCCAGGGAGCGTCTCCTGGGAAGCTGGGGATGGTCCCCGTCCTCGAAGCCCTTCTGCAGAGCTGGGCCTGGGGACAGGCCCAGTCCAACAGATGCGGGGAGGTAGGCCCTCGGGGTTGCGATTTTGGGAGGTGAGGGTGCCTGTGCACCCTCCATGGCCTGTTGCAAAGAACCTCCAGTGTCTGCCTCTGAGCTGGAAGCGTGAGAGACGAGACTGGGCTGCAGCATGTTCAGGGACACAGAAGGCAGGTGGCCGTGCCTGCAGGCCTGGGTGGGGTCCAGCTCCGTCCTTAGGCGCCAGGCCAATCTGTGGACATTCTCTAGGCCCTGAGGGCAGCTTGGCCAGAGGGTGGGAGATGGCCCCAGGCTTCAGCAGTGAGGTCTGAGCAGGGCCACGGCCTCCCAGCTTTAGTCCCTTGCAGGGAGGCCGGGGAACTACCTAGCGAGGGGCCAGGTCTGCCTGCATGGGGACAGGATTTATTGGGAGGGTCCTGTCCTTGGCCACCACCTGGCGACCGGTGCAGCCATCCCCACAGGGCTCGCCAGGTCCAGGAGTCCGTAGGCCCCCGGGGTCCCTTGCGTCACACTAGATTCGTTG
>NW_006433385.1:168041-169621 GCF_000325575.1 Pteropus alecto | reverse complement strand
TCGGGGCCACATGCTGCTGGGTGACAGCACAGTGATAAACCATTCCTCCGGGCCACCTGTGTGTGTGCCCTCAGAAACCACAGGGCTGGCTGAGCCGCAGGCAGGGCTGGCCGCAGGCGGGGCTGGCAGGGACAAACCAGAGCCAACCTGGCCAGGCGAGGTCACTCCCGGCCACCCACTTGCAGACCCTGCCAGGGCCCCAGCAGCCGCCTCCTGGGCCCAGTCCCCGAGTTTGGATTTAAGCTCCAGTAACCCACGTTGGCCACTACTGTGGCCTGGAGCTCTCCTGGAGCAAACGGTGACCGTTATAGTTATGACAGACGGCTTGGGGGATGCTGTAGACCTCTAGGACCTGGAAAAAACCACCCCTGCTGGACCACACACGGCTTCCCACACGCAGAGGGCAGCAGCGCCCGCCAGATGGGCCGGGATGCTCACCACGGAGCCCTGCTCCTCACACGAACAGTCGACTTCGAGCCACCGGACACTGGGAGCCTGATCCCTGCAGGCAAGGCTCTTCCTTGGCTTGACTCCAGGGACCCTGCCGTCAATGATGGTGACCACTTGTCCCTGGGACAGAGGCATGAGGGCAGGGCCCTCAGTGGCAGTGCTGGCGATGCAGGACTGCGACAGGCCGCCCCAGGCAGCAGCCCATACACCCCACTTCCTGAACCGGAGACACAGGCACAAAGTTGAAACACAGTTTTATTTACTCATTTATAAATACTGTTGTGTTTACAGGCATCATATTTGTGAATACTATTATTTCCAAACCTTCAAACACAATACTTAATAATACTCTGTAATAACAACCAGTAAAGCAAGTTCATTCACCTCAGGTTGAAGGCCACTCAAAATTGCATAAAAGTACATTCAGCTCAGAAAGCGGACGGTGCCCCCAGATTTACACACTCGCTGGTGCTCTGACTGCCGTGGGAGCGGGGGCAGAGTGGGTGGAGACACAGACACCCCCCTCGGTGGGAGAGGACGGAGACCCCAGGGTGGTCCTTACAGGCTCCCCTGCCCATCTGGCCCAGCTCAGGGTAGAGAAACCAGAAAGCCAGCCTGAGTCTGGAGCCGCTCCCCTAATACAGGACGCTAGGGTGACAAACTCCTTCCTTGAGAGGTGGTGACCCACCTTCCCAAGGGTTCAGGGGCGCTGGCTGGGGGGCTGCGTGCTCCCAGGACTCTCTGGCTTGGCCGAGTCCACGTGTCCTCTCAGGGGACAAGCTGGCTGCCCAGGTTCCGTGGGTGTGGGAGGGTGTGAAGGCCACACATTAGGTGGGTCTTGAGCATCGTGGCCGGCAGGCCCGGCTTGGAATCTGCTCTCGTCCCCATCCTAGTTTGGGGGAACCCTCGGGGCTCCCTGCAGTCAGCTGCCTCTTGTGGGTGAGCTCAGTTTGCTGACAGGTCACACTCTGGACAAAAGCCGAGTACAGCAGACATGCACCCATGGCTAGGGGACCAGGTGGGGGTGCTGCTCTTGGGTTCGTGGGAACCTTCTCTAAAGCACCATCAGCTCTGAGGGGCAGCAGAGAACAAAAGACGCGGGATAAGATGGGGAAGATGGTGCGCCACGG
>NW_006433385.1:159230-167978 GCF_000325575.1 Pteropus alecto | reverse complement strand
CAGATGGCTTCGCTCTGGCAGCCTCACCGCCCAGATGACAGCAGGACGGGGCCTGGCGTGGAGACGAGTCATTTGGGGGTGGCGGGGGACAGGAGTCGGGGACGACACGGCTTGTGGGGAACCGCTCACTGGGGACATGCTGCTTGCCTGTGTGCAGTCGTCCCGACCATCACTGCGGGGCACGGTCAGGGCCCGTCTGTGTGCACCGCTCATTCTTGGCGCTTCTCCCGAGGGCCGGTGTCCCTATCTGGGTTCAGATGTGACCTCGTCCACAGACATCAGGGGACGTGGACGCGTTTTCATGTGCTCTGGCTGGCGGGTCAAGGTTGTTCAGTTTTCCCACCCCAGAGACCACCTCATTCACTAGTAGCCACGACAGTGACCGTTCCTGGGCTGCAAAGAAGTTGATCTACCAATGAATCTAATCAGAACGACGCGATCAATAGCTGCCCTTAACAGAATCTACTGCCAGGCGCAGTGTCGATACCCATTAGGGGCTGATGACAATCTCCCTGGCTGGAGGATGAGACCCCGGAGACGAGGGCGGGGCAGGCTTTGCTTCTGTGCCCCTCCCTCCCAGTGCCAGCCTCAGGCTCCACCCCACAGCGGCATCGGCCCCTGGTCCGTCCGGGGTCTCCGCCCAGTCACTCCACTCTCAGCGGCCTTTCGAGCGAGTGCGGCCCTGTGCACGGCCGCACGTGGACTCGCAAGCTCTCGCTGCGGGCTGCGTCCTCCGCAGACCCGCCGGGGAAAGGCCACCGTAAACAACACTGGAATCCTGCTTCCCATCGCCCCAGCCCAAGGAGGTGCTCATGCTGGACTCAGGAGCACCCTCATGCTGCCACACAGCAAAGGCCACCTCAGGAGCAGCAGGGCCGGGCAAACACGCACAGCCCGGGCATAGCAGCTCGATCTCCCACCAGACCAGTTTGGCCCAAGCCTGCTGGCTACACACCACTGCCACTGTCCCCACGAGCTTGGACCCCTCCGCTGCAGGTCTGTGTCCTTGCCTCGCCAGGAGCGAGACCGCGAGTCCCCTCAGCACCAGGGTCGTGCTCCCGCAGGGGTCAGCGGCCCCGCTCGTGGTAAGCAGTGCGAATCCACGAGGGAATAAGACTTCCGAAGTTAGGGCAGGTTCTGAGTTAAAGAAACGGTCTGATCTTCCTGGGGATCAGCAAGTCACGGGACTTTGCAGCTCAGAAGGGACCTTGAGGGTCCCCAGTCCAACCTCATCTCAGGGACGGAGGTGGCTGTCCTCGGGGTGGGCGCTGCTGGGGCCGGTGTGGACCCCGGGGCCTCCTTCCCGCTTCCTGTCTTGCCCTCGGAGCTGCCTGCTGACTGGTCGTGGGACTCACCCGAGAGGTCGAAACTGGTCCGGATGTCAGGGCGAGGACCAAGTTCTGCGGCTGGGACTGGCCTGGGCAGTGCCCACCGTGGCTGATGGCTGTGCATCCCGAGTCCAGACCATGAACCGTGGCCTTGGCGGGCAGGATGAAGGTGCAGGCGGGGGCGCGGAGTCGCCCGCAGGGAGGAGCCCGGCCCCCTCTGCTGCTGGCTGCCCAGTCCTCCCGCTGCCCTTCCAAGGAGCGAGTGGCCCCGCGGTGGCTGCACGGCCGGCCGAGCTGTCCGCCACCTCGCTCCCACCTGACACTGGGTGCCAGCGGGAGCCCCTCCTGAGGGCACGCAGTGTCTGGCGAGAGGCTGCACCGGGCGGAATGGGGTCCCACAGCTGGGACTGGGCGTTGGGCTCGACAGAAGCCCTGGGGGTTCGCACACATCAGGAGACCCTTGGGGCCATCACAGGGGGCCACAGGCTCGGAGCACAGCCCGGCGCTGGCTGCCTTTGACACTCTCTAGCCACAACACCGGGCCGGCAGGAGCTGGTGGCGGTAAAGAAGGTACTGGGGCCAGATCACCACTCCCAGAGCATTGGACAGGGATGGAGGCGGAGCCACCGACTGCCGGCTCCCTCCCCAAGGCGTGGGCTTGAGAAAGAATTAAGCGGAAGAGTCCTGAGCTGCGCGGGAACCTTGCCCCATGCTCGCGTTCCATGGAGCCTGAGGGGACAGAGCCGAGCCTCGCACTGCTGGCCTGACCCGCTGCTCTCCATCTGCTGGAGCTGCCGGGCTGCTCTGTGTGTGGCCAGCAAGTGAGGACCGCGGCCATGGCCACTGGGGACACTCAGGCACCTGTGCACAAGGGCGGTCAGCACGGTGCTGAGGACACGGAAGACACCAGAACTCGGGGTCTGTCTGACATGTTAGTGACCTGAGACCCTGAAGGAGGGACCACACGTCACATGTTCCACGGAACCAGTAATCCTGAGACTAAGAGGAACTTTGCCATCACGAGCACGTCTTTCTGACAAGAAAGGGCATCTGTGCCAGGGAAGGGCTGTGTGAAGGGCAGGGCGCCGGGGGGGCTGTGTGGCCACCCCAGGTCGTGGAAGGCACACGCGGGTCGGAGGGAGCACGTGGTCCCTCCCACGGAGGGGCGTGGCATCTTCCCAACACTCGCTAGGCACGGCAGCCAGCCCTGCGGCTCCCCGTCTCCAGGATGCGCCAGGTCGGTGGGCACTGCCCCCAGAGCGAAGGGACTCATGAGCATTCCCTGAGAACTGAGCCGACGTCGCCCAGAACACGCACCCGGCCAGGAGCAGCTCCTCTAGGAAAACGGCAGGAAACGGAAGACAGTTTCATCTCCTCCAAAAACGGATTTGCCAGAGAGACACGTTTCCTGTCCCAGAACTGGGAGCTTGGCTTGCAGCGTCTGGTTTAGGAGCACGTGGTGTCTCAGAGGGCCATGGGAACAACGGGGACAGAGGCTGTGTGCTAAGGGATGGACCACGCTGAGCACTGGGTGTCACCAGCACCCTGGCACAAGGATTTAAATGACCCACACACTCAGAGTAAACCAGCCAAGGGACAGAACGGTAAGGAGCCGACGCTTCAAGTATCAGTGTGGGCCACCGGCAAGAATCACTGGAGCGACCCCTCCAGGTCTGGGCTTGGTGTTTCAAAAGGCAGTTTCTGTCTGGAGGAAAAAGGCCAAGGTGTGACAGGTACAAAAAGTATGCCACGTGTGAGTGGCTTACAGGAACAGGGACGTGTCAGCTGGAGGTAAGGGGAGGGCCCAGGCACACATACCTGAAGGGCTGTCACACACGCAGTGGCACTGGACAACCGAGAGCCTCCACTTACATTGGGAAGGCCCTGCTTCTGAGTGACAAATGACAGCCACAAAGGCACCTGACCGTGGGTCCCTGGGCCACAACAGTGGAAAGCCAGACCAAATGAAGTCCGAGCTTTGCCCTCACATTCCATGACTGCCACCAACGGGCTGGAGTGGCTCAGCCATAAGCCTCCACAGGGAAGGTTTCTCCTGCTGCGTCCAAGAAAGCCCACTGGCCTCCCCAACCCCACGTGCCAGACAGGCCTGTTCACCATCTCAGCCATGGCTGTCCCTTCTGTCCCCTCTGGCAGAGGCTCTGCTGACCCCACACACCCTTCCCGGCTGCCTCCACTCTTGGGTCCCTCTCCCATCAACCCACCCGCCTCCCCACGCCTCCTTGTGACGTCCTGTCTCCTCAGGACCAGAGCAAGGGGACAGGGAGGGCGAGGGCCGGGGCGGGGGCAGAGGCTGGCAGGGTCCTCAGAGTCCTGGCTTTCCCTGTGGGAGCTGGGGACGGGCTGGCATGTCTGCCATGGCCTGGCCTCCCAGGGGGCCGGGGACCGCCACCCAGGCAACGCTCGTGGGGTCCAGAGCGCCCCAGCAGAGACCCCTTTCTGAGACGGTCAAGGACAGCTGAGGCCAGGGGAAGGGAACAGAAGGGAGGGGACTCCACCGGTGTCCCGGTGGCCGACAAAAAACAGCGGTGACCCAGTGGGAGGCGGAGAGAGGCATTCGTTCCTGAGAGGTGAGCACTCACGCACCGTGGGGTCGGTCCCCGCACCCGCCGTCTGTGGCACCCGAGACGGGCCTGCGGTGGCGCCGCGAGACTCACCGACATCGGCGGACGCGGTCAGTGGAAAGGCTGCGTCTGGGTTGGGGCTGACGTGTTTGGACCCACCCAGTGTGGACATGCAGCTGAGCAGCAGGACGTGGGGCCCTGGGCTAAGCCTGGCGCAGCTCCAAGGCCCTGGCACATGGCACGAACGGTCACCGTTGGGCTTCGGTTAAAACTGCCTTAGGACCTGGCGTGGGGCGCAGGGGAACAGGGCACGGACAGCGCAGTGCAGAGGGGGTGGCTGCAGGAGAGTCAGGGACAGCGTCCTTCCTGACACTCCCTTCTGGCCGGAAGAGGGGCGGGGACAGCAAACGCAGCCCTGCCTCCTGGGTCCAGAACCCAGGCTACTTGGACAGTTTGCTGATGACTCTGATGAGGGCACCGTTTTCATCCTTCAGCCTCTGGTTATCCGATTTCAGTTCTGTTAATACCTGCAGGGCGGCAGATGGAAGGCGTGTTAGCCCCGACGTGGCCGGGCCAGGAGCAGGGCCCGCTGAGACAGCTCACATACGGGACTGTCACCACCCTTTCCCTGGGGACGCAGAGCCCTTGCATCCTCCACTCGCTGGGCCGGTGATGTCACTACTGGGGACCACAGCCCTGTGCCCTGTGACCCATCTGCAGCCGTCCCTCACGTCTGCTGTGCGGGCTCCCTCTCCGGTCCCACTGAGCCAGCAGCACCTCCGGCTGTTCCCGCCCCTGGGTCACCGCAGTCCAGACAAGCTAGGGACAGTGCCAAGGGGAGTCGGTGAGGACACGGGGAGGATTCTGGACAGGGGTCCTGGAGTCGGCGAGGGTTAAGGGAAGACACTGTCCCCAGCCCCACCAGGATGGAGTGCGGGGTGGGGGGCTCACCCTCCCCCCTCCGAGATGGCATCACGTGGCCATTTTCACCCTCCAGCCCAGGGTGCTTCTAGATCTTGTCATCGCAGTGCCAAGGTGCAGTGAGCACTTGGCATGGATTTAATTGTCCCCAGAGCTCCCGCCGACAGGTGCCGAGGGCACCAGGCCTCACCAACTGTCAGCAGTTTCGGGGTGCTGTCACCCCCAGACAGGGGCTCTGGGGTGGGACAGAGCTCCCCGCCATCCTGGAACGCTGCACAGTCTCGTCTGACCCAGCAGCCCCGGGCCCTAGCCCGACAGCCACGCCTGTACCAGCAACCGGACGCTGACGGGTGCGTGCTGCGTCCGAAACGCCAGCGGGTCTGGCAGGGGCTCGAGAGGGCTCCAGAGTCTGCGCTGCATCCGTCCGGCACACACACGCTTCGTCTGGTCAGTCAGTCCCACCACAGGACATGTGACTGGCGACATTCCCAGGGCTCGAGTGTCAGGAGGCCCGCGTGGCGGTCATCTGGCTGCGCTGCCCGCCACGTAGGGGGCTGGCGGGCACACCGCCAGGGCGGACGGGCCGCTGGCCCTGCACGCAGGACCTAGGTCCGGTTGCGGGTGTGTGTGCACCCACCGTGGCACCAGGCGTCTGCCGTGGGCGGGGAACGTGGGGACAGGTGCGGCGTAGCAGGTGCACACGCCACAGACTCACGAGTCCACAGACGAGGGAATAGGAACCGTGACCTCTCCAGGCTCGACCCCGGGTCACGCCTGCAGCATGGAGGTGGCGTGGGGGCGGGGGGCAAACCTCGGGAAGTGCAGGAGCCGGAATCCCAGCCTGTCACTGGTGCGATTCTCTGGCGACCAGGCCCCCTGCCGAATTTCTAAAGGGCAGTCTGAGCCCACGTCCCCTGGAGTGGGGGCTCTGTGAGGCCCACAGGCAGTGATGGGTCGGGCCCGCAGGCTGTGCAGGCTCCAGGCTCTGTGGACGACGGCAAGCGGGCAGGTGACCCACACACATTTTACTGAGAGGACGTGAATCCCGAAGACACCAAAATAACACTTGTCCTTTGGCCTTACCTCTCCTGTGTCCGGCCCAGTCGGAGCAGCTCTGGCTGGTGCCCGCCGCTGCCTCCGTCCCTGGGCCTGACCACGGAACTTTCAGAGACACCTGCCCGGGACGGCTAAGCGGTCCCCATCTCCTATCTGCCCCGGGCCTGCAGCTGGCAGCGGCAGCTCTGACCGGGTCCCGGAGGCCGGGATGCACGGCGCTTCCCGGCGGGTGGGCCCCTCGAACAGACCCGGGCTCCTCGCCTCTTTCCTAAACGAACAACTCGCCGGGCCTCAATGACTTATTTCCACATCCAGAACGTAATTCTTTCAGAAAAAGGTGGCCACAATTCAGTGACATCTCAAGGGAGTGTCAGAAAGCACAGGAGTGGGTGCAGAAATCAGGAGGAGGCCTCCACCGACTCCTAGGGGCGGGGTGGGAGGTGGGGGCTGGGGGATGAGCAGACCTGACCTGAGGTGGGGGCGTGGCCAGGTAGGCTCACGCGGGACCCATGTCACGTCAGCTTTTTAAATTTCTAAGTGTCCAGTCTACCGTGGTCTGATGTTAAGGCACCTTGGACAAGTAAAGCTAAGGGGCACGCGTCCTCAGACATCACGTCCCACAGCCTTCGATGAGGGAACAAGGACACAGGGTCCTCCTGAAGCTGCAGAGACCTGGGGCTGCAGGGTGACGGGGACTCGAGCGGTCCTGCTGAGCCTGCCTTCCCGCTGCCTGGCAGGGGGAGGGGTCCCCGCCTGCACTGGGTGACACGTGGTGGCACGGCAATGCACGCCGGGATACGGTGTGCTCTCCAGGGCACTGTGAGGGAAACTCAGCAGCAAAGCGCAGGGCCCCGCCCGCTGTTGGTCCGCCTGGGTGGTCCCCTCTTTGCCCCCAGTGCAGCTGGAGAGCTCTCTCCCTAAAGGCCCAGAGAGCGACTGCAGTTCGCGGGCCCCACGGTCTGGGCTGCGACCACGGACGGGTGACAGCACATCGGCACACGCGTGTGGCTCAGTTCCAGTCAAGCTTTACAGTGGAACCGAAACTGGATCCCACGTAGGCTTCGCGCACCACAAAAGCTCCTGATTTTTCTAGCTGCCTGTGTGGCTCCTAGGCCGTCCTGGGGGCTGCGGGTGCAGGGCCTGTGATGGCAGACTGAGCCCCGCAATGGCGTCTCTGTCGGGGTGACACCTCTGGGCAGGCAAGAGCTCGGGGGAGCTGATCTTCCCCAGGGACGCTGTGCCCCTCGCTGCAGTGTGGGGACAGTGTCGTGTTCGCCAGCCCCTGCCGCACCATCCACACCAATGTCACATGCTTATTAACACCGCAGCGGCCAGGCCCTGGGCCCTGGAACCTGACGCACTCACGCCTGGTGGGGCCACTCAGTTCAAGTGACCCAGAACCCAGTGTTTTCTTAGGTGAAATGACTGTCCTGGGGAGCAAGCGAGAAAACGCACATAAAGCCCTCGGCACAGGACTGCGCAAATGACAACGGCCACCACGTTACCAGGCACCGAAGGTGGGACGTCTGGTTCCGCCCACCGTTCCAGACGATCCTACCCCGGAGAGAGACTCAACACACCGGGCCACCTGCTGGGTCCCCAGTTCTTCCTGTGTCCTGGATGCTGCGGCCGCCACAAAGCACGGAGCCTGGACTTGCCGCAGCCCGTGCCACGTGGCACTCCGTCCAGGCTGACGGCACCGCAGGACGCCTGTGACCGCCAACCCGGAGGGACTGGTGGACCAGCAGGAGGGAGAGCAGGCCCCGGCCAGGACGATGCCGACGGCTGCTGAGCGGTGCAGCGCACCTCGGGGAGGGAGACCGTCCGGGGGGTGACCCGCCACACCCTGGCTGGGAGGACGCGACTGCGAGCCTGGCTCTCAGACCCACACCCAGAGAGAGGCTGTGCTCGCCAAACACGTTTTTGGTTCTCAGCGGAAGACAGGCCCTGCCTCCGTGTCCTCTGCCAAGCCAGCCCCGGCCCCGTGAGAGGCTGTGCCCTGCCTGCCAGCCCCACGCTGGGTGGGGGCGGGTGACACACCCCAGGCCCCGAGATCGGAGACGGGGATGAGCAGAGCCTCCCGGGAAGAGCCAGGGCAGGGAGTGAGGGGGGGCAGAGGGCTGGCCCCCGCAGCTCCAGTGCCCCGCCCGGCACTCCTGAGTGTGGGAAACCGGCTCTGGCCAGTCCCCAGAGGCCGCAGTTCCCAGCCTGATGTCACAAAAGAATCGATCAACGGGGAAGCCCCAAAAAGCCCTGACGCCTGCCTCTCGCCCAGACCACTGGCTCCTTGGCGGCTGGCCAGGGCACAGTCACCCCAGGCCCAACCCCAGTGCTCGGGGGTCAGGCTGTGCTTGCGGGGGTGCTGCTGACTGAGAGAGCAAGGCTTCGGTGTGGCGATGGCCGACTCGAGCCATGTGCGCACGCAGGCCCGCTGGTCTCAGCCCTGACGCCTCCGCCTGGTGACCAGCCGTCCCAGATCCCCGCATGGGAGGCCGACGGCGGACGAGCCCGGGGCCTCTGGACCCAACGCGCGGACGGCACCTGCCTGGAGGGCGGACGGGGGCGAGGTGGACAGAGGCGTGGGCACTACAGCTCCTGCGTCTCCGAGGTCTCGGCGGACCTCGAGAGCCGGGCCACGACGCGGGCCAGGGCCCTGTTCTCGGCCTGCAGCTGCTCGTTCATCTGCTTCAGGGTTTGGATCTGTTTTAGCTGGTGGAGGTTCTGCAGAGTGAAACGTGGAGGGGACAGACAGAGAGAGACAGACCAGGAGGTGAGCAGGACGGAATCGCGTGACTTGCGTGACTTCTGTTTTCAGTTGGCATGCGAGAGAGGAGGCGAGGGGGGGGCGGCCACAGACAGAG
>NW_006433385.1:144506-159175 GCF_000325575.1 Pteropus alecto | reverse complement strand
GGCTGCTTGGGCCACAGCCTCAGGCACCTCCAGCACCGCGGGGCGGAGCCGAGGAGCCGCCTGTCCTCGCCCCGCACGCCGCCCTCTTCCTGGGTGCTCTCTCGCTACCTTGATCTGTTTTCATCTTTAGAAATAAAACGAAGCAAATAAAAGGGGGTGCTGCCGAGTCAGCGCGTGCTGCACGAGGCATATGCTGCTCGGGGTGGCGCTGGCACACACGAGGACGGCCCGACCTCTGACCTGCACGGGGCAGGTGCGCGAGCGCTCCAGGACTCTGGCCTGCACCCCACTTCTGTGCACCGCGGGCTCACAGCTCCGGGTGCGCACAGGTGTCCACCGCAGGCGCTCCGGCACTGGCGGCTATGCCCTCACAGGGGACACCCCTGCCATCCCCGGTGACGAAGTGGCTGGACTGGTGTACGAGTCAGAGTTGCACGTGGAACAGAACAGCCAGCCCACGGACGTCCCCACTAACACCTCACTCCCAAAAGGACCTGGTGACATCACTAAATGGCCTGTTCGCTGTCACTTGTCCTTCCTAAGGGGTCAGCTGCGCTGACCCTAAAGCTGAGGACGACCACGGCTTCTCCCGTGAACGGGCTTCGCAGATGCGGCGGACAGTCCTGCGGGCTGCATGAGCAGAGGACAGTCTCTCACCCGTGCGATGAGGGCGGAAAGGAGGGTCAGTGGCCGCGGCTGCCGGGAGTGAGGGTGCAGAAATGCGAGGCAGAGACAGGGGGTCAGGGAAGAGAGAGCGAGCGGGGACAAACTGCTGCGATCTGTCCCCAGAGAGGGAGGACGACCAGCTTGGGAAAAGCTCGGGCTCCGAGTCCCATGTCACCATCGAGGACCAGGGAGCAGGCCACCCCGCTGGCTGCAGAGAGGGCAGAGCAGGGACCACGGCTGACACAGGAGCAGTTAACGGGCACAGGGCCAGCCAGGCCAAAGCCTGTGCACTGGGCCTCGTCTCCCAGGGCACCGCAGTGGTCACAGCTGTGGAGGTGGCCCAGCTCGCATGGAGCACAAGCCATCGAGGCGGGCGGGTTTGAGGGCACGAGGCAGGGAGCCACCTGGCGGAACGTTCCAGACGGAGCAGGCACAGAGCAGGCGCGCAGGGCTCGGAGTGTCAGCTGGTGACAAGTCCGAGTCAGCAAGATGAACCCAAGACCGCCCAAAAGCAAACCGGCTGCCGGCCACATGCGAGGCCCGGGGAGGGGCTGGGGCTGAGTGGGCAGCAGCACAGATGCAACTGGGCTTGGCGCGGGCGCAGCCCAGCCCAGCGCAGCTCATGCGGCACACGCCCCGCCACGGCCGGCGGCGAGGGTGGCCCCGGCACACAGGCGCTCCCTTCCGAGTCAAGGCAGACAGGCGCGCGTCACCACGGGGCCCTCACGCCCCTCACGGCTCCCGTTCGTCCCGCCTGGCCTCGGCCCTCGATTTGCTGCATCAGAACAGGCACAAGGGGCACTCTGCGCTGAGCACCCATCTCAGGGGTCGCTGGAGGCCAGCCGTCCACCTGCTTCTGACCAGTTGCTCCAAGAAGGGTCGGTGTAACTGCGTATGTGATCAGCACGGGTCCAGCTGGCCCTCAGCTCGGCCGGGTCGCAGGCTGGACAAGGCAGTTGCCTGTGCTGTTGGCCAGCTCCCCAGACACAGACCTGTGGCCTGTGGTCACCACCCACTGGTCTGGAAGAGGGGCCTGGAAACGAGGCGAGCACTTCCTCAGACTCCATCGGGACTGTCACACCAGTTTTACGAAGTTTGGACGTACACATCTCAAGTTTCTGCCTCCAGACGAGGCACAGGCATAAACGTCACAGGCCTGGTGCCAATGGGGGCTTGAATGCCCCGCCCTTGGCCCCCTGGGGTGGCGGACGACCGCGAGCCCCATGCTGGGCCCTGGCCAAGCGAAGGGTCAGTCCAGAGGCCTTACAGGCAGTGCTGCTTCTCCACGTGCCCCTGTGGCTGGCCTTGGGGGTGATGCACCCACTGGGCCGATTGGTTTCACGCACACGCAGCCACTGGTCTGGGGTGTCACCAGTCACTGTCCGGCTCTTTGGCAATTCGAAGTGAATAAGGAGCTGGCAACAACTGACCTAGGACCGAGAACGGCGGACAGTCCCATGCGTCATCATCTCTGCTGAGCACAGAGAACTCAGGACCTGGTTAGGAAACCACGGCTCAGCAGGACGGGGACACGGAGCAACATGTCAGCCTGTCACAACCACAGGACTTGGGTGGCAGGAACCAGACGGGGCTCCCACACTTGCCCCCGAGAGCTGGACGGGCTGAGGAAGCCTGGCCGCCCCTCTGGCCTGTCAGGGTCTATGACGTGGCATGCCCATGACCGTGGGCCCAGGCTGGCCGGGCTCCATCAGAGGCACCAGCTCTGGCGTCCCCTGCCTGGTTCTGGGCAGCACCAGGCCACCTCCTGGTGAGCACCGCGAATGGCCGCCTGACAGCAGACGCTGTCCCTCAGGCGCCCCACAGACAGCGCCAGGGCCTCTGGCTGCACATGCTCTGGACAGGCGCACGGGGTGGCTGGCCAAGCCCGGGTGGGAAAGCGTGGGGTCAGGCAGCTCTGACCACCCTGGCGCAAACTGCCGGTCACCTCTGCCCCTCACTGTCCTGACCCAGGCTCAGAGGTGGAAGGCGTTGCGCTCTGAGGTCTGTGGGAGTGACCACAGAGCTCGGACGTCAGGGTGGGGCTGCTGTGAGCCTGCCCTTTGTGCGAACTCTGGCCTTGCTCCCCAGTGAACCAGCAACACGTCTCCCCAGGGGCATACCAGGGACGCCGGAGTGTCCCCCGCTGCAAGCCCTGAACCTAATACCCGTAAAACAGGACCCTGGGAGGCAGAAAGCTGAGCAGGTGCCAGGGGGGTCATGCAGGGCAGGGTTGGGCACCCCGGGACCCCACCAGGTGGCCCTGAGCAGCTGTGTCCCCTCCATGGCAGGGATCAGCTCCTTTGGGGACACAGCCAGTTCTCAGCCCTCAAGGCGGCCTGGAGGGCAGCTGTCCACCTAAGTGGCTGATAATGGTGGTCACTGCAGGTCGGCAGGGGATGGAGGAGCGTGCCCGTGGCTGAGCCTTCTGCAGGAGCACGGGCCCTGACTGTGTGGACGGGCTCGGTCTGCACCCTCCCGCCAGGGACGGGTGCGGGGGAGTGCGGGGGGCACCCTGGCTGCCGTGAGCTCACGGGCCCCTCCTGAGGCCCGGAGAGCTAGAGCCGCCAGCACCTTGGGGAGCGCCAGGGCTGGGAAACCTTAACTGCTGGACCCAGTCTGCCCTGAGCCTGCTGGAGACGCCCCCGGGGACCCCATGTGCTCTTCTTGGGGGGCGTGCGCAGCGATGTGTGCCGGGGCTGGCGCTCGGCTGCTCAGTCCCGGCAGGACCGGGGAGGGAGCGTACCTTCATCTCCTCCTCCATCTCCGACATCTTCCGTTCCAGGGCGCGTTTCTCCTGTGTGAAGATGACACGCTCAATACCCCGTGGGTCTAGAAGGGACTCAAATGCCACCCCACCGCCATGTGACCCAGGGTCGAGACCCCGGTAAACCGCACCCAGGAGGTGTGAGCGACATGTGACCCGGCTTCCCTGACAAGAGCCACAGTCTCCGAATCTCCCGCCAGACGACCGGAAACGTGCACATGGGGTGAGGCCGGGCCCCGAGCCGCCCTTGGAATGTCAAATGGCTCCGAGACCAGGATCCTTGCTCAAAAAGGCATCGTTACCTGTTGCCATGCTGCCCCAGTTCCCAGGGAAGAAGGTGAACAAGCAGCACCCACCCCCACCCATGTCCCTTACCCTGATGTCCCCTGAACCCAGCAGGTTCCCTCATTAGATGAGGGACCACAGAGGTTTGCTACGGGCCGAGGGAATGAAACACAAAACAGCAGCTTTCCAGATCAAACAGGAGAAGGGAATATGCTCTGGCCCCAGGGTCGAGTCAAAGCTAGGGCTCATCGATAAATCAGTCTTTCCACCCAAGAACGTCAGTGTCCAGAAAACATTCTGATGCAGCCGGGAGGTCAGCTGTCGACACAGACCCCTCCGGGCCCTTATTCGCTGCTGGCTCATCTCTCAAGTCTTAAGGCCGGACCAATGGCAGGTGTCTTGCAGAAGCCTCCTGTGCTCACGGTGCGTGGAAGGGCAGGGACTGACCCCGTGTGCGCACACGCATGTGTGTGTGCACGTCTGTGTGCGTGTGCATGCATGCAAGTGCCCACACGTGTACATGTCTGTATACGTGTGCACGTGCCTATGTGTACGCATGCAGTGCACATGCACGCAAGATCACATGCATACATGCAACTGCATGCGTGCACACGTGTCTGTATACATGTGCGTGCATCTGTGCACGTCTGCATGTATGTCTACGTGTGTGTGTGCATGTTCACGTGTATGTGTCCGTATATGTGTGCATTGTGTGTATCCGTGTGCTGGGGACAGGTCTGCCTACAGGCAGAACAATGATGTCACCTTCTGAGGACCCTGCCCCCACGGCTAGACAGGACCATGGGCAGCCAAAGGCCTAGCAGTCAGATAGCTGCAGTCAGACAACAAGGACGAGCCAGCGAGCGAGCTGGGCGGGTGTGGCCGCCGCCGCCTCTCAGCCGGGCTCCAGGTCAGGCGCTCGGAATGTGGGGCGAAGCGGGGAGGGGCTCGTACCCGTTTCTCCACCTCCAGCATCGAGGACCTGTCAGACGTCTTCTCTTGTCTCTGTGGAGCAAGGGAGAGGAGACGCTGTCAGGCCCGTGGCCCTGGACGGCACGCACGCGCCGGGCCTGTGCCCAGCAGCCGCGTTCTGCGGGGTCTGTGAGCCCCGCGCCACGGCCCGAGTCTGCAGCTCCTGCGGCAGGACAGGTGGGCACAGTTCTCCCGACACCTCAGGTCGCAGCACAGACACCCCACCCTCCCTCTCTGGGCCCACAGTGCCCACGTCCCCCACGTCCCCCATGTCCCGCCCTTCCCGCGTCCTCTCCATGAGTGACGTCACTGCCCACGGGAAAGGAGCTGGGGCTTCCACATGGCAGCGGGCGCTCGGGGCCCCCAGGCCCCTCATGACATCCACGTGGCTCTGAGCGGGGCCGGCGCGCTCGCCTGCTTCATGCGCCTACGACGCAGCTGAGCAGAAGCCAGGGCTCCGCATTAGAGCCGCCTCACATTCAGTTAAGTCTGCAGAGGGGCCGAGAAGGGTTGGCCACACGGCTGTCGGGCAGAGCAACGTCCGGTCGAGGGTGTTAACAAACCCGACGTTGCTCTGGCCTTGCGTTCGAGGGCTGGACGGACTCCTGCAGCCGACAGACACTGGGCGTGTTCAGGGCGACTGTGTGTGAACCGCCCGGTGCCAGGCACGGACGCGCTAGACAAACCTGTCGGCTCACACAGCTTTTTTTTCAAAAAACAAAGGAAAAGCAGAACCGAAGTGAAGCTCAAGCTTTTGGCTCCACCCTGGGCTCCCGTCCTTGGGGCCACAGCTGTCACCTGCTGCAGCAGAAGGAAGAGGGAGGGGCCGGGTGGCCCCGTGCTGTCCCTGCCCTCGCAAGTCCGCTCCCGCGGGGCTGCGATACATGCTGGCCGGCGCCGTTTCCTCGAAGTTCCCCCCGGGCAGTTCAGCAGAGCCGCTGTGTGGCCACGGCTCCGCGCAGCTGAGCCCGTCCTGCCTGGCGTCCCATCTTTGTTGATAGCGGAGACCTGCTTTGTAGCAGCCCCGATTCTGCCCGATTTCGATAACTGGGACTTGGCAGAGCAAAGTCTGTTCTGATGTCCGTGGCAAGCAGCCGGCCAGAAAGCTACTGTGCAGGACGGTCTCTCAAGCCCTGTGTGTGCTCCGTGGCCTCGGGCGTGTGGCGTGGGCAGGCGTCCCTCCAGCCCTGCCACGTGCCGAGACCCAGCACGGCCTGCATGTCCCCACCGCAGCCGGCCTGCCTCGGGGATGCTGCTGGGGTCACAGTGCCGCTTGAGGCCGGTCTGGTCCACCCTGACTCGTGCGTTTATCTCAGTCTGAGACCCACTCGCGTGTTCTCCGGAGTCACGGCGAACCCGCCATCGCCTGTGCTGTGGTCGCAGGGACTCGGGGGAGAGCCACATGGCGGCAGCGCGCGGGACAGGCCACGCATCTGCCGCCTGGCCAAGCCGTTCTCCGAAAAGTGGGGGTGTCCTGGCTTTCCTGTCGGGAACCCCAAGTGAGGGCTTAACACCCCGCCCCAAACCCACACGCCGGCTACACAGCTGAGCGTTCCCGCTCCGCTCCCGGCTGGGCTGCGTCGCAGCCACGTCTACGTCAGCTTAGCTTCCGAGACTCAGTCCCAGGCGCCTCGGCACCAACGTGAGAGCCCTGGGCTCACCTGCCTGGCTGTGTCCCTGGGGACGAGGCTGTCACCTCCAGCTCTAAGTGCCACTGCATTAGTGAGGCCCGGTGGGGCCGGCACTGCCGAGCCTGCTCCAGGCTGACACAGTGGTGGCTGGGGGTGGCACGTGCCACAGGACAGTCCTCCCTCTCTTAGGGGACCCCCCCTCTCCAGGCCTAACTCGTGACGTCCCTGCACAGGTTCAGTGGAGCTCGTGTCCACCACAGGAGGTAGTGTGCAGATGAGCTGGGCTGCGACGTGACCCACAGGCAGAAATGGCGACGTGGGCCACGCTTTCCCACTCAGAAGTGAGTAGCTCAGGCTCAGGAGTGATTATCAGTGGTCACGGTCAGGCCACCAGACGGTCGTGGAACCAGCCACTCTCCACTCCAGTTAAACGCTGACTGACCCTGCGGTCAGCTCAGAACCCGACGGCCCTCTGCCCGTCTCTGAGGGGGGCCGCTTTTCACTCGTGTCTCCTTCCCGTCCCCCGGCCCCCTCACCTGGGCCACCTTCTCCAGCCTGGACTGCACATCCGCCAGCTCCAGCTGGGCCTCCTGCAGCTGGGCCTTCAGCTTCTGATTTTCGGTCAGGGCGCTCTCGTAGAGCTGGGGGACGGGGGAAGAGACCGGGTCACCTCGAGGCTCCCCCCAGCACCGGCACCCCAGCGTCCCCATACGCCCACGGGCCCTGCCCCTGGTTGTCACACTTGGGCAGCTGTGAGGAGGAGGGGGTCCGGCACAGGACACGTCCGGGTGCCCAGGGCTTAGACAGCGGGGTTCCGGCGCCTTGGGGATGCCTTGTGTCCCTCGGGGCACTTGCATTGCTTAGACGCAGTCCCCACGAGAGGGCATTTCCTAGAGGCCGTGCTGCTGACTGTGGCCGAGCTCCGCTGAGCCAGCACTGACAAGACCGCCCCTCAGCGAGTGTTTGCGTCTCAAGCGCTCGAAAGGGCGGGCTGTCGGCTGGCCCAGAGCTGGGGATGTTCCAGCGAGATGGAAGGGGCACCCTGCATGCCACACACTGTCCCCAGCACCCCAAGGGCCTCGTGAGAGCCACAGCAGGGCAGACCCGCGGGGCCAGGATGAGCGGACTCGCCCCTCCTCCCGTCACAGTCTCGAGTCCCACGGGCACGTGCTCACTGCGCTGAAGCCACACGAGGAGCAGCCAGGTGCCACCGCCTGTCACCCAAGCACCATCTCCTGCTTTGCCAGAGCGGCACGCATTTCCCAGACCGTGGGGACGGCCAGGAGGCTGCGGGTGTGACCCACGGGTGGGAAGGCGGACAGGCCCCTACTTTTCTGTAGTCCCGGCTGCTGCCTTCCTCCACGCGGCTGGTCAGGGAGGCGAGGCGGGCCTCCCGGGCCTCCCGGCGGGCTCTCGCTGAGGCCCGGTCCGCATAGGGGTCACTGGTCGCAGGGTTACTGGCTGCGGATTCCAGCCTGCGGGGACACAGGAACGGTGGTGAGTGGGCTCCGAGGACGGCAAGTGGGGTGCCTCTCCTGAGGCCCGAAGCTCAGGCCAGAAAGAACGCAAACAGCCCGTCCCTGACACCCCTCCCTCCAGGCACCCCAAGCTCAGGGCTACACCGCCAGGATGGAGGCCATTGTTGGCCAAGAATGGAGCCGACTTGAAAAATTGGTGGTTTGGATCCAAACGCTGACTTACATCTGAGAGCTTTTCAAGTTAATTTAGGGCTGAGCCACTTCTCGCAAGCCGAGCGGGTCTCACTAGCTCTTGGACGAGGGCCCCGTGAACCACTGACAAATCAGACACGGACTTGCAGGTGGGCGGGAGGCCGCGTGGGGGGCAGCAGGTCTGCCCGCAGGGGCCCCAGGTGGTGCCCAAAGGGCGGGTTTGCCACCCCATCTGTGCCCCACAGCAAATCTGTGCCTCCTGGGAGGAGCTCGACCACTTGGGGTCCCAGCAAACACCTGAGTGGGTGGCTTGTGACCCTCGTCACCAGGTCACGTTCCCTGGGACTTTGCGCGCTCCACACCAACTGTGGCCATGGTGCTGCCACACGTGAACGGCCCTGCGGGGCTCCGCACGCTCCCACTGCTGTGGGACGTCCGTCGGGTGCCTCTGCGGCGGTGGCGGTGGCCGCGGTGGGGGTGGGGGAGCGGCGAGGATGACCCCGAGTCCCTGATCACGCTACGGCTACCTCCGCTGCACATGCTGAGTCCGCCGCACCCTTTTCTTCTCGTTCGTCTCCCTTTTCTTAGCTTTGCAAATCTCTGTCGACGTCCAGTTCCAGAAGCCTTACGGATTTGCTGAAACACGTCGACAGCACCGAAGCGTCCAAGGCAGGACGTCCCGTGACCTGCCCAGGGACGAGCACTACTACCGGCTCGGTTCACAGCCTTGCAGGGCAGTAAACACCCACGTTCGACATACTTCTGCACGCGGGTCGGATGATGCGTGCTGCCGCGGGCCCCCGGCTCCTCTGCACACACGCAGACGCGGCCCGCCCCGCTTCGCGACATGGCCGCCGCCTCCCACCGTGCGGCTGACGGTGACTGAACCCGTCGATGACCACGTTCACCGTCTTGAAGTTTTAGCTGATGGAACGTCACAGTGAAGACCTGTCTGCCGATCCCAGGGCGTCTGCCCCGTGACTGTGTCAGGGCCAACTCCAGGTCCAGGGGCAGGCGTGTCGGAGGCGCCAACGTGCGGACACGCTGCCCGGCCTGCGGGACGTCGGCCCTTCCTGGTCCAGAAGCATCTCGCCCGTCGGCCTTCACGCTTCCGAATCCCTGGGAGGCTCCGCAGCTCTGGCTCCCCATCCTCCTGTTTCCGAGTTGCCCGCTCACAGCCTCTCACCCTTCTTCTTGGACCGCGAGCACCCTGTAGCAGGCCTTTCAAAACCGATGCCCGCTGCAGGTGTTTCTTCCCACCTTTTGTCTCTGATTATGGTGTCTTTTACTAGAGAAGACTTAAATTTTACATGATCAAGTCTGACAATTTCTACCTCCATGGTATCGCACTTGGAAAAGTCTTTCCTGTATAAAGATCATAAATAATCTCCTCTACACTTTCATAGTGAAACCTTTCTGTCTTAACGGTTGGAACCCATCTGAAATCTGTTTTGTTTTCGCTCTGGTTTGAGGGAAGGATCTACTTTCTCAAACCGAGTCACTGTCCCAATGGTCACGACATAGCTCTCGCCACGGGGCCTGGAAGTCACCGTAGACACGTGAGTGTTCAGGGTTACCTACTGCGCTCCACAGACTTGTTTATTCTTGAACGTGCACCTCGCTGTTTCAATCACCAGTTTTAGAGCATATTTTGAAGTCTCGGGGGAGGGGATCTCTTTTCATAAATGGCCATTATGAAGTAGCAGAGTTCACGAGAAATTAACTGTAGGACAATATATGCTCACCAATTTTGCAAAATGAATTTTCTGCTGGGTGAGGTGTAAATTATTTATCCCCAGCTGGTGTCTGGCAGGAGGGTAAGCAGAGGAAGCACCCATGCACACATACATTTTAAGACATATTCCTAAAGAAGAACCAGCTCAATTCCCTAGCCAGTCATGAGCCTCACTCGCCCCAGGCCGGCCCACGACTGCAGCTGCCCCCAGTCCCATCCCGACTGCTCCAGCTGAGGGACAGTGGAGGAGAGGTTCGGGCGTGTGGCCCACAGCCTCTGCTGTTCTGCTTGCTCTTCGGGAGACGGGCCTGCACTGGTGGGAGCCACGGGGGCTGCTCGCTCCCTCAGCTCTGGGCGCTCCCTGACGTACTCAGCAATCCAAGTCAGGTCTCGTGTTCACTCGGCACATCACACTGAGCGGCACCCGGGGCAAAGGCTGGAGCTGGATCCCTGGCCACCGGACAGCACGGAGGCTGCATGCCCCTCAGCCCGGGCACCTGCTCCCACCCCGGGAAGTGGCCCTGAGCCAGCAGATGTCATTGCCCCCTCCCTGTCCCTGCCCGGCCACACTGTGCCTCAGCTGCCGTTCCCCGCTGGTACTTTCGGACAGCTACGGCCAGCAGCGAGGTGCACGCAGCAGGGCGGGCGGGGCGCGCACAGTGAGGCGGGTGGGGTGAGGAAGTCTGGACCACTGCGGGGCCGTGGAGCCAGGAAGGCAGGCGGGGAGGGCGTGAGGAGCGCGGCTGCGCCGTGACAGACACTGGGTTCGGCCCGACATGCACGCACAGCGCCACGCGAGCGCGGGACGCGGCTTCTTACCTAGAGAGTCTTTCGTGCTGAAGAAGAGAGACAAAAACAGAACAGAAATTAAAACCAGCATTAGCAGAAAGGGCACTTACTAGCTTCACTTACAGACGCGCCTCAGGCTCACGGCCGGCAGAGGGGGCGGCTCCCGCTCACCCCACGCCATGGCCACGAAGCTGTGTCCGGACGGTGCCCGCCCACCCTGGGAGTCAGGGAGATGCCCACACCCCGCCTCCCACGCCCCAGGACCCACTGACCCTATGGTCTCGGTGTCCGCTGTGTGAACTTCCTGGGGTTCCCTGGCCCTGAGTGGACACGGCACCTCGCAAACGCTGAAACTCCGGACAGTTCCTGGCTCTCCCGCGACCTCCCGGGACAGTCCCTGCCCGGTCCCCAGGATGGTGGTAAAAACCGTACGAAGGACAGTGGCGCCGAGGCCTCAGAACAAGGCCGCTTCCGGCCGCCACCTGCAAGCCCGGCCGCACGGTCACCGTGACCGGCAGCGGAAACAGCGCCCGCCCTTTGCGCTGATTTTTAGCCTTGGTGACCTTCACCTTCTCTCCACGTACGTTTTTAAAGAGCTCAGGCAAATAAAAATGCAGGCGATTTGCACGTGTCCACATATTTCCCCTTTCGAGCTGTTAACATCAGAACCCTCAGCCACACACACGAGACGGAGGGAGAGAGGCGAGGACTCGACAACCCACGACGCCACAGGACAGACGCCGAAGCCTGCACCGCGGAGCAGCAGCGCCGAGGCCCGGCTCTGCTGAGGGCCCGCAGGCAAGGGCACCACGCCTGGCTGCAGGAGACTGGGCGGCCTTCCCCACGGGATGCCTTTGGGAACCCCTCGCGGGTCCTCGGAACGCACGCCTTGGCGCCCAGCAGGAGCTCTCTGCACAGGTCTCGAGTACTAAATCCTTCCCTGCGCGCTTTAGAAAGGCCCCGCTCCGCACACAGCCTGGCTGGGCGGTCCTGGCCTCCTGCGTGAAGACCCCCGGCGTGAGCGGGGGCGTCAGCAGAAGCACGTGGTCCATCTTTGACACCCTCACGGCCTGGGAGTCGAGCGTCGGAGACACGAGAGCTGGAACCCGGGAGCTCCCGACACCCGCAGCGGGTCCCAGGGGCGGCCGACTGCACAGCCTGCTACCAAGCGCTGCTCTGCAGACGCTAAGGAAGAGCACTTCTCTCGCTGGAAGCCTTTTTCAATCCCCTTTCAAGAATTGCTTAATATCCGAAAATGCTATGCAGACCCGCCAGCTCTGTGGGAGTGCCGCCTCCGCCCACCTGGGTGTCAGCCCCGCCCCTGGGGACTGCAGGTGTGCCACGCCAGAGCCTGGACTTGAGAGTAAACTGTGCGGCCAAGGCCAAGGGCCTGCTGAGTCTGACCCCCAGGAGGCACTGGGAACACAGCCCAGCCAGAGGGCAGCAGACAGGGCTGGTGAGAGGGGCCCAGATGCAGCAGAGGCGACAGCCAGCACCCCGAGAATGCTATGATTCCAGAGGGGGGCGGCCTGGGCCTGCTCCGGGCTGGTGTCCTCCCGGAGTGGGCTCGGCCCGGAAGGGGCGTCGTGCAGTGGGAAGGCACGTGCACACCTCGGGGCTCCGCCCCGGCCTCTCAGAACGGCCAGGGCGCCCGGCTCACGCTCCGTGTCGGCTGGTGGAAGACCTCAAAAACTACTGCTCGGCTTGGCTTCTGGATCATCTGGTATTTGGTGAGAAAACACTGGTTGGATTTGGGGAGAGGAAAGTTTGGGTTTCTTGGGTACAGGGGGCAGGGTGTTGAATCCGAGGAGGCTTGACCTCAAGTGACCCTCTTTCTCCTGCTGTCAAATGCACACAGTTAGTTCTCAGTCATCCTGACGCTGCTTCTCGTTCCACGGAGAGGGATGGCCGAACGACTCTGGGGAGCAGGACACAGGGGAGCTTGCCCAAGTGGACTCGGGGGAGCCAGGAAGTGACGTCCTAAGAGGCAAGCAGGACATCGCGGACCCTTGAGGCATGAAAGTCAGCCGAGTGGACAGCAGGCAAGAAGCCCTGGGACAGAGGCCTGGGGGCCGTAGCCAGACCCAGGGCCCTCCAGGGGCTGGGGACGCAGTCTGGCCACCTGCTCTCTGGGGACGGCCTGTCCTGCTCTCAAGATCAGGTCAGCCACTCTGCAATTCAAGGTCTGAGCGCCTGAGGACCCTATGTGGACGGCACACTGTCCCACAGCTCAGAGCAGGCGCGGGCCTCCAGCCACGCTGCAGGCCACGAACGCGTACTATGCTGCGGCTCTTGTCAGGAATCTGAGGGGCCGTCTGTGTCCCGTGAAAGGCCTGTCCCACCTGCCACTGAGGAGGACGCGTGGTGGCCGTCACGGACCCCGGTAGGTCTGTATTGGACACAAACCGTCGGGAGAAGGAAACAGCTCCACAGCTTCTATGGCCCAGTTAGGGGCCACAGGATGGTCACTGGAGCCCGGAGCAGAGGAGACCAAAGGCTGCTCGAAACCAGTACGAACACAGAAAGCAGAAATAAAAAGAACGGCCAGCTAGACCGACCAGAGCTTTCAAAACGCCCGGATCTGAGAGGCAGGCCCCTTCCATCACGGCCAGCTCCGCGGCTGGGACCTGTTTCTAATGATAACAGAACAGAGTGGACAGCACCATCCGTTCGATGGCAGTCTGGGAAGGGACGGGATCTGGCTGGTTTTCATTTGCGAAACGTGCACGGTTCTTAAGACACCAGGATGGGCTTAGAAAGATCCCACAAACCTTTTAACTTGAAAGTTGCTGCGAGCTCAGGGAGGCACATAATTAAAACCAAACTTCTCTGACCAAGTTTAAAATAAAACTGTGGCTCTGGAAGGCTGTGCCCAAGGGAGAGGAGCAAGACCGAGTCACACGTCTCTGCCAAGACCCAAACCGGCTTCACTTACGTCCCTGTGGAGCTGGGCCGGACCCCACAGGGCTGGGAAAAGCCCTCCTACTCACACTCGGCCTGCAGAGGACAGGCAGCAGGGACACAGGACGGACGCCCTGTGCCCGGCTGGGCTGGGAAACTGCGCTGCTCTGGGGCGGCCACAGGTGACCGCCTCGTCCTCAGGGGCCTCACGCTCACGAGCGTGGCAAGGGTGCCACGGCCAGGCCCGTCAGACACGTGGGCTGCTGCACGTCCGTCGCAGCTGGTGCGGACGGAGACGGGTCACCTCTGAGGTTAGGACCCGTGCTGGCTTCCTCGGCGTGTCCACTATCAGCTTAACGTGGCGCAGAGGAGACGCGGTGACGTCGCTCATGGGTGCTAGTGCACCGCACCGCGTTTTTAAAGAGAAGCCATTCGGTTCACTGAGTCACAGAAACAAGACCTGTCTTTTGTTTTGTCTGTCGGTCGTGGGACCTAAACATCACCGGCTCCGGTGTGGTTTGACGTGGTTTTAGGTAATCATTTAACTTGTGCCCCATCCACACGCGTGGGTACAGGGTCAAAGCATCACACGAGAAACAGCGCAGGTGCGGGGTGCGGTGCCCGCACGTGGCAGGTGTCCCGTAAATGCCAGCTGTTGACACTACGGTGCTTCTCCCTTTGTCCCTGCCAGTCCCTGGGCTGGGCCGGCGCTGCTGGCTGCAGGCGCGGTCAGCTGAGCACTGCCCGGCACTCGCGCCGGGGTCTGATGCTCTGGGGGGTTGGGTGTCCCAGCTGACTCCTGCCACATTTCTGACCTGCTGTCTGGGGGGTGCGCTCTCCCAGGTGATCAATCATTTGAAAATGACTTTGGAAATCTGCACAAAGATGCGACAACGAAGAGGTTCAAGTCCAGACACAAGCCAGCGTCTTCACCTGCTCGTCTCCCTACGCTGTGGAACCAAGCGGGTGCCGGGGCTGCCAGGTTTGGGCTGTGATGAGACTCGCGCCCTTGTGGGCAACCACTACCCACCGCGTAAGAGACGGGGGAGGACGGAGCGCAAAGGGGCTGAAGCGGAGTAAAAGGCGGACGAGAGCCGAGTCCGGCTGCTGCCCTTCGGTCTTCTGACTAATTGTCAGCTCCCCACACACTCCAAGACCGAGGAAAGGAAGCAAAAAGCAATGCTGAATGGTATGGAAACTCTTTCCGATCCTAAAAACCCATCCCTGGCCACACGGGTGCTTACGTAGTGAAAATA
>NW_006433385.1:142631-144319 GCF_000325575.1 Pteropus alecto | reverse complement strand
ACGCATCCGACCCCGAACTGACCCAGCTCTGCTTTGGGAACTGGAGCTGACCACCCCGACACAGAAGGGGCCGCAGCACCCAGACCAACCAGCCTCGGACCTCGGGTCCCCTACGTGGGCCGAAGCTGAGCACCTGGCGGCTGCTGCTGCCCCCGCCCCCGGCTTGATCACAAACATCAGTGTTTTCAGCCCATACTTTTCTCCTGAGCTTCAGACTAACTACTCTCTGGATGCTGCTATCTGAATGTCCCAAAGCATCTCAAACTCACCTGAAAGTGATGCCACTTCCCCCCTGACAACCGTCTGCCTCCTGCGTTTGCCAGCCAAGTCACCCAGACAGGAGACTAAGGAAGGACTTTATCGACTTTCCGTGAGCAGACTTAAAAAAAACCAAAAACCGATATCCCAGTGATTTTAATTAGAGAGGAAAGTTGGTTAGTCGACTGCACCCTTAATTAGCATTATTCACCCAGACAAACGTCTCTCATTTCACGATGGCAAGTTTCACATGGAGCGGAGTAAAAGTGAACTCCAGATCGGTGTGTGCCCAGATGCAGCCTGAGACGTGCAAAGGCTGACACCAGCACACGAGAACGGCCTGGCGCTGCCTCGGGAGCGGAGGGGACGTCGCCCACCGACACGCCTGGAGGTCAGGGCCGAGGGGCACACGGACGGCTGTCTGAGGTCAACGACCCTTCGCCACCCAGCTGCCGATCAGCTGCGCTCTGGTCCATCTGCAGAGCCGGTCGGCTCACGGCTCCCTTTATCTGCACTGACGGCCGGAGGGAGGGGCTTGTGCGAGGTCCTTGTGTTTTCTGCAGCGATGCTGGCCCCGAAGGAGCGGCGATCTCGATTAGACGAGATGCCACCACTCGGTCACTCAGGCAGCTCCAGCCCCAGTAACGCGAATGCCAACTGACCAACCTGAACCCGTCTCCGTCAGGGACCCAGTGCCCACCTGCTGGCCTACGCGCCTCGAGACGGTTCAGTACGATCCCCGGCTGGGCACACGGCCGGGACGCTCCCCGGTGTTGGTCTGTGGGCCTTCGTTAAGTTAGCAAATAACAGAGAACGCTGATGGGTGGTTACCTGGCTCTTGCTTTAAAGATGACTTAAAAATGCTAACTCGTCCCAATTGACTCGTTTCTAAGTTGACAGAATTTATAAACTGGAAACTCAGTAACATGCGTGGCGATTAAAACCCCAGAGGTAGAGGCGCCGAACGTTTTTGTTCAGAGCCGTCATCACCGTTATTTTCGAATGCTGGAAAATTGATCCAAAGGCAACTTTTCCGCTCATCGTGACCGGCACATTGTGAAGTCGCTTCAGAGTGAGGACGCAGGCTAAGCCTTCGAGTTCATGAATATACTTGGTGTGGCTCGGTCAGAGCCGAAGGGACCTGGAGGTCACCCCCACCGCCCCAATTCAGGGGGTAGAGAGCAGCAGATCTGCACCGTGGAGACGAGAGTGCGACCTGGAGTGACCCCGGCACGGACGCCGGAGTCACTGTGAACCTCCTCACGGCTGAGAACAGGGCACTGTCGCGGGCATCGCCCGGGGGCTGAGACCCAGGGGCAAATGAGGCCCAGCTGCCTCAGTGGAGGAGGGGTGGGCGTCTGGCTGGGGGTGGCGCGTCTGGCTGTGGAGGGGGTGGGCGTCAGGCCGTGGCGGGGTGGGCATCAGGCTGA
>NW_006433385.1:136918-137829 GCF_000325575.1 Pteropus alecto | reverse complement strand
GCTTTAAAGATGACTTAAAAATGCTAACTCGTCCCAATTGACTCGTTTCTAAGTTGACAGAATTTATAAACTGGAAACTCAGTAACATGCGTGGCGATTAAAACCCCAGAGGTAGAGGCGCCGAACGTTTTTGTTCAGAGCCGTCATCACCGTTATTTTCGAATGCTGGAAAATTGATCCAAAGGCAACTTTTCCGCTCATCGTGACCGGCACATTGTGAAGTCGCTTCAGAGTGAGGACGCAGGCTAAGCCTTCGAGTTCATGAATATACTTGGTGTGGCTCGGTCAGAGCCGAAGGGACCTGGAGGTCACCCCCACCGCCCCAATTCAGGGGGTAGAGAGCAGCAGATCTGCACCGTGGAGACGAGAGTGCGACCTGGAGTGACCCCGGCACGGACGCCGGAGTCACTGTGAACCTCCTCACGGCTGAGAACAGGGCACTGTCGCGGGCATCGCCCGGGGGCTGAGACCCAGGGGCAAATGAGGCCCAGCTGCCTCAGTGGAGGAGGGGTGGGCGTCTGGCTGGGGGTGGCGCGTCTGGCTGTGGAGGGGGTGGGCGTCAGGCCGTGGCGGGGTGGGCATCAGGCTGAATGGGGGGCGGCCTCTGGCCGTGTGGGAGTGGGCGTCAGGCTGTGTCGACCAGTTCCAGTTTGTGCTCAGGGAATGAAAAATGTCGCTTGTGCAATGCAAGCTGGAGAAAGTAAACAAGGTCCGGCCGGCGGGCGGGTCAGCGTTTTCGCTGGGAAGGACGTTGTGCAATCTCTGGGCACGGCCAGAGCTTCGAAGCAGGGAAGGGCCACAGGTCTGCCAAGCGCAGAGCTCGCCTGCGTAGTGTCAGGGTGCCACGGGGAGGTGGGTGAGGCCGCTTCGGTGTCCCAGGGGCGGGGAGAGAGAGTGAGCTTGTTTCTTCT
>NW_006433385.1:125802-136861 GCF_000325575.1 Pteropus alecto | reverse complement strand
AAGAGTCTCCCGTGAGCAGCCACTGCCCTAGTGCTCCCTCGGAGGGCCTCTTCCTTCACGGAGCCATGTAACCGCGGCCCTTCCAACAGGGCTGGGGGAGACCACGCGTCCCCCGGTGGCTCCGGGTGGCAGTGCTCGGTGCTCCTTGGCGGCATGCTGGCCCAGAGGTCGCCTCTCTAACTGCAGCTGCTGGCAGGAAACCACGCGTCACCAGTCACGGGGTGTGGACGAGGGCTGCAAGGCCTTTGACCTTCGCTCTGATAGCATGGTGACGTGCCCGGCACCTGTGTCTTCAGGGGAAACCGGAGCTCCTGCCACCACAAAGCCTCGGGCACTGCGGGTCACAGTCCCACCCGAGCCAACTGCTACTGGAGGACCAGGTGTGGGCGGCTGAGACGGCGGTCAGCTCTCTCGGGGTCTGCAGACACCGTCTTCCTCTTTCCTGCAATTCTGCTTCCTGGGTCCCCACCACGTCTGAACCTGGCACATCCTCAGCCTAAAGCCGGTGCTGACGGGGGACACGGGTGTGGAGCCAGAGGCCTGACTGCTGCTCCCAGGCTGAGGGAGCCTGGGTGGGCTTCAGCCCTCCAGGGTGCCTCGGTTTCCCCATGGAAAGCTAGAGAGCAGTATGTACTTTCCGGGGGCCTGAGGGGAATGGCGCGGCCGAGGTCAAGTGTCAGCACGGCGGCTCGTGCTTGCACGGGCACTGACCAGTCCCTAGCCGGTCCCCCAGAGATGCCGCATACGAAGCAAGGGTGCGGGTCCCACGTCTGCCCGTGAGTAGCAGCCGGTCGCAACCGGGTGTCAGAAGGTGCACGAGCAGAGTGCCAGCACAGCAGCTCTCGTGGTTCCGGGGCCCCCTCGCCAAAGGCTGGGGTGCAGAGGAAACAGCCTTGTGGAGCCTCAGGACATCAATCTCAGTCCCGAGTGACATGCAGATCCGCGCTCTCCAGCACGGTCTGGAGCCGTCCCGACCCTGGAGGTTGGTCACCACAAGCTGGGGCTGCTGCGGGGATGCATAGCCAGACACTGAAATGGCCGGGCCGTGGCCACACTTTGGTGTCCAGGCTCCCAGGCTTTGTCCTGCTGTGGCCTCAAGCTCAGGGCAGGGCACGGCGGGCGGCAGCTCGGCTGAGAGGCGGTGCCGACCCTAACGGAGACGAGGGGGAGGCTGCTGGGTGCCCCCGAGGGTCAGTGCCTAGGGACTGCGGTCGCGGTGCGGACCGGGGGCAACGGGGCTCCTGCGGGAAGAGGGAGGCGACGCAGGGACCACAAAGGGAAAGGGCTCCCCAGGAAACACGGGCGCCAGCCTAAGTGGCAGAGAAGGTCTCCCGGAGCCCAGGGCTGGGGACGCGCATGCTGGAGCCCTCTCGGTCCTCCCTCAGATGGGACTATGAGAGAAACAGCTCGTATGCGCCCCTCGGTGTCCTGTAACTACACGTCCCAGCTGGCGTCCCAGACCAACAGGCCACGCTCTGAATTCAGGTCCACGGGGACTCGCACCGGAGGAAGACAGCGCCGAGCAGCTCAGTGGTCTCAGTTTCTTGCGTGTTCCCTCCGTACAGCTCCCCGGTAAGAAGCGATGACCGCGAGTCTCGCCCCCCAAGGAGGAACTGCCCCCCGCGTGCCTGCTGCTGGAGCAGCACCCGCTTCTGCCCGAAGCACACGTGCACACGCAGACCACGCTCAAAACACCCGCGGCGGCTCGGCAGGGGACACTGCACTCCTCACGGCTGGTGGCCGGCGGCAGGGCCGCCTCCCTGGCTCTTTAGGCACGTTTCCTAGGGACTGAGGAGTGAGACTGCGCGAGTCACGACTTGCTCACGTCACTCGCGGACACCCAGGTGGGCAAAGGCGTTCGCACGCACGGACAGCAGAACCCGCACAGAACTGCGGTTGGGCAGCAGTCCCGTGTCCCCTGGGGCTTTTCCTCTCAAAGCACTGACCCACGCCACACAGGACTGGGAGCGACCGCATAGCCAGACACTGGCCCTGTGAGACAGCGTGACGAGGACGCCGAAACCTCGCTGCCACCGGACGCGGCTGTCCACTCTCACCCACGACTGCGAGGTGTCGCCCGCCGTGACCTGCGGTGGAGACGCCAACGGGCCTCTGCCTGCCGCCCCCACTGCCCCCCCACGTGCTCAGGGCCGGCTGCGCCCCCACCCGTGACACGGGGAGCACGTGCCCAGGGGAGCCCTGCTTACCCGGAGCGCCTTGGCGGTTGGGGAGGGAGATGCTGGCGGGGACTCGGGCTGGGCCCTCCGGCTCCGTGGGAACTCCTTGCTCCGGGTGTACAGGGAGGACATGGTGCCTCCGCGGAGGACCCCGTTGGGCCTCTGCAGCTCGGGCCTCCTGGCCGCCCTCCCGCAGCGCCCCGGCAGCAACAGCGGCGGGCTCAGTCTGGGCTTGGGGCCGGTCCGCAGCCAGCTGCCACCCCGCGTGCCTGCAGGGGGTCCTCGCCTCTCCCTAAGGACACTTCTGTTGAGGCTTGTGCCCCGCCGAGGCCTGAGTCCAGGGAGGGTGGTCGGGGCTGCTGCGCAGACGAGCTGGGAAGGGGGTCCTTATGGGGGGAAGAGACGTTGGTCCCCGGGAACCACGCCGAGTTCGCGGAGCTGGACGGCTTCGCAGCGGCCGTGACAAGTCCGGCTGAGCAACGCAGAAACAGGAACACACGGGCGAGGAGCGAGGTCTGGGAGAGGACGCGGCCGAGGCCGCCGGTCTGCCCAGCCTCCCCCGCAGAGGCCGCCCGAGCCAGGGCCCACGCACGTCTTCCCCTCCCTCCCGCTGACATTCCAAACCCGATTCGCTCCGCGGAATGCTGGAGCGCGGCCAAGGGCAGAGACTCACTTTCAGCTCACGAGTCGGGCTGCCACTTGCAGGCCACTTACAGGAGGAAAAGCCGCGGCCGGCTCCTGGGCACGGAGGCCCTGGGCAGAAGCCGCGGCGAAGCAGGCGGCGGCCCCAGCGCGGGGCCCTCTGGGGACGTCCCCAGCCGTGAGGACGGGGCCTTTGCAGCTGCCAGCGTCTAAGTCACGCAGCCCCTCCAGGCCCCCGTGCTGCGTCACCACTACTGCATGGCGAGGACCAGCAGGCTGAAGCTTGGGTCCCCGCAGAGGGGGTGCTGCGTGCGTCAGAGGCCCGCACCCCGAAACACCACCACCAGGAGGCCAGACGGGCATGGGCGGGAGAGGGGTCCGGAACGAAGAGGGAACAGTGCATGGGGACGGCGGCCGCAGGACCACGTCCCCGCGGGGCAGTTCAGAGTTGAGAAAAGGGACCCACCGCTTGGTGCTGAGGGGCTTTGGGTGTGGCCTGGGAGCCTCGCCAGCGTGGCCCTCGCCCTCTGCTGTCACCACTACCGCCCCCAGCACTCTGGCCACGTGCTGCCTGAGCCGGTGGGTCTGCCCCGCAGCGACAGCTCCCTCTGGGCTCTCAGGAACCCCGGCCTGCCCCTCTCCGACGTGGGCAACGGGCTGTGCTGTGGACCTGCGTTACCAGTGATGCCCGTAAACGGGGTCCAACTGGGCAAAGGGGCGGGGGTGCCCACGCCGGGGAGCACGCTGGGGCCGGAACCATGAGGCTCCTGCCACTGGACGACAGCCAGCACCCCGCACGCCTCGCCCCGCAGCCACTGTTCAGCCTGGGTTCAGCCAGGCCCCCCGTTTCGACGCAGGTTTTTTCAACTGTAAAGTAAGGGAGCTGGGCTAGAATAATGTCTAAGGAACTTTCCAGAAATAATTTTCTGTGACCTCGACAGTCTGGTGCTTTGTGCTCGAGACCCCAGCACACACCGCAGAGAGACAGGTACGAACACTCGCCCTCCTGTGGCTTCGGACAGGCAGCCCTTCCCGATGGCCACAAGGAGCTGCACCAGACGCTGGAGAAGGCAGAACCTTGGCACTGTCACTGTAAACAGCCCCGTGACCCCCCATGTGGCGTTTCCCTTTCAAAAGAACCCAGTGCCTCAGCGCGCCACCGTGACGTGCTGTATTTGGTGGGTGATGTTCAGACGTTGTCTTCCTAAGAATCCTGAATCACCAGAAATGTAAGCAGAGCCGGAGCCTCCACACCTCACGCAGAGCTGGTGGGCTGTCGACGCCCCCCTTCCCTTCGGCAGTCAGCATGTGGCGGAGCTTAAGGTCTAGGGTACAGCTGTCAGAGAGCGGAGCTTCCCGCACGAACGCGAGGGCGGCACGTTTGACAGCTCCACTGTGCTGGGCACGTCCGTGTGAACGCGTCAGCCTCCAAGGGTCGCATTGAATGTGAAGCTGTAATTTCTCTGTGAAAGGGACTCATGTCACCAAGTGGTCGCTGTCCGGTCTGGAACGTGTGTGACTGCGACCAAGATGGCACGGAGCCTGTGACCGCCACCTCCGCATTCCCACGCAGACGCCCCACCTCCCGGGTCCCACGAAAACACCGCTGTGACGGCAGCGCCCGCCAGGGCCTGGTGCTCACACCTGTGCCGGGCGGATGGCGGACAGCCCGTCTGCCGAGGGGGCTGCGAATCCCACACTGGCCCCTCGATCGTGGGGCCGGGGCCGAGCCCAGCACCAGCTGAGCCTGTGCCACGGCCGCGCTCCCCTGCCCTGCCAGCAGCAGAAGACGTGGCCACCTCCGTGGCCCAGGCAGCCCGGAGCCGGCAGCCGGAAGGGAGCGGCCACCCCTGGAGGCCCCGGGCACGGCCATCACACGACTGCTCTGATCACAGGGTCAAACCGAGCCCAGTCTTTGAAGACGACCTTCTGAGACGGTGATGACGGGGTCCCAGGCACACTCAGCTTGAAAACAGTTCCTTCCTCAACACTGTCATTAGTTGGTCTTAAACATGTTTCGAAAAAAAACAACAACTTAGGGAAAATACCAGCAGGAAATTCACCAGAATGCTAAACAGTAATTTCTTCTGAGTGGTAGACTTTGAACAATTTTTTCTCATTCTTCGTAGCAGAAACAAACATTTTCTAAGTCCCCTCCCAACCTATACTGTCCTGAAATGAAATTCAAAGAAATAAAACTTAGCTAGGGTCACAGGAAATCAACAATAAAACACGAAGAAGCAGAAGGAAAGCACTAGGCAGCGAGGTGTGGGTTTCGCTGGGCGCATCCCTGGCTGTCAGCACGAGAAGGCGCACGGGTCACTAACACGACACACACCCTGCAGGCAGCGGGGGGCGGAGGGAGAAACTGAAGGCTGGTGGCGACAGGGCTGACCTGGCTACCAGGTGGAGCAAAGCCCACGCGGGTAGGGCGGAAGTCCACCCCGCCCTCCTAAGAGAGGTTCCTGACCGCGGCAGAGGCACTGATGGACGGGCAGCGGGTCTAAGACCGCAGTCTCACAGGAGCGGACGTGAGCGGTGGGGACTGAGGTTTCCTTGGCAACAGCGCGGCCTAAAGTTAGTCCAGTCCTTAGAAGGAAGGAGTGAGCGGCCTCTGCTCCGGGATGGCCTGTCGCAGGGGGGAGGGGCACAGAGAGGCGCAGCCCCCAAGACCCTGCAGGAAAAACCACACGCAACGCAGAACGTGCGGTCACCCGCCAGAGCCTTCAGTGGCCCTGGGTGGGCGGTGGCTCCTGACATGTGGGCAGCTGCCACGTCTCGGTCCCTTGTCTGTCCCTGCCTGCCACCATCGTCTGCAAGCGCGGACGGCCTGCCTTTCTGGGGGGGCACTGCCCGCCAGCTCCCGGCCACACCGTCCTCACATCCGCCCCCAGACTTCTCCGCCCTCCCCGCCGGACAAGCTGACCCCACTCTCCTTATCTGGCTAAAGAGAGAGGCTGAGGAAGAAAATCCCCTGCTGTTAAAAGGCAGAAAAGCTCGCCTTAAAAAAGAACGTGGCTGTTACAAGGAGAACTGTGAAAACCAGTATTTTACTACATAAGTAACAGCTCACCTCCCCGGTCCCTGAACTCAGCGAAGGCCGCTGCCCTATCTCGGCGCAGCCCGGCTGGGACATACCTTACCATATTAGGCAATCAGGCCCGGCGGGTGGGGGGAGGCCACACAGTCTTGGGATTTTACCTAAAAGGACGAAACGAGCTGGCCCGGGGGGAGGGGACAGAGAGCACTGGGCGCCTCCAGCAGGGAGCGGACATCTCGAGGTTAAGTAACAGGACGGACATGTGCTGCTCCAGAAGGTGGTCCAGCAAAGTCGGGTGCAAAGACTGGTCCCAAACCAGCGCGAACAGGGAAATGGGCTGTGATTTACTGGGGGAGAGGTGCGTGGAGGACTGGGACGCTGCAGGGCCAGAGCGAATGGGTGACCCGGGTGTGGCGCGGACGCCCGGAGAGCAGGGGAGTCAGTGGCCCTGGCAGAGCAGGGCGTCGGCTCTTCCCTGACACCCACTGCCCTCCCGCCCGCTGAGAAGCTGCTCCTCAGAACCATGGGCACGTTTTCGGGACAGACACGCCGGAGGGGCCGGGCCTGTTCTCTGAGTCGCCAAATAACCGCGGCTCTGTGGTAAGTGAACAGTGGCACCAAGTTGCACAGTTCCTGGGTCAACGTGAGCCTCCCGAGCACCTCGGCCTCGGCCTTGGCCAGAGCCGGGAGCCTGCAGATCTGAGAGCAGCTTGGTGGGTGCTCTCGAGGGCAGCCGGACACTCGCCCCGCTCGACGGCCGAGGAAACGGGCAGAGGGAGCTGTGCGGCAGAGCTGGCTCATGGCCGGGACGGGGAACGCAGCGTCACCAGTGGGTGCTGAGGATGCGGTGCGGCCGACAGCCCTTGGGGTCACCTCGGTGCTGAGACCTGAGCAGCACAGCGCAGGGCACCACACACTGCTGTGTCGGACAAGGCCTGCGGCAACCTAGGGCATCATGTGCACATGTAGGCAATCAGGACAGTCCCTCTGATGTGACAGAAGCCACGTGACCCCTGGGCTCCCTAGGCCTCGAGACGGGGGTGGCAGAGAGGCAGCAACTCTCACTTCGGAAGTTGGGGGGCCCTGGGCGCCCAACCCTTTGATAAGCAGGCTGAGCAGGCTGCAAGTTCGTTCACACAAGCTAAGAACAGCGGCAAAGGCACCCCAAGGCCTGTCTGCCGCCCTGCTTCTCGGCCCGACCGCCCGGCCCTCCCTGGGCTACGGCTGCACCCGCCGGCCTCAGTGCTCAGAGCGCCTTTGGGGCTGTTCTTCAGGACGGCCCTCCCCTCCAGGCGGTGAGACACAGCCAGCAACCAAGTCGCACATGCCCCATTGAGGACAGATCCAGTGAGTGGCTGGCACGAGAGAAACACAGAGCCCTGATTCCAGGTCTGCTTTGCCACGGTCCTGTGAGCAGGGCACGGAGAGCCCACCTGGCCAGGCTGTCAGGTCCCTGAAAACTCCCCGACTTGCCGGGACTGCCTCCCTAACTATAAAACGTGGCTCCCAGGTGTCAGCTCTGAATTCCCCAACAGCCCCTAAGACAGGAGCAGCCTGTGTCCTGCCAGCCTCTCAGGCCCCCTCTGCTGGCCAGCCAGCATCTGCTCTGCTGGCCACTGTGCCCTCCAGTCATGTGACTCAGCCACACAACAAAACTTCTGCGGAGAGGAAACGGGGGGACCAAGAACAGGGCAGATAAAACACGGCAGTAAGTGAACGGCCAGCCAGCCAGAGATGCGGCAGGAGACGGGGCGACCCCAGGGCCACTGCGGGCAGCGTGCCCGGGCCTCCGGCGTGCGGCTCCTGTGCGATGACGACGAGCACGAGGCCGCCACACTCCCAGGTACAGCTGGAATGACCGCCCCCTCGCCCCCGCCAGGGTTTGGGTTCGTGTCTTGGCAGGATGAGGGACATGCAGACTTCTGGAGTCACACGCCTCACGTGGTAACAGGCCACATGGCTTTAAATGCACCTGTCAGTGGTGTGCTAGGACAGCGACTCACACACTCACGGCCGGTCTCGCTGCTTCATAAATTTACCAGCGGGGACAGGTTTTGACAAAGCCACGCACCGTGTCAGATCCAAGCAAAGTCCCCAGCCTCTAAGCACTACGACTTGGTGTCCCCACCGGAGAAACTCACGCCTGCACTCTCCCGTCACATAACTGATGGCACTCGTCAGGGCCATTCCTGGCCATAAATCCTGCCTGCATGAAAACTGTCTTTCTCCCAAAGATTTCAAAGTACTTTACACGACCTGTGACATCACACGGGGGCGCCGGAGGCCAGCAGGAAGCGTGCCAAGTGCAGGCCCTCGTCCGGGTGCCACGCGGCCCACAGGGCTTCTCGCTGCGAACTCGCCTCGGCCCAAACGTGCACAGGACGGCTCGTCCTCCACCAAGACAGTGCACGCGGCCCGCCACTTACCCACGCTGCCTTCACCTCCTCAGAGCCCTCGGTCTCATCTTCCTAAAAAGGAAGGGAAACAAGGGGGCCACGGTCACCCAACAGAGCCAAGGGCAGCCCACCAACAGCGCCCTGGCGAGTCACACGTGGCTGCGGGTGCTATGCCGACTGCCAAGGACGTAGCTCTGCCACTTCGACAGCCACACAGGCAGCCAGCTCGGCCCTGTCCTCTGCCGTCACAGTGTTGCCTGAGCCCTTGCTGGAAGAGGGGACCTTTAGGACCAACAGGCTTTATTTCATCTGTCAGCAGTCTGTCTGTCCAACAGTGAAATGCTTTGACCTAGAGCACAGTTTCTAACAGGTGACAGTTAGTGTCATTTCTTGTCTCACTGAATGGCTCGTCTAATTCTCAAAGAGTCTCTGGTGACCAGCAGCTTGTCCCACGATGGAGATGCATGAGCAGGGTGCGACCGGCAGGTGTCTGTGGTGCTGGGACCTGGGGCGCCTGCCTCCGGCTGAGAGCTGGAGGGAGTGTGTCTCCTACGAGTCTGTCAGCCCCTCTTTCCTTCCTCCAAAAGAGTAAAGCTGAGTCAGAAGACCCTGTGTTACGTCCTGGGCGCCCCTAAGATCCCGGGTGCCTGCCCTGTGCCGGGCGCGCTGCAGGCCCTGGACGCTCTGTGGGGACACCCCACGCGGGTCCCGCACCAGCTCAGCCCTTCCTGCACCTCCTTCCCACGCGATTCCCGATGCTGCACGCTCGTGGAGCCGTGGGGACTGTGTCGCGCCCTGGTGCAGGCCGTGCACTTACGTCCGTTGTCCAGAAGTTGATGCCCGTGCCTCGCCGGTGCTCCCGGAGCCGCCTCCGCTCACGGATGGACGGCCTGTCAGAGGACGGGTCGCCCACCTCAGCCTCACCACGCTCTGGCCAAAAAGAAGACACAGCGTGAGCTAGGGCAGCCATGGCGAGGGGCTGGGCTGCGCGTCCAGACGCCCCACACACCGTGTCTGTCCATCTCCTCTGCCTCTGGACGCTCGGGGTTGGGGGCCGACGACCGAGTCGCCTGGGGCAGGTGCGAGCCGGCGTGGAGAGTGCGTCTTGACGCTGAGGGGGACACCGGTGCCGCGGCTTCGTCTGGCTGAGCCGGACCCCGCAGGTGACGACACGCAGGCTGGAAAACAGCAGCAGGATGAGAGGCCAGTGGTCAGGGCCGAGCAGCGTCTATGCGAGCTTGGAGGCAGCGGGCCTCTCCGTGCCGGGGCCTCACCAGAGCTACGGGCTCTACACAGCCGCCGAGCCGGACCGAAGTTAGGTACGTAATTAGCCAGGAAGGAAGCAGCTTCCGGCTCCTGTTCTGGTGGTACCAGGAAAACTGTCCCCAGATCAGCCAATGGGCACAAGGCAGCACTAACCTCGTCAACACAAACCCCTTTGCTTTTGGAAAGACAATAGGAAGGATGGTGACTTTAAGATGCAGTCCTGGAAGGCAAGGTCTGCACCGGAAAATAAAAGCTCAGGAACACGAACACACGGGATTCAGAGTTTCCAGGGAGCACAGAGCGAAGCGAGCACCCGCCACCTCTGTGCCTGTCCAGCCCGCCACCCCGGGCTCACTGGGGCTCTCAAAGGGCCATCTTCCCCTGCGAGTTAGGACGTGTGGCCGTAACTTCTGTTCCCTGAAGAGGCGGAAATGGAGAAATTCTCACTACGGGCAGAGGTGGGACACCTTTTTGCTTACAAATTAGAAAGGGAAGCAACAAAACACGGAAGCTCTGGAGTCAGAACCTGGTTCCAGTTCTAGCCTCAGCTCTCACTGGCTGTGTGACCCTGAATAAGCTTCTCAACTTCTCTGCGCTCGGCTCCCATACGTGCGCCGCGGGGACAGCACCGTCCTCAGGGATGGTGGGACCACGGCCTGCGGTGCCTGGAGCATGCCCGCCACAAAGCACCCGACGACAGGCTGACAAGTGAACCCCAGGAGCCGCGACTCATGCTGCCCGCCACCCGGCGTCACGGCAGGCTCCCCGCCTGCAGCTCTGGCAGCTGTAGAACGGGTCACCCCAGCCGGGCACTTCTGAGTGAAACGGAGGGACGGTGGGGGTGGATCACTGCAGGGAGACAGGGTTGTGTCCGCCTACGCGCGAGCCCACAGCTGACCTCCAACTCCGCCTGAGAAACGGAGCAGAGGCCGGGGGCCAGCCCCGTAGCGGCTCTGCGGGGCCCGGGTTCACAGGTTGGGAGGACAGCATGCCGGCGGCTGGGATGGTGAGCTGGCCAGGATGCGTGCGTGCGGCCCCCTCACCCTCCTGGGGCTCTGCCTCCCCGCGTTTCAGACGGGAGTAACGACACGTAACGCACAGGCAAAGGTCGCATGATGCCTGGCACACACACGTGCTAAACGCTCACATTTCTCTTTGTGTTGTATCACACCACAACCTCTCTTTTTAGAAGAGACAGACAAGTATTCTTCCAAGAATAAATTCAGTTAAGTAAAATTTATTTAACTAAACTTATCACGGTGAAATACACACATCTATTAAATCGTCACCTGTGTACCCAAAACGAACACAGTGTTGCACGTCCAAAGTGCGTCCGCAAAACCAGAAAGAGGAACCCTGAGGTGACTCCCAGCAGGAGAGTGGTCCTTTGATGATGACCTCCGAGCCTGCAGTCACGCAGGCCGGCCAACTAGAGGCCGGTGCAGAGGGTCCTCGGCGAGCTGCCCACCGAAACGCGCACAGCGCGTGAAGTGCCAGAGGGAGGGACCCCACGTCGGCCGTCGGCCATCGGCCGCCCG
>NW_006433385.1:125198-125769 GCF_000325575.1 Pteropus alecto | reverse complement strand
TCCCAGCCCTGGCCCCGGCCCTCGCCGGCCTCTGCGGTGGGCTCTGTGGGCGGCTCGTGCTGGCCGGTGTGCCCCTGGAGCCCTCCAGTGCCCACGGGCTTCTGGCCAGGCTGCTCCTGAGCTTGCCGCTCGGCCCGCGACCGGCTGAAGGTCCTCTCGGCTTCCTGCAGGTCTGTGAGGGTCACACCCTGGGGAAAGGCGCAAGTCAGAGAGCCCGCTGGACATGACGTGGAGGAGCGGGGGGCGGGGGGCTAACAGGCCCGACAGCGCCAAGTCCCAAAGGAAGCTGTCAAAGGGGGCTGTCACTTCACGTGACGTGCGCTCAAACACACGGCTGCATGTCAAGGAGCCAGACCTGGGTCTGGGCCCATCGCAAACAGCGCCCCAGCTTCCCAGGCTGAGTCACAGGACTGGCTGACGCCGACGCCCGCCCGCCGCCGGGGTGCTCCCCAAGGCCACGGCCCCGTAAGCAGAGGCCCGCAGAACAGCAGGTACTAGAAACACTCAATTTTACTCAGAGAAAGAAAACCCAGGTTCAGAAAAGCGAAGACTCAGAGCCTGGCCAGGAAGC
>NW_006433385.1:111254-124815 GCF_000325575.1 Pteropus alecto | reverse complement strand
GACGCTGGCCAGGCCCATGGGAGGGCTTGGAGGGCAGACGACGGCACCGTCGCCGCGACTCGTGATTTTTTTTTTTAAATCACTCCCTGATTTGCTCATCCTCTTCGTGATGAGTTATCAAGTGTCTTCAAGCCCCGGAACTACCAAGACGAATGAAATGACCCCTGCACTCGAGAAACTTAACAGTGGCAAAGCTGCAAGTAAACGAACGGAATGTCAGCACCAGGGCAGACGCACGCGACGCGATCCCGCCCGTCCCGCCTCTGGGCACGGACCCGAAGGTACGGGAAGCAGGGTCTCCGAGAGTCACCTGCACCCCACGCAGCAGCGGGTTGGGGGCAGGAGCCACCCGAGTGCGCATCGACAGCTCGGGGTGAACACGGCGTGGCGCCCAACGCGGGAGGTTATGCAGCCACACAAAGGAAGGGCCTTCTGGGACCTGCTTCCCCGTGCGTGGCCCCCGAGGACACGCTGCTCAGTGGAGCCAGCCGGGCACTAAACGACCAATACCCTCCGACCCCGCGACGTGCGGCCCCCAGGGTCAGAATCAGAGGGCAGCTGCAGGGTGAGCGTCAGCTGGGGAAGGCGAAGGTGCCGAGGTGGACGGAGCTGATGGCTGCACAACACCAGGGATGCGGTTAACCCCGCGGAACTGACAGCTGAAACGTGGTGAAAATGGTAAAACTTATGTCATGTATGTTTTACCAAAGCAAAAAAGAAAGCTTTGTTAGCCTGGTCCTCGTGGAGGCCACTGTCTACAGACAGGTCCCCAGCAAGAGGCCCGGAGCAGCAGCAGCACCAGGCGCCTCGCTCCACGGCCAGGGAACAGCCCACCGCGGGTCACGGGGCACGCGCCGGTCCAGGCTTCAGCTCGTGGACGTCGGGGCTGCGTCCGCCTTTGGCTGTGACCATCTGCGCGTGTGTGTGTGTGGACGCGAGCTCTCAGCCGAGGGTGCTGCGGGCATGGCTGCTGGGCAGTGTGGTGGTCCTCACAAACACCGAGGGGCCACGCAGGGCCCCTCCAGGGAGCCTTGCGCACGAGCGGGTGATGCGTCCTGTGAGGGAAGGGCGTCACGTGCTCGAGCCCGCAGGACCAGAAGTGACAGAGGCGGCGGGGGGGGGGAGGGGCTGTGACCTCGTAGTCTGTGCAGCCTACCTAAAACGGATCCCAGGAGAGAACGTCCCGTTCGGTGCCTGGGACAAGACGCTCATTTTGTGTTTTAACCGCTCCTCCGGTGGAAAGGCAGACGGCCAAGGACTCAGACAGGTCACACTCGCCTGTGTCACCCAAGGACTCAGACAGGGCCACACTCACCTGTGTCGCCCGCCGGGCCTGCCGGGCCTGCCTGGAGCGCGCTCTGCGTAAGGACTCTGCCTCCTCGTCCCGGACGGGGGTCAGGTACGACCTGCAGGGGGAGCAGGAGGACCAGGCGTGAGCCTTGCTGCGCGTCCTCGGGGTGGCAGGCGGCCTCCCCTCAAGGACGCCTGGAGACAGGGTCCAGACGAGGCGAGCACTGTCGTGAAATCACAGGAGCCACCACGCTGTCACCGGCAGTGTTTATGGGAGCCGCCGCCCCTCCCCCTCACGGTGCGTTTCTTCTCGTCTCGTGCTCTGGGTGGCTGTGCATGCAGGACACGTGGACACGGAGCGCCGACGGCTTGCCCGCTCGGCCCCGTCCTCACGGCCCCTCAATAAAGAACGCCGGTCCACACCCGCAGGAAGCAGGCTGAGGATTTTGCTGCTGTTTTGTTCTTTAATTGTTGAGTGTGTTGAATTCTATCAGGTGCTTGTCATCCCTATTTATGGAGATTACGTTTTTTTCTCTCCTATTGATATGGCGAATCACACTGAGTAATTTTTGAATAACAGAACAACACTGAGTTCTTGGGGTAAGCTCAGCCTGGTCATCTTCTTATGCAGACTCAGTATGCGTTAGTTTAGGGTTTCTCCATCTGTGTTTATGCAAGAGGAAAAGTGCTTTCTTCTCATCTATTTTCTGCAAACAATTCTGTAAGATTGGAGTTACTTCCTCCTCAAGTGACTTGAAGAGTTCCCCAATGAAACCATCTGGGTTGAGCGTTCTTTGTGGAAGGATTTTAAATAAGGAGTTTAATTTCTTTAATATATTTAGGCCTATTCATACTTCGTTTTGGTAATCTAATTAGAAAATGGGCACGCGATCTGAACAGACTTTTCCAGAGAAGATATACATACAGGTGGCCAACAGTGTGAAAAGTTGCTAAACGTCTTTTGTCATTAGGGAAATACAATGTAACAGGTACCAGCTCGCACCTCTCAGAACGGCTCTCAGAAAGACACGAAATGACGAGAGGTGGCAAGGACGCAGAGGAAAGGGAACCCTCGGGCACTGCCGGGGGGATGGGGAACCGGTGCAGCCGCTATGAAAACGACACGGAGCTTCCTCCAAAGATGGAAAACAGAACCACCCCACGATCCACCAATTCCACTTCTAGGCATTTACCTGAAGGAAACAAAACACCCTAACTCAAAAAGACATCCGCACCCCACGTTCACTGCGGCGTTACTTACGACAGCGAGACGTGGAAACCACCTAAGCGTCCACCGACGGAAGACGGACAACGAAAACGTGGCACACGTCCACGACGGGACAGTGCTCAGCCGCGACAAGACCCTGCCTGCCACGTGCAGCCACAGGATGGACCGAGGGCACCGCGCCGAGGGCAGAGCGTCCGACCGAGAAAGCGGCGGTGTGAGCTCCCTTGCGTGTGGAGCGTGAAAGAGCGGACCCCAAACGCGGAGGCACAGAGGACGGACGGACTGGTGGCTGCCAGAGGCGGGCGGGGGTGGGGTGGGGGAGGCAGATGCCCACGGTGAAGCCCCCAGACCCGGGTGTGATGCACGGGGCGGGGCTGTGGCTGACACGAAAGTCCTGTGTATCCGAAAGCTGCTGGGGAAGTGGGTGGATCTCAACGGCCCCCAGAAGGCGACACGTCTGTAACCACGTGGGGCGGGGGCGTTAACCAGACTCACCGTGGTGATCGCTTCACACCGAACACGGACATCGAATCAGTGTCACACCCCCGACGCTAACGCACGGTTACACGTCGGTTATGGCTCAGAAGTAGTAACAACAAACAGTAAAACCACATAAATAAGTAAAAATTACAAGTCACATTCTCCGACACCACCTTTGGTCTGGTAACTCTCTCTGCATGTTGGGGAGCGGTCAGTAACGTCACTCACGGTGGCAGAAGCGAGGTTTCTAAATTCTTGTTTCTGCTCGAACGTCAGCATTTCATGAGGGCAACAAACACCTGCAGAGTCGCCCTGGGTGGCCGGGAGCCTGGGTGGACTTTCCACAGTCGGAGCAGGACAGTTGCCGGCAGGGAGGGGACGGGCCGTCAAGAGGCAGGTCTGTGGCCTCCGCCGTGTGGCCAGGGCTGCCATCCCGGGCAGCGGCCCCGGGAGGGTCTTGCAGAGGGGTTCGCGGGCCCACGGCACTGTCTCCACAGGCTGTGGTGACAGCCACCGGTGAAACTTGGGACTTGTCTAGAACCCGTCACAGGGTCTGCACCAGGGACCCGGGCCTCCTCACCGACCGACCGCGTCTGCGCGGAGGCACCGCGGTGGCAGCCACATCTCACCCCGAACCAGCTCCTTTCGCCGCCCTCGCGTCCCCTGCGTCTTGTTCTGGCCATTGGGAACAGCTGTCCTGGCCATGCCCGACACAGGACCACCACCACACAGGAAGCTGCCCCCAGCTCACGTGCCACAGCCGGTGCCAGCTCCCCACGGAGACGCACGCCTGTCTCTGCATCCCTAAGTTCTGAGTTCTCACTGCCGCGAACCCCAGGGTGTGAGAACTCACCAGGAACGTGGGGAAGTGGCCGCTCTGACCCGCCTCTCCCCCTTGTTGTCCTCAGCCCCCCGACACCACGCACAACCAGGCGGCTCCCCCAGAACCACCAGAAGAAAGAGGACTGGGTGCAGACAGGCCTCCTGGTGCCCAGGCGGCCACGCACGCCATCACCTCCGCTGCTGCCCCAGGGGCGCATGTGGCCCCCACCCCACCTGGCACCAGGACCGTGTCCTGGGCTTCCGACTCCCACAGCATCCGGCTGAGGCCTCCACTGCCGGGTCTTCCCTTCAGGTGGAGCGGCCACACCACCTCGGAGAGCCCAACATGCCTGAGCGGCAGCCTCCCCAGGGCCCTGGGTTTTAACAAGTGGTCACCTCTGCTGTCCCCACTTTCCCGCACACACCAGAGCTGGCCCTGGGACTGCTCCAGGCGCCCATCTTTTTCTCACAGGAATCAACTGGTAGGAGGGAAGGGGCTTGAGGGCAGACGTGGTCCCTCCCGCGGGTCACTAACATCACAGCTCTGGTCAGAAGGGCGGTGGAGTAAGGACGTGGCTGACAAGGACCCTGAGCAGCAGGTGTCTGGCTGCTGCAGCACAGAGGGTTCTCGCTTCCTCTGGACACGTGTCCTGGGGGAGGGGACACTTTTTAGCCCCCATTCCTGAAGTATCAAGTGGCTAAGGGACTCTGTGACAAAGCCACCGTCTCTGGAAAATGACGTGGGTTCCCATCTCGATAGCTGTGTTTAGCAGCAGAAATTCGGGAACAAGGGAACAGACTCTAATTCGAGACCCTGAATCTCACTGTCTGACTCGGCAACAAGCTGAGCCAGGTCTCCTGTCCCAGAACTGTGCAGCGGGGTTCAGTGGCACCAGCTGCATTTAAACTGCTTTATGGAACCAAAGCCACCACCACTGCGACCACCACCTCACGATGCAGAGGAGAGGGGTGTCTACCACACAGCTTGGCACCTTTCCCCACTTAATTAGCAGCTGCCAAAAGGGACCCCCTTGACTGACTGGACACACTTTGCTCCAGCAGTGTGCATAACTCGGGGGCAGGGACGATACGGACGCATGTGCAGGACCCGCGGCCAGCAGCAGCCGCCCATCCCGGACTCACGTTAGGACGCGAAAAGCGCCCACCCCAGAACCACACCGCCAGCGCCGCACAGGATGGCGGTGCTGGTCACAGATGCAGACTCTGACCTCGCCGACGTGGGCAGGAAAGGGGTCACGTGCACAGGCCACACTGACCAACACGCCACATCATAACCAGTCGTCCAAGCGACCAGAACCGCCGGGACAGCAGCAGAGCAGACGACAGACCCCGCTCTGAGTGCTGGCCGCTCCTGCTCGGTGTCCACGGCCGGGAGGACAGGCCTGTGCCCACTGGCGCAGAGGCCCAGCACGGTCAAGGGCGTGGAGCCTCGAAGGCGGCAGAAAGCGCCCGGAGGGGCCTGTGGTCTCTTCATGCATCGACAACGGCCTGTCTTTAATGTGGGGACAGAGAGGGGTGTCAAATGGCTTTGAAAAGCTATGACTCAGAGTTCAGTGACTCGGTTTAAATTCCTCACATTCCAAGAACGGCAGGAATAACCGCCTTGCTTGTCACGGCCCCACGACGACGAGAAGGTGGGACTCGGCCAGGACGGACCATGTCCTGGCCAAGCGAAGTGGAGTCGTCGTGGCGAAAGAACAGTTCTGGTCACTTCTGTAAAGGACAGAAAGGGAACCGCAGAAGGGAGAGGGACAGCTCAGGCTGGGCAGGGGGCGGGGAAAGGCTGGCAGGGACGGAGTGGAGGGTCGAAGGCCGGAGCCAGCTCCAACATCAGCCCAGGGCACTGTTTATGCTCCGTTGCTAAGGAAAACCTGGAGCTCCGGAAAAGGAGCCTGGCCACGACACCGTGCGACAGCTGCCGCGTGGCCCCGGTGACCCTGCAGAGCTCTCTGCCAACTGCCGGCCGCTTGCCGATCTCACCCTCTGTCTGCCCTGTCACCGTCAGACAACCCCGCTGGTGGCTGGAGTCCTTGGGAGCCACCAGGCCAGCCTGGACGGCAGTGAGGGGACGCAGGGGCCTCTGACAGAGGTGTGCCACCTGGCGGATGCCGCCTGCTGTCAGGGCCTCCGCAGGCCCTGGGGATCTGGGGGGCTGAAGTCCTAGGCCTGCCTGGCAGCTACGCAGAGCTCATTCGAGAGCACTTGAGCTCTTCAGGAAAAGAAAGAAAAGGAACTTTGTACTCCAAGGTCGTGCCCTTCTTAAGAGTAATAACCTGTTTCAGAAGTCCCGCCCTGGGCTCGGGTGGCAAAATCGTAAACTACCTAGAGTCTTGCACAAGGGCCTTGCCTGCTGTTTCCTCCATGATGACGGCTGTCTTCACAGACCTACGTCACAGACGCTGTCCCCATCGCTATAATGCTGATACTTTACCACCCTGGAACTTTGCGGAGCGGAAGAAAAAAGGATAAAAGTGACCCTAACCCCCCAAAAGTCCAGTGTTAAGATTTCACGTGATGATTCGGTCTCACAGTTTAACCTTCTGTATCTCCCTCTGCCCACTGATCACCACGTGTGCAGTGAGCGCCCAGCAGAGAATGTGCCCACGGTCTTGGCTGACAGGTGCGTGTGCCCGCTCAGCCCTCCCAGCAGACAGCACTGCAGAATAGGAGGGCCGGAGGCGCAGGCCGCGTGGGGACCCTCCGGCCACACTGCACGCCAACATCACTCCTGAGAGATCTTGCTGGGGCCGGGGGCAAAGTCCATTTACGCCCACGGTCGCGAACTGCTCTGGGTGACCTGCAGACACAGGCCTCAGGCCCCCAACGCGGCCCCCATCGCGGCCCCAACGCGGCCCCCATCGCGGCTCGAATGCACGGACTAGAGGGACGCGGCAGCTTTCAGACCAGAGTCAGCACCCAGCACCCAGCACCCAGCACCCAGCACCCAGCGTGCTCTTTCGGAAGGAAAACATAGCTGTTTTCGAAACATGGTCCTTTTTCTCTTTCAGCTGACGTCTGTCTGGAGGGAGGAACTCGACGGCCCTTCTGAGCCAGCGTGACGACATGCTTCACTGGGCCACGTCGCTCCCCAGCTGCAGGCGCCCGCAGCACTGAGCAGAACTGAAGTGCCTCAGCCCAGCAGACACGCGTCTGTGCGGCTGGGCTCCTGCCCGCCACGCGGGCCCCTCGGCCGCTGAGTGGACCTGGGGGAGCGCCCGTCTCGGGGTCCGAGGAAGCAAAACACACTCTTCCACGGACGCAGACACTGGGGACGTGCCACGAGTGCTGACCCCGCACAACCCGCTCTCCGCTCCGCAGGGAACAAACCTCGGTGGCTCCTGAGTGACCCGAAAGGTCACGAAGTCACCCGACCACAGCGCGCCCACGTCCCCGCGTGCAAGCCTGGGGACGCGCTCCGAAGGGCCACACCACCCTCGGTCCCCGGCTCAGGTGCGTGGAGCGCGTCCCTTGAGGTTTTCACTCTCCCTCTAAAACACCGTCCCCTGCGCCACGCATGTCACTTCTCGTGGTCTCTCCAGCGCCCCCCATCCCACGGCCCAGTCTAACCGAGACGGGTGGGGGTGGCGGAGTCCGGGACTTCTGTCTAAGGTGACATGCTCTAAGTAACTGTGCTGATGACTGTGCGTCTCTGAGCTTGGGAGCGATGGAGGGCGTGTGTAAGAAGGCACGTGACACAGGACGGGAGTCGAGCCCCACGAGGCTGTTCAGAGACGTCTTCCGGTGGCTCAGGACGCTCTGAGCGTGCGCGTCCCAGACCTGCGGCCTGGCCCCTCGAGCCTCCCTGTGGACGACCATCCCCGTGCTCTCGGCTTCCCGGGACCTGCACGGCCCGCCCTTTCCCGGCCCCGGCCCCCACCTGTCCTGCAAGCCTGAGCACAGCACCTCACTCTCGGGACTGGCCTCTGACCCCCAAGAGAGGGGCTCTTCCATGACGCTGCCATATGACAGCTCATGGGGCCACCACAGGTGCGGGACACAATGTGTCTTCCTTACTGGAGCCGTTTCCAGGGGCGGGGACCATGCCTGTCTGCTTAGCACTGGTCGTCTGGGCTTTGCACCGCACTGGGCACCGCGCTGGGCAATGGCAGGGGCTCCATGACATCCTGACAAGAGTGAATGCTAGTCCACATCAGGTGACCGCGTCCGACAGCTCTTCATCTAGTGCCTTATCTTGAGCCGTCCCATTTATTTTTTACCTAATGAATATTATTTATCTAATGAACCCTAATATTACCCTGCTTACTAGCTCGTGCCATCCCTAAACTGCACTGACTGTGATACGCCACATCGCAGCATAATACGTGGCTACCTGGATCTAACTCTCCCGTCCTGCTGTCTGCTGCTCCTCGAGGAAGTCCGTCCTAGTTATAGCATGTGGCATTTCAATAAAACTCCTATGACAGAATCGAAGTCTGCAGCAGCTGCAGACGTCCGGACCGCAGGCTACAGAGTTCCCGGGGGGCAGTCCCTTCCACTCCAGGTGCCGCTGCACATCTGCAGTGCAGGTGGACGAGGGGCCGACACCCGCTCTCGCAGGGGGCATGAGCCAGCCGGCGGACTTCACTCATCTTACTCGTCTCAGCCCACGAGGATTTTCCAAGGGAGTTTTCTTCAGCTATTAAAGTTCGCTTTGCTTTTAGTTTCTACACGAAACCTAAGTTACGTCTGAGCTGGCAAACACGGACGCATCGACCACCTGAGGCTGATTTGTTAACGTCCATGGCTGGAAGCCAGTCCAAAGGTGACAGCTGCTGCTTCTGCAGCCTGTCGGCCCAGAAGTGAAATTCCTTAGATTTTGTGTAAAAAATGAAAACAGGAAAGGAAGAAGGAAAAGAAAGGAAGAACACTACTGTCCAACTCACTCTACTTCTCTCTTCTTACGCTCATAGTATTATTTTCTAATGTTACGTATCATCTAATGATACTACTTAATGGTATTAATTGCAAAGAATCGCCTTTATGATAATCGGACACCTAAAAAGGCTGACTCTCTGGGCCTTGTAGGGAAGATTCTGACTTATCATGCACGTGTCCACACTCATAAAATACAATCTCCTTCCTCTGAGTACTCAGAATAGAATGAAGTCAGACTGAGATCTAAGTTCTGCTAAGGTATCACCCCTGCTTCTACTCTGCAAAAAGGGATGACCGTGCCCATTCTGACAGGGGTCTGAGACCTGGCCGGCGTGGAGGGACGGCCCGCCCTCACGGTGCCATCTCCCGAGGTCCCTGAGCCCTGAGCCCTGGCGGCCGGGCCCCTCGCCGGCAGTCTCGCCTGCATCGGGGCACGACCGGCCTCTCGCGATTTCTCTCTAAATGAGACCAGCCCCAGAAGAGCCGGTCACGACCCTGCTGCCATAGTGCCACGCAGCAGACGGTCCCTTTTCTGGTTCTCAGATTAACGACACTTTAAACCCTCGCTCCGCCTTTGAGCCTTTTATTCCATCGCTGCCTTTCTCTGCTCCAGAGACGTCTCCATGGATGACTGAGAGAAACGGAGGGTCCTCTGTGCCCAGTGCCCATCGCAAAGCGGGAGCCAGGGCCCGATGGAGCCGTCCGAGACAAGCGAGGAGGCACGCCACCCCCAGACAGGACGCGCACCGACGCGCGAGCTTGCACGGCCAAGGTCTCCACCCCGAACCTCCCAGGGGCAAACGCAACCCCAGCTGCAGGGGACAGGGCTGTTTCCACACACACGCACGCGTGAGACCCGGGAAGGCCTCGCATCCACTCCTGTGTCCCCGCCTCACAGGACAGTCCGCGGACACAGCGGCAGGCACCCACCTCCGGCTGCCCTTGACTCCCACGGAGGCGTCCGTCCCTGGAGCGGAGAGCAGAGTGGCGGCGGTGACCCCGTTGGCAGTGCTGGGCGGGGGACGGTTGGTGATCACACACAGCGGGGTGCTGGGGGAGCCGCTGTCCGTGGTTCTCTCTGTGGTGGGGTCAGCCTGGGACTTGTGAGGAGTCCTGGAATGAAACAGATGCGCAGGAGGCGGTCGGGCACGCGCAGGACATGGCACGGAGGCTCGAGACGGCTGAGCCGGACGACCTTCTCGCTCGGACTGCGCTTGTTTTTAAAGTCTGAGCTCTTAAACCTTAGAACCATCGGCCAGATGCTCTCTGCCTGAGGAGTTACGTTCTGTGAAATTCTTTTTTCTGACATTAAAGTCTTTAGAGAACTAGCTGTGGCACGAGGCGGTGACATATGACTCGCGAGCACTGTCCGTCTCCACAGGTGCACGAGCAGAGGCCCCCCACACATGCAGACGCCGCCGAGGTCACTGACGACACTGCGGCGCCTGGCCTGCAGTTCTGGCAGGGAGTCCCTGGGGCAGTCCCCTCGGCCTGCAGGGGACACTCTGGGGTGCGCAGAGGGTTTGCTAGACAGGCCAGTGGCCCTCTTCCCATCACCGAGATGCCCGATGGTCCACCCTGCAACTGCACACGGCAGCAACGGAAGCAAAAGCTCATGGGGTCCCACATGTGCCTCAACTACAAAACCCCAGCCGCAAGCTGTCTGATGAGTCATTCACACGAAAACAAGATCTCTGTTTCTCAACAAAGACTGGAGGGCAACCACTGGCTCTTCACCCAAAAGCTATCATTTGTGATGTCACAGCTTGTTGCTGTGGTAACAGAGACCCAAAATTAATACTCAGAGAGGGGAAAAGCAGTGCACATAAAGAATGCCAAAAACCTGTTTTTTTTCACCTACTCACAATTGCCGGAAATGCTTATAAATAGCTATAAGCTCACTTTCAAATAATCACATTATTAGAAAAAAAACTTGAAACAAATAATCAGGTCATAAAAATCTAAATGTGGTACCTAGACGCAAATGCAATAAACAGAAGTTCTGAAGTGGCCATCTACAGAGCACAAGCCACTTAGCCAGATGTGATTAATGACTCGGAAACAAGGAAAAATTTATGTTCATTTTTAATTGAGATAAATGCAGGCAAGTAATTCCTCCGGCTTACAAGATGTCCACGAGAAGTAGGAATAAAATTAGCCCGAAACAAAGTTATAAGAAATTACGCTGGTCGAACCTTACCTGAAACTCTTCTCAGGTTAATGACCTGTTCTGGCCTGTGCAATTTCTCAGGCTGTGGGAACACCCAGGATCTGATTTTACTCCACCACAGAACAGGACGCCCGCTATCCCCCTGAGATGCTACCATCTTACAGCGACGGTTAGGACAGAGCAGGGAGGCTCCGAAGCAAGGGCCCCCGGCTTCGGAGCCATCGGGGCAAAGCCCCAGCCAACTCAAGCTCTCCGATCGCCATCTGTAAAATGGGGACGACACCCGAGAACGTGGGAGTCCCGTGACGCCCGAACGAGACCACGTGCGCATGTCAGCGCGGCGCAGCGCCCGGAACAGGGTGCAAACTCAGCGGAAACAAAACTCAGGAGACACGCTGCAAGGGGCAGATCGGGGTTCGGATCCGGCCTCGGCCGTGCTGCCGGGGAGCGGGCGACTCGGTTCCGGTCCCGGTTTCCTCCTGTGAGGTGAGCACGACACCTCGCACGCCGAGGGTCCTGGTGAGACCGGCGATGACGTGCGTGCTGAGGGGCTGGCCGCCCGCCCCCCACTCTCCACTCCCTCCTTGCCGACGGGCCCGCTTGCCAGTGCGGCCGTAACGCAGCTGGCTAAGGCCTGAGTTCGCTGGTCCCTTTGGCTGCTAAGGCAGCCAGTGAGACACACACAGAAAATGAGTGCTTTGGGGACCATCCTCAGTTCAGAGCACCCCCTCTTTCCACACTCCCCCTCCTCCTCCTTCCTGCCCGGGGTGTGGCCGTGACCGCCAGGGCTCTGATGCACGGGAGCCCAGGTCCAAGGTCCGTGCGGGAGCCGGAGGAGCCAGGGCCCCCCACTCCCTGACGTGGCAGCGGAGTGCTGGGCTGGCCTGCCCCAGGCCTTCCTGAGGGAGGCGAGACAGTGAGCTGCTACGGATTCACGGCCACGTGCGAGTAAGTGTGCGTTCTGTCCAGTGCCTGCCCCGACGCCCGGCACATAACAGGGCTCAGCCAGTGGCAGCGACTGTGACCCTCCCCGCCCCAGTCCTCATCAGATAACCAGGCGACCCCGCACGTTCCCGCTTCCTCATCGGGGGGACGGCAGTCGCCGGGCTCACGCAAGCGGGACCACCACGGGGGCCTGACAGGGCTCTACGTAACCGTGCAGCCTGATGCTAAGCCGACCGCCACGCGCCGCGCTCCTGGCCAAGCAAGTGACCTCCACCATTTAGGGACAGAACCCACGGCCTCCCGTGGTGCCCTGCGGCAACGCCAGTGTCACCGACGTCGTCCATTCTCTCCGTGTCAGCTGCAGACACAAGGCCTCAAAACAGAGCCCCCTTTGCCACACCCCAGAGTGAAAGGTGTCTGACCACACATACGAGGTTCGAAGCCACAGTTCAAACCACAGCTGAAGTGCTGCTGTGCATTCGCAGCGATGGTGGCCTGCTACCGTCAGACGCTAGAAACCAACACGCTGCCCCAGGAACGAAGGGGGGCCCGACGCGGCCCCCGTCCTTCCCCAGCGTCTCCAGCAAGACACCCTCGTTGGCTGGGAATTCTCAGAAGGCTGACTTGGGTGTGCGTGCCATCTTCTAAAAGACTAAAAAGCGGCTCCTAATCATACTTACTGGGAAATTAGTAGAAATGAAACATGGGGATGTTTTCAGTGTGTGACTTGCCACAACGGTGTGACCTCTGGGCTGTGATCATACTGGTAAGGTCACTGCGAGACTGGGTGGGTGCCTGGATACACACCCTGCAGTTATTCACAAGCACCGCGGGCAAGTGAGTACAGCTCACGCAGGAGCATCCTCACGAGATTACGGACATTTTCTTGCTCCTACAGTGACAAATCTCGTGTGCATCCAGAGGCATCAGCTTTGATGACCGTAACTCAAGTGGCTCCAAAAGGCCTTACCTGCCATGCCGCACGGATGCAGGAATGTCTGCACTGACGGGTGCAGGGCAGGAAGAGGCAGGTTGGCACCTGCTGCCCCGAGAGGTAGATGAACCAATGGCAATGGGCGAGGCGGCAGGAGACGCGTTACGATTGGCTGAAATGCAGGGACTTGTGGGGCCACTACTTCTAGCAAAGGAAGCACTGCAAAACAGCACACACCAGGGTCCTCAGGACGCGCCGCGCCCACCGCCGCCCGGCACCGCCTCCCCACCCCGCCCGTGCACTTAGCAGAGATGCAGAGGGGCTGTGACAGCAGGGACGTGACCGGCCCCAGCTAGAGCCGCGCGAGTGGCCTCTGCCCGTCATCCAGAGTGACAGGACGCGGCCGAGGACAAGTGACAGGAAGCACGCGGGAGCAGAGCGCGCGTCTGGGGAGGGAGCGGGAGCGAGGAAACCGGCAACAGAGTCATCTTACTGAAAACCGATTCCCAACGCACCCAAGGCGAAAGGTCCTGCGCCCCAGATGCCCGCCTGGCCCAGAAGCAGCCCCGCGGGGGCCGGGGCAGAACGAAGGTTTCGAGAGGACGGGACAGAGATTCAGAGCAGAAGAGTCGGGAAACGGAAGCAGCTCTGGAAAAAGTGCCTTTGGGAGGATTTAAAGTTTTAAGTCCAAAGCCATGGTGTCTGGGAGATGGAGACAGGTAAGAGCTACCTCAACTGCAGCGAACACCTGCTGGGGTGAGAACCTATAAAAACCTTCTGGACTGCAGCAGTAATA
>NW_006433385.1:104896-111010 GCF_000325575.1 Pteropus alecto | reverse complement strand
TACCGGGTCAGAGCAAAGGGACCAGTGCCCGAAGACAGGAGAGGGACCGGCCATGGCAGCAGGCCGCGCTTCGCACAGCCCGGTGGCCAACGCCTGCTCACACTTCCTCTCTCGACAGTGAGGGCACAGGATTCTTTCCTTACGAAAAGTTCTTAAGACTTTGTAAAACCAAAACAGCCCAGGGTCACGGGAGAAGAGCTCTGGGAATTCCAAGGGCGAAGCCTGTCTGTCCCCACCAAGTGCTCACGTGACTGTGCCTGCTCCCCACTGCGGGGGCGGGAGTTCTCCCTGCTGCTGCCAGAGCTATGTCGAGTGGCATCCATCAAACCACATGCAACTCACTCAACCACGTGCTGAGGATCGGATCATGAACATCAACAACACATCCCAAAATAATGAGACACCCCAAAATGTAACAGCAGCTTCCTTTCTTAGAAAAGTCATCTCGGTCTTAGCTCCAACAAGGAGACGCAATGCATCTAGCTAGACTAATGCCTCAGCCTTGACGACAAATAGCCGATGGCCTCAGTTCGCCAAGGATACCGAGTTCACACACTAAAGCTTCAGCGGGGCTGCTGAGTGGTGCCCCCAAGGACGGCCTCCCTCAGAGGCACAGGGCAGAGGGACACTGGAAGGCAGCAGTAGCTGTTGGGTGCAGCTCGCTGGTGCCCATGTTTTGACAGGGACCACTTGACAAGAGTCTTCTCATCGAGGGGAACTAAGTTTCGAGCCCGCCACATAGCCTGTGGCCGGAGGTGCTTCTCGGGGAGGCAGCTGGTCACCTGGGACACCTGCTGTGGGTGGGGCTGTGTGTGGAGGCAGGTGGAGGGTCAGGGTGGCACGGAAAGAGCGCAGAGTGAGGAGTGGGGAACAGACCCCCCGGGTCAGCAGCAGAGTTCAGACCGAAACACTAAGTGCATCTCAGAGCCAGTGACCTTGGCAGAGGCGCCGGCACGTGACAAAGACAGGGACTGCAGAAGAGGAGCAGATGAGGAGAGGGGAGGGAAGCCATGTACCTTCGCTGCACCAAACTCGCGGGATTCCCGTCGTGATGGATCTGAGGGCCGTCAAAGTCACAAAGAAAACACAGCTCAAGTCCCTGCATTAGCAGCTGTAGCACGAGAGTCTTCGGTGCAGAGCAAGCTGCCCCAGCCGCCCCCCGCCCACCTGCGGTCCCCGCCGGGCCCCCCAGACACAGCGTGAGAGGGGTGCTGCTACCAGGTGAGGGAGTCACGGGGCTCCTGGCGGAGGACTCGGCGGGACTGAGAGAGGGGACAGGGGCCCAGGTCTGTCTGTGGTGAGAACCTGGAATCAGCTACTTTAACTCAGTTAAGAAAAGTAACTCATTTTAGTTTAAAAGTAGTCAAGATGTTACCCCGCCGAGAACCTAAAAGTCATCCGTTTTAGATTCATCTTTGTGGTGCTAGTTGGCTAAAAAAGTCATGTGACTGTGACCCACACCCCACGGCCAGGGTGGGGACCACTGCCCGCCCTGAACCTCACGCCCCGTACCTCTTCAGGTAGGTCGACACGTAGGTGGACGGAGCAGCTGTCTGCGGCGTCTCGCTCCCCGGCGCTCCATCCCTCCACGGCTGCCGTGTGTAGGAGCCGCTCCTCACCAGGCTCGCGGCCGACTCCCTGGGGGCAGCACAGGCCCAGACGCTGATTCCCAGCTGGCTGTGTCTGGGACACACCGTGAACCGGGACAGGAGAGCCGGCCCAGCAGACTGGCACCGGCTAGAGAGCAGACGGCCACGGGGCCCTTCCGTCCTAAACGCCACGTTCTGCGTGGGCTGAGGTGACCTAAGGGTGCCTGTCTGCTTTCTGTCACCGTCAAAGCCAAGTCATTTCAACAGGCACCAAACCCCATGCCAAAAGTCTCTAACTATTTTGTAGTTAGAAGTCACTTCTGTTCCTCCTCTGAAAAGCTTGCAGTTCAGTCCCCAGCAGCAGAATGCTTGCGAGCGAGCAGAGCAGGGGACAGTGGAGACGAGGGAGTCCGTCATACTGTCGGACTGCTCCCAGGAGGAAGAGGGGACTTGCTGGAGATCTCTAACGTCAGAAACGAAAAGGCACCAGGGGAGGACTGTGCAGGGTTTCTGGCCCCAACTGTCACCTCAGAGCCCCAGGTCCCCCCAGGGCCCCCAAGATCAGTGTGTACACGGGCCCCCGGGGACTCTGTCAGGACGCGGGCTCAGCAGGTGCGGCGGGGCCTGAGATGCTGCTCCTCGGACCTGCGCAGGTAATGCTGGGGGGCCCGCACCTGAGCGACAGGTTCCAGGCCAGTGTGCTCTGAGACACGGGGCCACTTCTGTGGAAGGTGACTGGAAACGTCAGCTTACAAATGAGAAGTTGATGGATTCGACTGAATAACGGGGTTGTTGGTGGCTGCCTGAGCGGGCACGGACCGGCCTCTGCTACGTCTGCTGGAGGACTAGAGCGTCCCCCTTGGGACCAGGGACACGTCCCCAACGGTGCTGTCGACCTAGAGGGAGGCCCTGCGGAGCGGGGTGGGGCCGGGGGGTCTCCGAGCAGAGGGAGCACCAGGCAGACGCCCGGAGCCGCGCGCTGAGAGGGCTGGAGAGCTCACCTGTTCTCCTTCTCCTCCGTGTCCCTCGTGCTGCCAGGCCTCCGCGATGCGAGCGAGCTGAGGGAGCCGCTGATCGCTCTGTCCTGTACAACCAGAGCGAGGCCGGCTCAGGGAGGGGCGGGACCGCCCCCGTGACAGGACACTCCGGGGAGAAGCCCTCGCACGCCCTTATGGCCCGACTCCTAGCATCAGTCCCACGTCCAGCGTCACGAAGGGCAGCTTCCCAGGCTTACTCCTGACTGACACAGAGCCAGCCTGAGCACACGCCGTCGCCGGGAACATGTGGCCCTGAGCACTGGCCCATCCGCCTCGCCAGGCCGGACTCCTGGGACGACTCGGCCTCCACCTCGGAAGATACCGCTGGGCTGGGCCAGAGTAGAGTAGCCTCTAGGCCCCACCTAAGTCCTCACACTTCTGACCCCTGTTTTGTCCCCACAAGGAGGGTGAGAAAGACAGGCCATCGGGGAGGCTGGGAGCAGAGGGTCGGCCTCAGGCCAAGCACGTGGTGGCCAGCAGGCAGCTCCCTGGTTGGGCCCTTGGTGTGCAGGCCCTCCGGGACCCTCCGGGGCCTGGGTAGTGTTCCCACTCGCAGAAGGAGACAGCCCTGGGCCCGCGCTGCCTACCGCACCTTGTCCCTGCCGTCCCCCAGTGCGGAGACCCAGGGGCTGGATGACGAGCGGGCCAGGGAGGTGCCTGGGGCCCTTGGAGCCACCTCGCTCAGCACGCTATGGCTGCCGGTCTTCCTCAGTCCCAGTCGCCATGAGGAAGGAGACTCGTCTGCAGGCTCTGCCGGCTTCTCCCCAAGGCTGGAGGGCTAGGAGGGAGGAAGCACGTGGAAGGGGAGAGGAAGAGGCCTGCTGACCCCCGCCCATCCACCTTCTCCGCTCTGCAGTGCAGGAGCCACTGGGTGCACAGGGACCCGTAAGTGCGCCCTTCGTCCCCGAGCCGGGAAGAGCCTCAGCCTCGCGGCAGGGCTGTGACGGCTGCGGCTCCGAGGGGCAGGCGTGGTCTGCTGTCTGCGTGCGGTGAGCACCAACCTCAGACACTGAGGCATGGGGCCTGTCACATGGCCTCTCTCGACTCACTGCACACCTGATGACAGGCCACCCCACCTCTCTGGGCCTCACACGCCCTCTGAGAAATGGTGACAGACCGAGCTCCTCCCCAGACTACGGGGAGATGGGGAAGCACGAGGTGAGCCCCGCGTCAGCTGTCACTAACAAACACGACAGCCACACCGCTCAGTTCTACTGGTCATTGCAAGGGAACAGCGGACGTGGCCTAGCACATCCGAGCATGTAAGACTTCACCGAGCAGCAAAATTAAAAAGAAAAAACGGCTGAAGTCACAAAGCTGCCACCTTTCCAATGCACTGAGGCTGCCCCCCCACCCCCCCGCCGTTTACATCAGCACCGAGGCATCTTACAGAGAAAGAAATGGTAACGTCAGGAAAAAAGCTTCACGGGTGGCTTCGTCGTCTTTACCGCAGAAAACAGCGCCGCCCGGTGTCGGCCCAGAGACCAGGCTGGGGCGCGGCTGGCCTCGAGAGGTCTCCCTGGCCGGGGGCACCTCGTCCTGGTGCGGGGTGGCCGCGGTCCTTCTCCACCTCTACTGCCCGCCCGCTCTCGCTCAGACTTCCTGTTCATCAGTCCCTTCACCCACGTCTTTCTGTCCTGCTTCCAGCTCTGGAGGCCTAATCGCAGTCGCGCCTCACGAGTCACATGACTCTGAGAGATGTGCCTTTGCAAGCACTATTTTAGCGAAGTGTTATAAGCATATGCGCATGCATGTACCTTTTCAATTTAGTGTTTTCTTAAAAAAAGCAGAACTGGTCACACCCAGAAGCAGTGGCAGGACTGAGGGACCAGAGATATGTGAGGGCGGCATTCCAGTGGACGCCTCTCTCAGTCACAGCGATGCTCCTGCAGTGGGGAGCCAGGCCCTGCCTGCCTCCTGTCCGTGGTGGCACCAGCACCCTGCCCTTTCATAAGGTGCTAAGAAGATCACTAAGTTAGTGTGTATAAAATCAGTGCTGGACGCCGGACGCCTTCCCGGCCCAGCCTGAGCTTGAAGCGCACTGACTGACGATTAAAGGACAGACTGACCGACTCGCCTTCTCTGGTCCCAGAGTGCCACATCCTGTGTGACCCAAACACACTGTAACCAAGTCTGTTCAGGGACGGGTTATAGTTTTGTGGGCAATGCTACAGACACAACGTCCGTGTTCTCCCCACTCGCAAATTCATACGCTGAAACCCTGTCCCCGATGTGACTATTTGGAGGTAAGGTGGCTGTCTGTGAGCCAGGAAGAATCCTCACCAGAAACCGAACCTTGATCTTGAACTTCTTGCCTCCAGAACTGAGAAATGAACTTCTACTGTTTAAAGGCACCGCCAACCCCATGTGTGGTATTTTGTTACGCAGCCGAAACAGACTGCGACAAGTAGCAATGTGTCCTTATCGTTTTGCAGGAATGTACCCTTAAGGCCTTTCTCACTGGATGTCACTGCAGTAGGGGAAACGTGATATCCAAATTAATTCCCGAATACTCACTCTCCGGGCGGAAGAGGCAGAGATGTCCTGAGCTGGCGCTGCTATGGGCTCCGTGACACAGCTCTTGCTTTCGGAGCTGGAATGGTTGACAATGGCTTCTGGCTTTTTATCTGTTTAAGATGAGGGAGGCCACAAGGGCGCATGTGAAGATCTCATCTCTGTATCTGCTTCTCTGCTAACAAAACAGGTTATCTGAACAGATCATTGGGGCCACGTAAAGCCTGACTCCACACTGAGAGGAAGCCTCCACGAACTGCCGCCATATGAAAATACACTCAGCAGTATTCCTGTCTTGGGGGGCTCAACGCCAATCACCGCGCGTGTGACTGAAAATGTCCCCATCATTGATCAGATCACACCCTCCGCAGCAGGTGCGTACGAACAATCTAGGCTGGCCGCAGACGACTCCTGACTCACAGCACCAGGAAGGCCAGCGGCACTGAGATGGTGGAAGGTGTCGAAGGCCGGGTCCTAGAGTTTGGGGTTCACGTTGCAGGCAAAGATGGAGTGGGGGCGGTAGTCACAGAAGGTTTCGGGGTCACAAGGCTGGGGTGTAATCGAAGGGTGCTGGCGTGTTTCACCCCCACAGCAACGTGGAGACTGGCATCTGGGAACGGGAGACCGCAGGCCGGGGCATCTCGGGTACAATGATGGGGCTCAGGCAGTGAGCCCGTCCTCCTGACCCCTCGGTGACACCGTGGTCTAGTGTAGAGCAAGCCCAGATGTTAACGCCAGGCAGCACTGGAACTCCAGGATGTGTGAGCACTTGGCGCGTGACAAGCACACAGAGAAGGCGGGTACCCGCGCATGGACATGTGGGAGCCCACTCGCGTGTCCAGAGCGAGCCGTGCCTGCCTGACGGGAGCCCACGTCTCAGTGAGTAAAAGGCCACCCTCTCACCAGCAGCTTAGCCGGTGCCTACATTCTCTACAGAACCGCGGGGCTCCACACTCCTCCGGTGACATTCAGTG
>NW_006433385.1:84696-104397 GCF_000325575.1 Pteropus alecto | reverse complement strand
GAAGTGGGTGCCCCGCGCATGGACATGTGGGAGCCCACTCGCGTGTCCAGAGCGAGCCGTGCCTGCCTGACGGGAGCCCACGTCTCAGTGAGTAAAAGGCCACCCTCTCACCAGCAGCTTAGCCGGTGCCTACATTCTCTACAGAACCGCGGGGCTCCAACCTCCTCCGGTGACATTCAGTGAGACTCAGAGATGGAGACACGAGGACAGGTGGTGTCCTCCCACGACTGAGAGACTCGAGCTGGCGAGGCCAGACCTCACCGGAGCCGGGCCCAGAGAGCAGGATGGCGGGACTGTGGGTACAGCGGTGGCAAGCTCAGAGGCACACAGACCACAACAAACTCGGGGTCACCTTCCCTGGCACTGGTCTCCTGCTGGAAGCAAGGCAGGCGTGGCCACGCGTGCCTTGGCGCCCCAAGTTCCGGGGCTGGGGCCTGTACGCCCACCGACCTGGGTGGAACCGGTGGCCCCGTGCCCGGGAGATGTGTATGCGCGTGCCACGGGCTGCCAGAGCACCGCATACACGGCCTAGCACAGCCCACTCTGCGGGGAGCGCTCATGTGCGATCAGACGTCAAGTCTGAGAGCGGAGCTCGGCGCTCCAGGCCCCAAGACCCGCCGGGCTCCCTGACGGGCAGGCAGCGCCTCGTGCGTGGAGCGGGCCTCTGGGAAGGCGCTGCATTACCTGCCTCCTGCTCGGGCTCGGACTCGGACGCCTCGTCTTCCCCCTCGTCCTCCTCCGAGCTGCAGCTGCTCGGCTCCTTGTCCCCGTCCTCCGCTCTGTGGGACTTGGAAGTCTCCTCCTCGTACAGCAGCTTCTCTTTGCTGAATCAAACAGGACGGTCTGAGTGTCGCTCAGAAACGACACACCACTTCTTAAGTGCGCAGTCGGGTGCCAGGAGAGCAAGTCCCTGACCCTTGAGCAGCGGCAGTCACAGAAATGGACTCGAACCCTGTGCATCTGAGCCCCCTGAGTCCCTGGTTTCTGCAGACTAAGGCTTAGTGTTTGGCTTCAGAGCGAGGCTGGAGGAGCTCTGGCCTGCTCGACACGACTGGGTGACAACAGTGCAAGGAACACAGGAAGGGACGCCGTGACTGTCCGCTAAGGGCCTGTGGCATGCGGAGATCGTGCTGGCGCTGGGCGGTGGCCCCTGGAAGAGCTCTCAGCTCTTCCCGTTGGGGAAGCACCTGGGACGAAGCCCTGCTAGGCCAGAGAAAAAGAAACGCTGCCCTCACCACGAACTCCTAGATGTGAAGCATGGTCACCCAGACTCAGGGTCTCCCGCCCACCAATGCTCCCTCCCCGCCCCCAACACTCCCGTTTAGAGATCACCCGGCTAAAAGCAAACTGTCTCTTCACGTAGAAATCCTCATGCTAAGCACATCGCATGCACATGCCCCCGCACCGGAGCTTGTGACAGCCCCCGAGCCCCAGATGCCTACTCCTTAAAGAGTCCGCTCTGCACCCTGCCGTTCAGGTCCGCCTCGATGAGCCGGTTCCGCGTCTCCTTCTCACTGCGAAGCTGGAGAGAGAGGGGGGTACAAGTCAGCAGGGATGAGGCTCGCAATGGCCCTCTCATCAGCAAGACGAGGCCCGCAGCAAAAGGGGAGGTCAGAACCCTGACCCCGCTGGTCGCGTCCACCTTCTAGAAGGCGAGGGCAGGTGTTGGCCGCCCGGGGCTTCCCCACGGCGAGCGACCTCCAGCGCCCACGGGGTCTGGGCACAGCCTTCTGACAGACGGCTGACAGCCCTGAGGGAGCAGCTGCCCGCTTCGGCCCACGGCAGACTCACTGGGGCAAGTGACAGCACTCACTGTGCTCTGCTGCTTCTGCAGGGTCTCCAAGTGCTCCACGAGACCCTCGTCAGCCACCTCGAACGGCGTCTGGCCCTGCAGGAAAGGTGGGGCGACCGCGGGACCTGGTCAGAGCGCCCTGCCCTCCTCCCCTCACGCCTCGCCGCCAGCGGCTGCTGCCTGCCCGAGGAACCGACTCCGCGGCAGGTGCCGCCACCGCGAGCACCGGAGGGCGCGGGTGCGAGCCGTGCCCTGTGACCCGGCACTGACATGCCCACGGCACCCTGGTGCTCGTGGCCTCGTGGCAAACCACCACTTGAAATCTCTACTTGGACCTGTGTCGTGGCAGTCCTCAATGCTGTGACGATGAGCGCAGCGGCCCCAAGCAGCTCAGGAGGCCCAGGGCGCATGAGCGCCGAGGGTGCAGGAGCCCACCCCCCACGGAAGCAGACGGGATGCCGGCAGCAAGCCAGGGCTCGGGGGAGGCGGGAGGCGGGTAAAGACGCCCAGCGAACGGAGCCCCCAGGAAGTCCGAGGTACTGGGCAGAGGTCCAGCCTTCCAAGTGGCTTCAAGTGAGGCCAGGTAACATAATTTCAACGCAACCCGAGGACTCCTGTCATCATAACGTTTTCCTTTTTAAAGAAGTCTTTGAATTAAATATGAAGTAGAGTAAAATCAAATCCTACGTAGCTCAGCACAGATGGCCTGGGCTTCCCAGCGCTCACCTGTGCCAAGGGCACACATCGTTCTTCCTGTCTGTTTTCGGGGGCACCATACACAGAGTCAGAGGCGAGGTCAGTGGGGTTCTGTGTCACAGCAAACACCTCTGTGTTGACAGTGGGGCGCGGGGAGAACCACGACTGCTGGCGACGTGCACACCCCACTCCCTGAACAGTGAGCTGGGCCACTTAACAGAGACCCTGAGCCATTTGTTCTAGGGGCCCGGCCACTAAGCTCGCGGCCCTGGAGAGGCTCAGGCCTACTCACCAGTTTGTTCCTCACGTCCATGTCGCAGAGCGCCTCTGCCAGGATGGAGCAGGCCTCCTTCACGCCCCAGTGTGCAGCAGCATGGAGCGGGGTCCAGCCGTCATGGTCCTGGACGTCCAGCTCATAGCCAGCCTGGATTAGCAGCCTAAGGAGGACCCCGACAGGACATTTAGATCCTCGATACCACACTTTCCTGCCAGACACACCGTCACCTGACGGGCCCATGGGGATCGTGTGGTGACCCTGCCCCACAGCTCCACGGAGAGCTGGCCATAGGCACTGCTCATCCACCCTCTCCAGAAGGCCCTCTGTGTCACACCCCACAGGACGAGTGTGTACCTGAGGGCACGCAGAGACTAGTCCAATGAGCCAATCCTGCCGCGAGGGCGAGGTGGTCCTGTCCCCCAGGGAAGGGTGACGCCTCACGCAGGAACGTGAGCGTCTCCGGGGCCTGTCCTTGCCAGCCCCCTGCCGGCTTTCCGGGACGCCCCAGGTCTGTGGGGTCTCAAGGCCAAGTCTGCAGGAGCACAGGCTCCTCAAGCTGTGAAGCTCTGGCCCAACTGGCCCGCAGGGGGTCTGACTGCTGGGCTGCCAGGCCGCCCATCACGGGCCTCCCGGCGCCTCCCTAAGGCTAAGCAAGCGTGAATGCCACGCTCAGGTCCCCAACACACTGCCAGAAACCCGGGCTGGGTGGCACAGGAAGCCTTGCAAGTCTGGGCGAGCACAGCGCACCTGTGAGCGTCAGCTCGGAGCACATGTGGGTGTGAGGAGGCGCACAGGGAGGCAGGGCCCCACGCCCGTGAGTGCGGCCACCCCACTCCGGCTGCTCGTGCACACTCCAGGCCTGTCATTCATCCAGTGAGCCCCCAAATCACGTGTGTCCAGAGGACCAAATGAGCAGTGTGCCCTGCGCTGTGTGTCACAGAGGAGGCTGCAGGGGTGTGGCGTGAACCCTGTGCCACAGCACGTGGGTCAGCAAGAAACCCACGGGCGGCAGGAGGGGAGCCCGCCACAAACACAGCAAGCGGAAGCCACAGTGGAGGATGACACAGAGAACCGAGTGTGGCTGACAACCCTGGAGCCCCGCTACCCGCGCCATCCTGCCCCCGCCTCCCCGCTGACAGACGCCGCACCTGAGGACCTCGGAGTAGCCCTTGGCGGCAGCCACGTGCAGGGCAGTGGCCCCCGAGCGGGCCTGCCTGGTGTCCTCGATCCTCCCACTGTTGAGCCACTGCCGGGCGTCCTGCAGCATCTGCTGCTCTTCCTGTCCCCGCGACTGCTCCAGGTCGACCCCTGCAGGAGCGACACCGCGCAGACAGTTACGAGGCTGCTCAGGGTGACGGGCGTCTCCTCAGGCGGGAGCTGTGCAGCGTTCGCGCAGACTTCGGCGGTGTCGGCGTTAGGCCTGCAGGACTAGAGTGAGGGCGGGCCCTCGGGCGTGTGCCCAAAACTGCTCTCGAGTGTAAGAACACGGAGACCGAAGGCGGTGTTATCTTACATTACGACATTTGCACAAGGCTGTCCATTTCCAAGTCCCCTTACACGTTACATACCACTTTAGTCTCCCCACAATCCTTTGAGGTGAACTAAGATATGAGTGTCCCCATTTAACAGACGAGGACAGAAACGCAGAGAGGCTGGGTGCCTTGCTCAGAGCTGTCTCCAGAACTCCGATACCCCAGGACTGGATGGGGAACTAGGCCTAAGAGCGCCCGCTCGACCGGACACCAGAACTGCTGGCGAGGCAGGAAGGGCGGCGTGCGCTGCCGCAGGGCGCCCTTACACGGGCAGGGGCAGCACCCCGTCCTTACGGGCCAGCCGTCAGGGAGTTTCAGCCTCGCGGGCCCTTCGGTCCATCTCGAGGACTCGACTCGGCTGGGGACGTGCAAAAACAGCTCTGGGTAATCTGCGAACAGATGGCCCCTCCACGGGACCACCCAGGAACGTGGAGCTGCGTCCGTGCGGCAAGCGAGGCGGTTCCAGAGGCGACATCAGGTCCGGGGCCTTCGCTCTGTGACGGTCCCGGCAAACTTCTCGGCGCTGCACCCCGCCATCCAGCTAGCGTTATTCTCAACACCCCCGTTAGGGGCCCCAGACCCAGCCTCTGGGGACAGAAAGTGTGCGGAGGCACGAGCACTCTTCGTCTGAATCAGGTCCCTCCCTGACCCCCTACCGGAGTGGTTTCCGGGTGATGGGGCTGAGGGCCATTTCGTAGGACCAATGAATGTCCTCAACCACCTTCGGCCCTCGTCAAGGGCAAGGCCATGGGCAGGGCTCGGCTGGGCCTCCAGCCCGGTCTCGTGCCTTCCTTGGGTTTTACGCTGTGCAGCAAGCCCAGGCCCAGGCCCACACGTGTACACTGCTTCACCCCTCCATGCGTGTCAGGTCACTCCCAACTACGCCACAGGCGTTGGGCCTCAGAGCAGCGGAGACGGGGTACTGGGCACCCTTGAGGCCTCCAGTCTCCTCTCGCACGACCTACGCAGAGGACCCGTGATACTGGTGGCCGACGAACCATGCTGTGCAGACAGGTCCGACCCCCTCCAGTCCCACAGCAATGGGTGGCTCTAAGTGGCCGTCTGACACTCTGCCCACAGACCCCTGGGTTACCTTGCTTCTTCACTTGCTCCAGAAGAAGGTCCTTCATGGCAGGCTCCTCGGCAAGGTCCGAGGGGACTTCCCCTTCGCTGTTCACCACAGCCACGCTGGCTCCGTGGGTAAGAAAGTACCTGTAGGGGCGGGAGCCAGGGTCAGCGCTCCCACTGCCGCCCCAACACCAGCTCCCGTGTGCGCACCCGAGGCTCGACGCAGAGCGAGACCTGTCTGGAGCATCGGGCGCCCCAGCTATGGTGCTCTGCTTAGTGTCCAGCCCACCGGCCTCGACAACCAGGACCGCAGTGCCGACACACGGCCCCCTCTCACTCGGACCCCAAGCCCCACCTGCGCAGCCCCGGGCAGAGCGGGCACTGTACAAACAGCACGACACGCAGCCCTGGGCACTCGCCCCAACGCCGAGGTCTAAACGTGGCTCCCTTACTCGCACAGCACTGAGAGGGTCCCCAGGAGAGTGGGAAAGAAGCAATTCTCGTGAGAAGTTTCCCGATGCCACGCGAGAGTATGTTAAGTAGTGCTGGGTGTGAAAATAGGAAAACACAGGCTAATATTTGCATGAATTTGCCTAAACACGCCTCCAGGAAGCGCTCCCTCCAGCTAGCCCCGCCCCGGGAAATCTTCCACACACGAAGAGGGAGCTGAATTCCTGAAGAAATAAATGGCGAATTCTACATGCTTAGATCCTACATCGAAATACCACACTTGACCCTGAAGAAGGGTTGGGTAATTTTAATACCTTACATGGGTCCTTTCTGGTTTTTAAAGCATTTTTTACACATAAAATGATATAGCGAGTCTGGAACAGTTCTATGAAGCAGGCGATCAGTGTGGTGTTACCCCCACTTTAAACACATGGGGCTCACACGGGTGGCAGGTGGCCAGGGGTATGGTCCCCGTCTTTTCACTTCAAGTCTAGTTCAACTTTTCACGACATCAAGTCTCCTTCAGGCCCATGAGAACCCACGAATGCTGGGAGCTCTATCATACACTCAGGAGTATCAAAGGGGAAAACCTACGTAGACTTCGACTACTCGACACTCCAGTAAACATTTATCGTCTCTCCTACGTCTAAGGTACCACATTTTAGACACTGTAGGAGTTTTGAAAAGGTAATGTAGAGCTACCGTATTCAAAGAGTTGGCCGAGGAGAAAGAATCAGCAAAGGTTAGATTAGATGTTTGCTTTTTGGTGCATCGTCCCTGGTGCAGTGGACACTCCGCTGCCAGCCTCACCTGCCAGGCTGACGGCACATGTACCACTGCTGCTCCCCTCACCTCCCTCATCGGCCCAGAGGGAGACAGACCCTCGGTTCCAAGCTAGCCCCACCCCGCACTCACTGTGCTGAGAACCAGCCCACCAGCCCTTGACCCCCAAGTACCCAGCTCCTGGCTCTGGGTCCCCACCCACAGGCCACGGGGACATTCGCCCCCCACCCCCTGAAAACTCAGAAAGCCAATGACGCAGAGCGGCCCGGGAATGCTGTGGGGCTTGCTGCACCCTAGACTGCAAGGAGCTGAACCCCCTACGGCTCCCTGACACTGGTAGCTCAGCCCAGTTCCCTCGACCGGACGAAACGCCCTCCCCTTCTTCCTTCCTTCTGGAAACTTTCCCGTCCCTCAAGGTCCATTTAAAACATTCTGCCTTCCTGAGTCCCTGCCTGTTCTCTCACCTTCCCTAACCCCGCCCTCTGCGGCCCCCGCCCCAGCTGCCTCCCGACCTGTCAAGACACTCACTGTACCTTGATGCAGCGCCCACCCAGTAGGCTGAAAGCCACCTGAGGGCGACCGCTGTGTGACCTCTGTGTTTGTCTGTCCGCCAGTCTCCTCCCTCTGGGTACTCGCAGGCATCGGCCCTGCCTGCTCTGCCAGCCTCCACCGTGGCGCCCTGGGCTCACGCGCCCCACGCTGCCCCTGCTGACCACCCGGACTCACTCTGCGATGTTGAGGTGGCCGCAAGAGGCCGCGGCGTGGAGGGGTGTCCAGCCCTCGTTGTCCTGCTGATCCACGTCGGCCCCGCTCTCCACCAGGAACCTCACCATGTCGAAGTTCTCGTCGATGCAGGCCTGCGGGGAAAAGCATGCGTGCTCACGCGGCACGTCCACTGGGCTCTGCGGCGTGCCACACGTGGCTCCGGGCGCTGGCGGCCCAGCGCTTCCAATGGCACCTCAATGCCCAGCCCGTGCGTAGTGTCCAGGGCACGACTTCGAAGCTCTGAGCTCTGACGGGACCCCTGCGGCTCGGCCGCGAGGCAGGTAATGACGACACTTAATCTCATCCGCAGTGTGCAGTGGGGCTTGTGGCGCACGAGCACGGGGAGACCCGCACAGCCCAAGGAAGCCGTGTTTACCACGCAAAACCCCCGCCCCGGGCGCCCGGTGAGGACAGAGCTTCTCACACTGTGTGATCTCGGGACTCTACACTCTCAGTGTGGACCTGGCACCTCAGACAGCTTTTGTTCGTAGGGGTCATTACATGTTAATGAGAAAATTTAAAAACATGTACTTATCGATTCATTTAAAAGAGCAATAACCCATTACATATTAATAGAAATCACAGATGTTAATCGAAATAACTACACACTTTCAAAAATAAAAAAAAGACAATGAGGAGTGTGGCAGTGTCTCCCTACATTTTTAGAAACCTCTCGATGTCCGGATCACTCTGTCGTGATGTATTATTTTTTCTCAGAGCACATAAAGAGAACCTGGCCTCGCGCAGACACGTGTCTGGAGAGGGGAGAAGTGTTCAGCAGCCTCTGCTTGGAGAGCTGTGGATGTCCTTGTTGGGGACCAGACAAAACTCCGAAAGCAGTCATGTCCTCGCTATGAGTTGCAGTGTGGAATCTGAAGCCACATGGCGAATGTTCTACTTTGTGACATTAACGTCCAGTGCTTGCCTTGCATTCGGATGAATCTTTTACCCACGTGCCACCTTCCAACACCAGCCCAGACCTGACCTGATGCTCTATGACATACTCCCCTCCGACCTTCCAAGGCCAGGGGCGTCTACGCCAGTCCCAGGACTTAGCTCTAATGGCCAAGCCGCCACCAGGTGGACTGTCGGAAGCCACTGCTTTCAAGATCATCTTCTGCCCTTTAAAGATGACTGCAGCCAAATCCCGGAGGGCCCAAAATAGGCTGGGCCAGACCAGGTGTCCCCCGTCTCTCCCCGCTCCCTTCCTCGCACGACCTCCCGCACCCATCACGACCTCACTCCCCATCTCTTCCGTATCCAGGTATTTCTGTCTCTGAATATCAAATCTGACCCAGCATCTTTACAAGAACAACGAATGCTGTGCGGAGTTTCAGAGAATGACCACGACAAGCTGGCCTAGTCTGCGGTGTGGCCTGCCAGCTGTCAGTCCCCAAAGAGTCACCTCAGAGGAAACAGGAGGCCAGGCGCATGCCCTTGAGGAGGGGGAAACCTGCACTCATCGCCGTCCACAGCAGGCGGACACCATCTGCCTCCCAGGGTTTGGTGAGGACTGAAGGGACACCTAGGGCCAGAGTGGCCGGCACTGGCGTTGCTCTTAAGTCACTAGTTTAACAGAGAGTGACGCCCCAGGGAAAAGCTCGGCCTCGCTCCGCAGGCCGGAGGCAGCTGCTTAAAACTGATGTCTCTGAGCAGCGTGTTTGCTGAGTCTGACTTCGGGCCTTCCTTGTCGCGTCCAGCATCCTGCAGGTTCCTGAGCTCGGGGCGGTGTGAGGCGGACCGTGTGCGTGGTGCCAGTTGCAAGGAATGCCCTGGACAGCGGCCACAAGCTGCGAGCACTCGCTCTTCCAAAAGACCTCAAGGAGGCGGCCTCTGCCCTGCTCAGGGACCAGGACTAAGGCCACGGAGGAGAGATGGACAGTCCCTGAGTGGTGACTAAATTTAGATGTCCTTTTGCTCCCCGCACCCCCCGCAGCTCTGCTGCTGACGCACTCCCGGCCATAGCAGGGCGGCCAAAAGACTTGCCGTCCCAAACCCACCTGGGCCGTGGAGCCCAATACCATGAGAGTGACGCTGACCCACACGGAGGGTCTGTTCATCCCAGACAGGCAAGGGGGCCGGACCCATTTCGGTTGTTACCCAGGACGTGGCCGGAGCCAGCCTTACAGCGAGACCGACAACCACTTCCCTCCGCTGTGCAGCCCGAGGACACGCAGAGCAGGACTCTGGCAGCTGCTCCAAGCTCCTTCAGGGCGGGAGACATGCTTTCACTGCCACTGAATTACTACTTAGTCCAGAGAGCTTCTAGAAACACTGCCGGGTATAACTCGAGGCTCCCTGGAGTGAGTGTGTCACCTCTCCCTGGCCATGACAAGCTCCCTCCAAAGAAAACACTGGATTTTACCAATAAAAGGGGAATGAGCATGGCGAGCTGTCCACTGTACCGATGCTGCCCTCGCTCTACCAAAGGCAGAAGTGGCTGACGGCCTTTGGTGCCAGAGTTAAATCTGGGACTACAGAGGAGGCCTACAAAACAAAGCCTCCTCCGCTCCCAAAATAGCCTGCAACTGTCACCGCCACAGAGTGCCGCTGGCTCTAGGAGCTGACCTTGCCGTTGTGTCTCAGAATCCTGCCACAGCTACCTGCCTGGGGCAGGGCAACTCCATCCCACAGAGCCAGCTCCAGGTGCCGCACCCACCTGTCCAGATGTTTCAGCCCACACCTGACTTCAACAAATCCACCAGCGCGGTGCTGGATGACGCTGACGCCTGTGATGTACCTCTTGCTATTCTGTCCTATATCGTCCCAAAACTTACACAATTCAATAATAATAACTCGCATATAGTTTATATAATACGAATTGTGTATAATCCCCGAAGTTATATTATTTCAACTTCATGCTGAAAACCCTGAATGCTTGGAGGTAACAGCAAACAGCATGATTTCTTTCACACCTTTACAGCCAGACACCAAACCCTTGAGTACCTACGAACCTCTCGGGTCATATGAATGGTTAAGAAGGACTGATCCAGCACGTGAGTCAATCCTCCCACTTCCTGTCTCTCCACTCGCATCGCGACACAGTGTAACTACTTCCTGTCTCTCCACTCGCATCGCGACACAGTGTAACTACTTCCTGTCTCTCCACTCGCATCGCGACCGTGTAAACGCTTCCCCAGTGAGAGTCATAGTAGCAGTCGGCTCCAACGTGACAGGTGACACCAGCACTGTCAGTCCTCACCAACCCCCTGGCACAGGCAGTTTGGCTCCCAGATGGTGAGAACTATATATCTGATTATGTACTCAGTGGTCAGGCAGGCCCTGGACACAGATCTGTAGCCTTTCAGGACAGAGAGCCGAGAGAGAGAGAGCAGAGCTCAAGAATTTTCCATGGAGCATCATACTAAGATTTTTGATGCCGGTAAACTGGCATATTGCCCCCCAGGATGGGAAACGGTTATGATGGGGGACCAGGGAACCCCTTCCTTCAGTTAAGAGCAGCATCGTATTGACTAAGGGTTGACAATATTTAGATTTCAAAAATGTGTTCATTCTGGATTCTTACAAAACCTCCTGTAAAGGGCACAGCCCTTACCCTTCGAATGTTTCCCTCCGCCTTCCCCACTGTCCGCGCCGGAGCAGCCCTTCGGGTGGCCGTCCAGGTATGGCCTTGGCAACGTCTGTAATGCACCAGGTCAGGTACATCTCCCTTTAGTCATCGAGGCCGGTTTAAAAAGTCAGGAAGAAGGAAGATGGGGAAAGGGCCAGGAAACAGAAGCCGCATTTCTCAAAGCCCGCAGTTCTTCGGACAGAGGTTTCAGAGCTCCAGCCTCCAAACCTCGACTCTGTTCCCCACGGATAACCCTCGTAATGGTGGTAAAAATCCCAGCATGAGCTTCTCAGGTCAAAGCGTGCACACAGCTGTGTCCGTGACGCCTGCATGGAAGAAAGGACGTCACGTCCCACGGATGTGCGTGTGCGAGCTGGGGCACACTGCGTGCCAGGACGACTCCCCTCAACAGACTCGACCGAACGGGTCCTTGCAAAAAGTATATCATAACGAAGCCACAAAAGAAGGAAGAACGTGGCAGCCGCAGCAATAAGCGTTAGGAGTTTTCATTTTACAGATGGAGAAACCAAGCCCAGAGAACTTAAATGACTTACTTAAGGTCACATATTCCGTTGCCAAACTGCCAGCATGTTCTCCAGCTGCCAATGGCGAGCCCTCCAAAACGGAGTTCTGGCCAGGCCCAAGATACCACTTGGCTCATGGAACATTTTTAATACCTGATCCTACCTTCCTAAAAATAATTCTGTGCTAGCATTTACAGGGCACACCGAGGTTAGCCCAGCTCGCCTCACATTCCGTGTGAGCAACGTGGCCAACTGGTTGACCCGAGCTGGTCACTCGTGACTGGACTGGACGCGAGGCATAGAGATCCCAGGGCCCCGCCGCCCCTCCGTGTAGTCCGGATGGCCCTTCCACCCAGCTACCTGTCTGAACCGAGGCCCAAGGTCTGCTGTGCCGTCGGCGGGGCACACAGCGCGGACTGCTGTGCCACAGAGAGGGTTTTCCTGAACTGCAGGTCACGCTGTGCCCACGAGCACGTGCTTCACAGCCTGACGGCTCCAGCAGGGGCCATGGCATCAGAGCTGCGCTGGGGCCTTGCGGGAGGCAGGCGGGCACCGCTGGGGTCTGAGCTGGGCCAGGAGTGAAAGCCGCAGAGAAGTCACAGGAAGAATGAATTCTCAGAGCAGAAGTCAGTGCCTTGAATTTGACCCCTAAGAGGAGATATTCGACAGGAGGCGACCCTCTCCTAGCATATCTTCGCCAAGGGTCTGCAGGCCGGGGGTCGACAAGGCAGCACCTGCGGGCGTGTCTCCCGTGCAGAGTCCTACGTGGGAGGAGATCCTGAGCGAGCTGTCATACAGTCGTCCCTGTGCAGTGTAGCCAAGAGGGCAGAGCAGGCGACAGAACTTGCTGGGCTCGAACCCCAGCCTCCTAATTAGTTTTGTGTCCTCATCTGTAGAATCATCACGCCAATCACAGCACCTCCTTCCTGGGGTTACAAATGAGCTAACGGGTGTGAAAACACTCAGGTCTGGCGTCGAGGTAAGCGCTGCGGTGTGTCGGCTGCTGCTGCGAGCATCGCTCCCACGCTGGCACCACCCCCGTCTCAGAGGGGGCGGGACACTGCTTACCACACAGCGGCAGAAGTTACGCCCTTAAAACAACTATGTCAGTTTGCACAGACGCCAGCAGACCAGTTCAGTTCCATGAGAGAGAGAAGGAAGAGAAGAGGATTAAAGGTAGGACCAGGGCAAAGGGAAGACGGCGCGCTGGCCTGGTACAGGGGCATCCGGGGCTGCAGGCTGGGTTCTGCCTTCACGGAGTCCCTGGCTGCAAAGCCCACCAGGTCTATTGTTAGCACGGGCAGCAAACCCGAGAAGACAGATGCAAGTTCCGGACCTGACACTGACTCACGCCGCCGAAGGACACGTTAAGAATGCATCTGAGTGACGTGTTCCATTTGCTCATGAAATGAGCCCTGCCTGAGGCCCGTGGAGAGGCACGGACTGGACCATTTAGTGTAGAGACAGCTGCAAACGACGCTCGCCAAAGGGACCGTGCCTGACATACGGTGAGAGAGCAGGGGACAGCGGTGCCACTCCGAGTAAGAAGGCACTCTGCGGTGACCGGGGCCACGTCCCGGAACGCAGTGTCTCCCTGTTATAAAGGAGGAGGAGTGAGCCAGCGCTGTAGCAGGGAGGAAGACAACCGGAAGCACAGGGAGAGGCACGTGCGAAGGTCTGAAGGAGAAAGAAAGTGTTTCGGATCGTAGGGAGTCTGGCGTGTTTGCAGTCAGATGCGGGCGAGACGGACGTGGAAATGTGAACAAGGCTTCATCTAGCATCCTGAAGACTTTGCACTTTACCCTACAGGCCAATGGGAATGGGAAGAAGAGAGGCCGGCAGGGTGGGCGGGCAGCAGCGCAGGCCCCTGTATCCCACGATTAACCTTCATCCCGAAGGCGGCAGGGAGCGATAAAGTCGGAGCTGTATCTCAGAGGGATGACTGTGGTGGGGACATGAAGGGTGGACTGCCGGCAGGAGACACTCATGACAGAGACACGACTTAGGGAACTACCATCAAGGCTGGAGAGGGTGAGGTCTCGAAGTGGGCGCATCGCAGACCGGAAGAAGTTGAGAAGGGTCAGGGCGGCTGATTAGAATGCCAGCGGTGAAAAGGACAACACAGATTTTTAAGAGCTTGGACCCTGGCTGCAGTGTGACACCACTCGGCCCAAAGAGGTCTACACGGCCATCTAGAGGTCCCGTTCTGACCCTGTCTGGTGCTAATTTCTCCTGAGGCCTAAGCGACTCGCATCCAGGAGCCCTGCGTGCTGCCCTTCCCACCATGAATAGCCCTCTAGTGAGCCCAGGGAGATCCGTGCCAACCAGCCCAGCCTCGCGGCTGTCCCCCGCCCCCAGCAAAGCCCTGCTTAGGCCAGTGTCACGAATACTGTGGTGTGGCCGGCACGGCACAGCTGTGCGGCAGCCCGCAGGACAGGGGCCTTGAGGCTATGGTGTAAGGTCTGGGCTACAGCTGAGATCGGTAAAGCCCCACGTTAGTGATAACACTGCTGACAATTCTGGAGCACACCTCCCATTTTTTCCCTAAAACTGAAATCTTTGGAATAGAAAATCAGTTGATAAGTTAAAAGCATTTTTTTGGCTTTTAATTTTTCACATTAAAAAATTTCATATTTGAGACTTTAAAAAAATAAGACAAGGGCCTGGTCCCCACAAAGAATGGCTGGCTGGGGCTAAGCGGCTGCCGCCCTGGCATGGAGCACCGTGCCTGGCGCCCACCCACGCCCGGCGCCCACGCTCTACCCAGCCACACTCTCACGTTACCTGTCCGCACCCTTCTGCCCCAGAACTTTACATTCAAAGTATCTGAAACACACAGAGTTGACAGAATGTCAGGACATGTGCCACATGCCCTGCTGACACTGCCATTCTGCTTTATCATGGGTCTGTCCCTTCACCATTCACCCCGTTTCAGACATTTGTAGTAACTTCCCTGACACTTCCCTGACACTTGTATACCATTAACTAAAGTTCAATACCTGTTTACAGTATTATTTTTCTTTTGAAGTCAAATTTACATACAGTGAAAAGCACAAATCCTAGGTGCACATCTACTGACCCCTGAGCAATGTCTATGCTTGTTACCCGTCCCCGCGCCTGCCAGGGACAGAGAAAGCTCTTCTGCGTCCTCTGACCTCACCGGTCAGGGCCAAGGGGATGCTGGCGATGAGCAGAGTGCAGCCGACCTCTCTTCAGGCAGCATCTGTTTCTGCTGGGCCTCAACGGCCAAATCTGAGGATAATCAACTTTGCTAATAATATGAGTTCACTGTTGGGCCGAGAGAGAAGATGCTAGCAGTCGAGACTTTAGGAATCTAAACAACTTGTCTTTTCCTGAAAGCACGAAGCTCCACAATTTAAGAACCTTGGCCTCAGAGTCCAGCCCTCAGCCGCTGCGGCCTGGGGCAGGGGAGGGGATTAATAATAAAAAATAAGTAACACAAACAAGAGTCAGACTCTACTCCCCCGCTGGCCTGGAGGTGGCTGCTGCCACAAGGCTTCTGTCGCTGGCTGTGAAGGGGCCGCATTCCTAAGCCCAGGGAAAGGTCGGAAATAGCAAAAAGGTGGAGACCTCGTGTTCCAAAGGTAGAATGACAGACAAGTGAAACCAGGAGAAAAATCCAAAACGTACTGTTAGGTCAAAGGCTTTCCACCTAGCCCGACGTCGTGAAGGCCCTTTACGGAACGAACATGGGACGTGCCCGTGCCCGCCAACAGGGAGCCGTTTCTCTGCAGTCAAACCCCAGACTCCCAGGGGGCCTCACCGGAGAGCATGCAGGGGCCCCGTGAGCAGGAGGCGCCAGATCCCGCTGCAGAGGCGCCGGGCGCGAGGCGGGCATGCTGTCTCGTCTTTTGTCTCAGCTGTCTCCTGTATGGAGTGGCCTTGAGCCCAAGCTCTGAGCAACTGTCCATCTAGGGCAGAGGTAGAGGGCAAACCTCAGCCGAGAACAGGGGACATCACAAGAAACTGTACGGGCAGAAGAGGAACCCTAACGTCACCGCCGCCCCAACCTTCCCACCTTCGTTTCCTGGCTGGGTGACAGATTCACCTTCCTTTTATTTCTGGATTAATATGAAGACAGGTGAGATAACAAATACGAAAACAGATATTAAAAAGATAAGTATAAATAAACCCAAGTATAGCCATTAATACATGTTCTTTGTGTTGTTTTATAAAACAAAATCTACTACGAGGCAGTCTAGTGCATTGATTCAGGGCAAAGGCCTGCGGCTTTCTCTGTAAAGAGCCAGCTTAAAAAACAGCCTCACAGGTATTTGTGACTTTCAAAGACTACGCCACAGATACTTGAGACCTGGGTCCTTCCAGTATTACAACAGAGCATGACAGAATTCAAAAGGGATAGGCAGAATCGTTTCTTTGAAGAAGTAAGAGGCCTTAAAAAGGATGTACTCAAGTTCAGAGAAATAATCAGGACAGACAGGGAAGTCTTGGCATAACTCAGCGCCCGAAGCGGCTGCAGCACAGAGAGAGAAGGCCTGCGACACTTCGTGGAGACGGGGCAGAGAGAGAGGGAGGGGGTGCTGAGGGCAAAACCTTCAGGGCCCTGCTGTCAGGGAAGAGGCACTGACCTACTCTGAAGGGGACAGAACCAAGTGCACCAAGCCGAAGTTTTAAGTCTGTCCATAGAAATGTTTGACACATATTTTCCTGTTTACTCACAGGTCTATCAAAGTCACCTGATAAACCTCCATGGGGACAGCAGCCCCAGGCTGGACACACCAGGTAAATAATAAAGTTACCTGGCCTCCTGAGTCTTGCACCTGCCTCAGCATGGCTTGCTCAGAAAGACCCGGCAGCCTGTGAAGCTTGAAGGTTCCGTGTCTCTCCAAATTCTGATCGGTAGTTAAGTAGAATCTGCAATAATTAAATTTATGCATTTGGATGCCGGAGTCCTGGGCTAAATATTTTCCCAGTGTTTAAAATGTCACGTCTTTTATTTTAGCAGTAACAAATAAGGTCTGAGAAAGCCACAATTCAGGCAATAAATCATTGCTGGTGGCCATGGGCCAAATGAAACCTAATAAAATTGCCTTCAGATGGGGCTAACAGATACAAAATAGGAATTTTCTGGAGACATTACCAGAAATTCATTAAAAGCAGAACTTATAGGGACCCCTCAGTCTTGTCCAACAAGTATCATCGAAACATAACAGCTAGTCAAGAATTCCCAAACTGCATTAGAATATGATTCCAATAGACTGTCACAGTATTACAATGTTTAAGTATACTAAGTACAAAATCTCTAAATTCTTAGATAAACCCATCCCATAACTATAATGTAGTTCAATACTACATTAGAAACCTCACACAGATTGATTTTTAATATTGAGAACTAAGGCTTCAGCTTTCCAGTTAAACGGACTCATGAAACAAATATAAACTCTGTATGCTTGATAAAACTTCAAATTTACTCATACTGGTTACAATCTAAAATCTAAGACTTAAGAAACAATTTTTAAAAATTACTCTTCAAAAGTAGAAAAAAAACCAGAACACATTCAAAGCTCCCCCCACCCCAAGTCAACAAATTAAGCATACCTCAATTAGCAATCCAAATGAGGTTTCAGTTCCTTGCCCTATTTAAAATTCTGGGTCAAGATCTTTAATCTGGATTTATTACTATGTTAAATCATTAAAGATTTATTAAAGATCCCAAACTTTCATCCTTTACCATCTTGAGGTAGGAAAAGTATAAACATGATCATTTTCATTCATAAGCATAAATGAAAACAGTCACAAATACTGATAAATATAATACTTCCCCTCAGATCCCCAAGGGCCAGAATGTGAAAATAGAAAGTCACTATGTAGCCAATTGTCTATTACAAATGATCATAGGAACCAGCTATTGTGGGAAGCAGTCTCAAAGTTCTATTTAGTTTCCAGAATGTATCAATTGCTAAACAAGTAACAAGAAGCGCAGAGTCAGACACAAAGTAGGCTTTCAACAAATGGAAAAGAAGGGCAGAAAACTCTAGGGTAATAACATCCCTATCTCTGCTGTCCTAACTAAGGCCGCCTTCCAGTGACAAGACTAATGAGTGAGAAACGGACCAAACCAGAACTGGGAAATAAAATAGTAGGAACTAGCTAATCTGCCCTTCATTGATAGGAATACAAGCTTCCTGCCTCTAATGTCAGGTTTAACATCCTAAAACATTTTTAACTCAAATAACGAAGCCACTTGAACTAGACAGAAACCAGCTTTTTAGGGGTCTTTTCATGTATCTTGGGCCTTCATTTACAGTTACAATCATATCGATGGTAGATCTATTTTTTCTCCCAAAAGTCAACAGGACTAACTTAAGTCATTCTTAATAGGAAAAAAAAAAATACATATAATCTACGCAAAAGTCCTCAAAACTGTCTTTCTACCGACACTGCTCTTTCAAAAGTTGTGAAAGCCAGCGTGGTCTAATGCCTCATATGGACCCACCTGAAGAGGTGGTCTACTAAAATAACCAGGATGACTGTTCTAGACCCACAATAACGAAAACGCCATGGATTTTCTTAACCGGATACTGCCTTGGGTCCTGACACTAAGCAGAATTCATCAACATGCAGGGGAAGGCAAAAGTCACTTTGCAGATGGAATTACAATAGGAAGAAGCAATGAACCTGGAGTAAAAGAGAAAGGCTTAAGAATATAGGTTTCCTTTGCCATGCAGGCTGGCACACATACGAGCTGTTTCGTACTGGACTGAACACATCATCTTAGTCGTCTTTGGTCTCACTCTGTACCACCGAGAACATGACCTGCGATTTCTTCCTTCCCTCATTTGTCCCTTTCCCCACCTCTCTTCCAGCGAGACAGATAATTTTAATCTCTTGAGGACTGAGGCAGCTCGAGAATGTCAGAGTATACTAAGTATACTAGGAACTGAATTCCAGTCTGGGGTGATCCTGAGGTCTAAACCTGGACTCTGAGCCCCTTCCAAAACCAACCCGAATTTCTGAGTCAAGGAGAGAACCCTCTAGCCTCCTGGGCAATCCCTCCAAGTGAAGGCTGATCAGACGGGTCTAGAGACAAGGTCTCTGTGGACTGACATCACTGTCTGCCCCCACGCCCAGCAAAGATCTAAGTGTCAACATAACATAATCTGAATGATGAAGCTGGCATCCATTTTAACAAATGTCAGAAAATCTCCTTTCCCAAAACAAGCACCTGCTCTTAAGGCAGCCCAATAACCTTCTAGGTTCAGTTTTAAGTACCTATATCTAGATCTTAAGCACCCAAGATGCCGAGGATACCAAAACAGGGGCCAATAATCGACCTGGCAAAACAAAAAGAAAAGGGATTTTAGGAAGTCCCCCCCCCCCAGAACGACCTGCCATATCCGTGCCCCAGAACAGACATGCGCACGTGGAACGTGAGCCCCTGTGAGCGAAGGAGTGCTCTCGATGGGATGTGACCAGAGTGACGCCTTCGCTGAAGACGCCAGGACAACGAGGCCGTCCACACCCAGGTTCAGCTCGTTCCCGGGTTTAGAGGCTGCGTCAACCCCCAAGCTCCCACAGGAGCAGGGCTAACCTCGGCAGTCCCTGGGACCCCAGCCTATTGCAAAGATTATTAACAGGCTCCTGCAGCCGGTTGTCTTTGACTCAAGCACCTCATGGTAAGCAAGGCTGCCAAGAAAGAAAAGTCTCTGAGTCAAAGTGGCATCAAGGCACCACCATCTGAAGTGCAAATCACCTACTGTGACCTTGTGGGAGGAGGAAACCATCCACTAACATCACCTGACGGCTTCTCCCAGCATGCCAAGGTGATAATCCACAGCTGGTCAAGAGGCCACGGCCGAAAGAAAAGAGAGAGGACGCAATCACCCTGATCATTCACATCATGCCTGTGCAACATTCCAGCTAATCGATTCGGATAACCGTCCCGCTGTCCATCTCACGGAAGGGCCGTTGGTCAGAAGGCGGTAGGCTGTCCAGCTACTGGCAGCTCCAGTCTCACATTTTGAAAATCATTTTTCATGTACCTCTGAGTCTTCAGGCCACGGGGAACATAGTGTCGCTCCACAGGTGCGGTCCTGTGAGACCTGTGAGCCGACAAAACCCCCTCGTCTTGATTGGAATACAGAGATGGTTTCTCCAGAGAAAGTTCATTCGACTTCATAAGCTTCATCTGTAGCTGAGCTTGTCTAGCACTGAGTATACCTACTCCGCCCTACTTACTGCCAGCCCTGTAAGGAGGAATG
>NW_006433385.1:82189-84271 GCF_000325575.1 Pteropus alecto | reverse complement strand
TCGCCCCTTGGCATCTGTGGGGGAGTGGTCCTAGGCGCCCCAAAGATGCTCACGCCCCTTAGTCAGCCCTTGGATGCCACGGAGACAGAGGGCTGACTGTATTGCATTGGCAAGTGTTTTAAAACAACTCCATAGCTGTCGCCACCTTCCCCTGCTGCTTCAAGGGTCCTGAGTGTGATGAGCATATTGACCACCATAGTTCACAATCTGGGATGGGGGTTAAAAGAGGAAGGCATCAAAGAGATCAGTCACAGGAGAGGTGATCAGAAAAACGTGGCCTGTGTGCAAAGATCTACCAAGAGTGACCTCAAAGAAGGTGCTTTTCTTGGGTGTATTAAACTATGTGTGGTAAGGACCAGACTCAGCCAGCAGTCTCCCTAACGGGGCTACCTAGTCACACGAAGAAAACTGCTTCCACAGAACAGTGACTCAGTACAGGAACACGTGGACTAGACAGCTGGAAGTCCGACTTCTCTGTCCTCCATGAACCCACGGGACGGTTCCCTCCAGAATCCAGCTCTCAATCTCCTTAACATCCCAAATAGCCCGGAAAATAAATGTTCACCTTCTCAAAGAGTTCGGAAATTTAAAATAATAAACGTAGGCCAATTAGCACCTGTCTTATTTATATTCGGCTTCTTACTGGGTGGGATACAAAGCTCTGGGATTTGAATCTGAAAAGTCCATGCTTCGCCCTCTCTCCTTTCTAATTTTGCCCAGGGAGTTTTCTGAGTCTCAGACCCCTCATCTGTAAAATGGAAACCACACTACCTGCCACACCTGCTGCAGAGGATCGCGGCTGAACCTCACACGAGGTGCGCATAGGAAATAAGTTCAAACAGCAAGAAACTACACAAGTGTTGGCTGCCACCTCAGGGGCACCGTTATGACCAGAAAAACAATGGAGAAGAAAAGGGCGGAAAGAAAAAGTTATTCCATCTGAGAGAGAAGGGTCGCAACCTTGGTGAGGAGAAAGCTACTGGTTAATACATTCGGGGAATGGCTAGAACACAACATTGAGCTATCACTTAGAAGTGGGATCTCATGCCAACACATTCACTTTGCACTGACGGCAGAAGAAGAATAAGGAAGATTAAGAGTGGGTGTCCAGCTCTCAGCTCCCCAAAATAACTGTGAAGTTCCATTTGGCTGGAGGGTGGAGTCAGTCATGACCGTCTACATGCAAAATGCCATTGCACCAGATGAGAAGTACAGGTGGTGTTGGCAAGTCACCCACAGTCCCGTATACTGTAGTGACACATAGCGCACATGACTGCTATAGAGGGCTTTAGAGAAAAACGAAAATAGAAAGGCCATTCAAAAAGTGTCACACAAACACAAGTGACTCAGTAGGTCGCTTCTCCACAGGAGGCCCTTAGGGAGGTAACGAACTGCTAAGGAGAAAGCAAGACCCCATCGCCAAGTCGAGGCGATCTGGGAGCTGGAGCCTGCAGGAAACAAGCGGTGCTTCAATCACTACAAACCGGCAAAGCAAGAGCGGCCTCCTGACCCAGCGCGGGCCTCGCTCTTCGGGTCATCATCCAAGAGATTCTGTCTCAGGGCCGCCCAAGCAGAAAGCCAAGTTTTCTGAAAGGGCATGTGACAGCCGGCACTGGCCGTGCACGGAGGGCCTCGGTGCACCGGCACTCCGCCCAGACATAGCGCACATGGCCAACCTACGGGGGTACGTCCAGGGACCAAACCCCCAGTAACCATGACAACCCAAGGAGGTGGAGGGAAATCCAAACACCATCAGGCGGCGGGGACGCGACTCCTCCAGGTGGAGACCCTGATTCGGGCGCAGGCTTGGTTCGTGCAGGCGGCTGGCCGGGAGGCGTGCTGCGGCGGGACTCGGTGGGGACACCACTGCGCCCGGGCGGCTCGCGGCTCGCGCGCAGGGACCGCGAGGGGTTACCTGGTGCAGGGCCGTCAAGCCGTCCACGTTGGCCGTGTTGATGTCGGCTCCCCTGGCCAGGAGCCTCTTCACCTCGTCGGTGTCTCCGCTCGAGCAGGCGGCCAGGAAGACCGCGCCGTCCTCGAAGCGGACCCGGGGGCCCCCGCGGCGGGCGTGCGGCTGCCGCC
>NW_006433385.1:80519-82041 GCF_000325575.1 Pteropus alecto | reverse complement strand
CCGCAATGCCGCCTCTAGGTCGCTGCTCTTCGGGGTGCCGCCGCCGCCTCCCAGAGAGCGCGTCAGCCGGGAGCAGAAGGCGGAGACGCCCGCGCTGCCATCTTTACTCCTCCCCCGCCAGCACCGCCCGCGCACTCCCTCGGCGTCAGTACGCAGGCGCGCCGCGCCCCGGGGCGTCACGGGAGTTGTAGTCGGAGACCGGCCCCGGGGGCGGCCCCCGGCCTTCTGGGAACTACAAATCCCTGGATGCATCAGGAAAGGGGCGAGGACCCGCCGCTCCCTACTTCGCCTACTTCGCGGCGGGACTCAGCGGGGTCACCTTTGCCCTAAAGCTGGAACTGAGTCCAGGACTCGCGGCAGCCTCTTCGGGAATTTTGGGAGTCGTAGTTTATTTTTGCTGTGACTACCAACCACTCTTTGCATAATTATCACATCAGTCCTTTGAGATGAAAAAGGGGCAGTAATTATCTCTATTTTTTATTGAGGAAAACGATATAAAGTGCCTGGTTCTAAAGGTAGAGTTTTATAAACATTATAACATATACTACATTAGCAGGTAGTAACCACAGTAGGTCAATGCGCATGGGGAAAAGGAGCATGCGTACACATACAGTATTACAGAGTTTGCATAAATACTCCAAACATGACCCTTCTACTCTACGCCCGGGACAGATCCTGGAAAGTTTGCATCCAATTGTAGAAAGAGTATAAGCTTTGATTTCAAATGAATTCACATCCCAAGACACGTTTCTTGACTTCTCCGACCTGTTTCCTTATTTGTAAAACGGGAATTACAATGCTTCACAAGGTATCCATGTGGATGAAATAAGATAATATATGCAAAGAAAGCCAGTGCTATCCCTGGCGTGTATCAGCTTACGATAAATATCACATTCCCTTCGTTCTCCCTCCTCCTCCCCTACCCTTTACATGGATCTTAAATTCGTAAGAGACAGAATGGATGTCTTGTTTGTCCACGACACTCCTCGCTCCCCCTCCACCCCATGCTACAAAAAGACCCTCTAGAGCATAATACTAAACTCCTAAGGCAGCAAGTTGGACATTTTCACATTCACAGTGAATTTGGTTACAAATTCATTTAATACATATACCCCCCAGGGTCTTAGCTCTGAACAAAATTAACTAAATGTTACTCATAAGAAAGGGAACATGCACAATTATTAGGCTTTCAAACTTTTCTGTATGCTTGAAATTTTTCATTAAAAAAATGTTGCAAAACATTAGGTCACTGTAAAGGGAAACCTTGCCTGTGACTCAACTCCCCTGCGACGAACTGAGAATCAAAAGAAGTTATATGCAAATGCAATGTATCTCGTTTAATAATGCTAAGTGTACCTGCACCGCGAACGGGGTTCTTCGGCCGGAGCCGTGGGCGCTCGAGATGAACGCGCGGCATCGCGCGCTCCTACTTAAGCGGCGCGGCTTGGGGCGCGGGCCAATGGGCGGCCGCGCTCGTGTCCCGCCGGCCAATCGCGACCCGCGCGGGCGGGAGGCGGGGAGG
>NW_006433385.1:35582-80325 GCF_000325575.1 Pteropus alecto | reverse complement strand
GCCTTTGAGGAGACGGCGGACGGCGTCTGATGGGCCGCACGCACCACGGGGCTCACAGCTGACGGGGAACCGCCCAAGCCGACCAGGGGCCCGGCCCGCACTGGGACTCGGCCCGGCCTGGTACCCGGCCCACGAGGGGCCCTGGGGCTGGACGGCGGCCCCCGGCGCGGAGGGGCGGGGACGCGGCGCGGGAGCGCGACTTGCGACCCCCAGGGGCTGACGATGTGTTCACGCGGCGTGAGCGCTCCCGCTCCGCCTTGTACTGGAAGTTGGGGCCCGAATGCGAGGCAAGGGAGGGGGTGGAAGAGAGGAGGTGAGCCGGCCGCTCGTGGGCGGGCTGCGTGGGCGCTCGCCGCGCCGCATCCTAGCCTGACCCATTGCATCTCGGAGTGGTGACTCCCGTGCCACCAGCCGTGCACTCCTTCCCACAGTGGTTTCCAGTCCCCTCGTGAGCCAGGCTGCAGGCTCGAGAGGGTCAGTGGTGGGCAAAACCAGACCCAGGCCCTGCCTGAGTTTATAATTTATTCGCGGAAGCAGACGTCAAGTTAAAACATCATTATTGTCGTTTGTAGAACTTTTTGCACCTTTTATACTTATTTAAAAAGTTTGTTTGCTTGATTAGATAAAAAGACAAATGCAAAAACTCTGATTCCCTTCTCAGAATAGGCTAGGTTAATATAGAGAACCCATTTTCCCTTCAGTAAATTGACGCAGTGCGCTAAAAAACCCAGACCCTTGCTGTCTTTGACATGGTTGCCCCTTTTCTCCGCAGCACGTCCCAGCCAGCTATTCCTGCGGCTGAGAGAACCGTGTGGGCTTCCCGTTAGCTGGGAATCATGCAGAGAGCTTCACGTCTGAAGAGAGAGCTGCAGCTCCTGGCCACCGAGCCACCCCCGGGCATCACGTGCTGGCAGGACACCCACAGGGACGATCTGCGAGCGCGTAGGTGTCACATTCGGCCTGCGATGAGTCGGGGCCCTTGCTGACGCTGTGCTGGAGTTTAAACGTCTGTGTTCTTCCAAAGTGGGGAGTGACTGCGAGGTCCTTTCTACCGGGATTTGGTTCCTGCCCTATGCAGGATTTGCGTCACATTTCTCGTTGGCCTTTTTGTGACAGCTTTTGCTGATTTGTAGCCCAGAATTGAACATCAGCTCTGAAGCAGTGTTTGGACCAAAGAGCGGCGTCTCAAATATTTAAGGCAGGAGACACGTGCTTGGAAGACTGCAGCCCAGACAAAGCAAACCTACAGGCTGCGTGTCCCCGTGGCCCCTAGTTTTCAACTCTGTCTCAGGCTCCCATACGTTCTTAGTTTGACATCATCAGCCTGTGGGTGCATCAGTGCCCTGTGTGAGGGCTGCATAAGTCTGAGAGAATCAGAGCCCCAGACTTCCCGGGGTCTACGGGGTGTGATGCAGACCATCCAGTCACCTCTGAATGTTTTTTTTCTTTTAAGAAATATTAGGTGGGGCCGACACACCTTATGAAAAAGGTGTATTCAAGCTGGAAGTCGTCATTCCCGAGAGGTTAGTGTGAACGAGACTCTGAACTCTAGGATAAGGCACAGTTATGAGAAGACAGCGTGTGGCGAGCGTTAAATGTAGGAGTGGAAGGACCTGCATTTCCGGCTCCGTCTTACCATGACGTAAAGCAGAAGTATTTGGAGGGTGCAGGGGCTTGATCCAGCTGGTGGGTGTTTGATTGTTTTTAATAGTATTGTTTGTAAATTAACATAATAAAAATTTCGAGAGAGAAAGGTTTGCCTTTCAAAGGCTGTCTTCCTGACTAATTATGATTACTAAGAAGCACTATATTAATAGAACTTATCTGTCGCCCTGTGCTTTCAAAGGTACCCATTTGAACCTCCTCAGATCCGGTTTCTGACTCCAATCTACCATCCGAACATTGATTCTGCTGGAAGGATTTGTCTGGATATTCTCAAGTTGCCACCAAAAGTGAGAGGGGGGAGGGTGGACTCTGCGGTCGGTCTGTGAAGCCTGACTTGGAGCCACGCTCGCCAGGCCCTAGCAGCTGCCTGTCTGTGTGTGCAGGGCGCCTGGAGGCCGTCCCTCAGCATCGCGACTGTGTTGACGTCCATCCAGCTGCTCATGTCAGAGCCCAACCCCGACGACCCGCTCGTGGCTGACGTGGTGAGTGTCTGTCCTGGTTCCCCCAGGCGGCTGGACCCTCCCCTGCAAGTCCTGCTTCTTTCCACTGACTCTCCCTTGGATTTTGTCTCAGTCTTCAGAATTTAAATACAATAAGCCAGTCTTCCTCCGGAATGCCAGGCAGTGGACAGAGAAGCATGCCAGACCGAGCCGGGAGGTGCGATGCTCGTGCGGCCCTGACCTTGCTGCTGCTGCTGCTGATCCGGATGTGCGGAAGTGTTTGCCGGGCCTGCCGGATGGGTTCCATACTCCGGAGTGGCTAATCCATGTTCTCCAACTGCGGCCCTCTGATTATTCAGCAAAATAGCCTAGTAGCTCACCCAGCAGATTTCCCCACATCTGTCACCTATCGACAGCACTAGACGGGGCAGGCAGCAGCTGGTTGATTCTTTTTGTATTCCTGGGGGTAGATGGGTAGATGAGGGTGACTCAGATTCTTTTTTCTGTTTCTTTCTAACACTGAGAAGGGACCGTGTCTGCAGGATCGGGACATGGTGAGGAGGGTGTAGGAGGGAGGAGGCAGTTGGCTTGTCTTCTGGGACCATCTATGGGAGAAGGAGGAGGAACTGCCCCAGTTCAAGTCGATGGTGCAGTGCAATGGGTAGCGCCCTCCGGTTGCTGCTGAGTTATGACACCCTTCAGACTGAGGGAAGTAGCGGTTAGTGTTACTTGTGGAGAGAAATGAAAAATTGAAACGTGGAAGGTTGAGGAAGGTGCTGTCGGAGGCGCATCGCGTACAAGAAGCGATGAAGCAGCGCCCGGAGTCGTCGTGCAGCGCTGCGGGTCCCTCCCGGCAGCAGCGCGAGCCTTGCTGCTTTTCACTCCTTTTTAGGCTGACGAGGAAGAGGCGCCCGGCAGCCTGCCAGAGGCCGGCGACCCAGAAGCACGCGACCCAGCACGGAAGAGGAAGGCCAGGCAGCCAGGCGGCGCGGAAAAGAAATTCTGCCCCGATGTTGAAGGCGTTTGTCCTGGTTCGTCTTAGTTAATATATTTTCTGCCGGAGCGTCTGCGTGGCCCGCCTTTCTTAAATGGTTTTTTTTTTTTTATACTTGATGACGTTTGGTCTTTGTGCTTTGTAAAACAGAACTTGTATTTTTATGTATTCTGCTTTTACATTGAATCTCGAAGTGCATTGTGTTTTATTTAGCTTGTACGTGCGTATTTTGAAACGTTTTAAACCTGAAAAATAAATAATAAGTTAACGTTGAGTATGCGTTTATCCCGAACATGCATCTGGGAGCAAACTGGCCAGAGACCTTACACCAAGGACATAAAATAGTCGAAATCGTTCTCCTTTATTTTGCCAACTTAGCCAGCATCACTAGGGACACGGGATGTCTGACACAGATGTAGAGCAGCCGTTAGAAACGATTCGATGACTCTAGGTTTTCGGACGTCATCACACAGTGTGGGAAGAAGGAAATGTACCCGGGATTGTAGGTGCTTCCTCCCCAAGCGAGGCGGGGGCTCAGACACTGCAGGGTGCTCCTCGTGCCGACTCCCGGCAGCTCCTGGGCTCTGACACCTGTGACATCCAAGGGCAAAGCCTGCAGAGCTCAGGTTCAGAGATGAGGTCGAATGAGTGGTCCGGTCACCTGCTCGGCTTCCGTTCTGTTCCGTGCTCCCTCTGGCATTCGTGCCCCTGCCCTAGGTGACCGCCAGGGGCCTCCCGTCCCGATGGCCTCTCCCGATAGCCCACCTTGCCGTCCAGACTCCCATGCAGCAGCTGCACTTCACCCTCACGCCGAGGGCAGGGGTGCAGACGGGGTGTTAGAGAAGCCTGCCCGCAGGCGACGGGACCCCAACTCTCCTGAGCAGACAATAGCCACCAGTTCACCGGCGAAGTAGGCGGGCCCTTTCGGCACCTCACAAAGAGGACTCAGGAGATGGTCCCATCTGCGCACCAGTCTCCGTGGCCAGGGAAGCCCTCCCCGGTGCCACCACACAGTGGAACCTGCAGTGGGGTCAGCTCCAGCTCTGCATCAGGGAGCAGTGGGCCTAGTGGCCTGAAGGAAAGTCGCACAGATGTCCCTGACCTGTCATGTGCAAGCTCAACGCTGTGGGAGCTGGAAAGAGCTGCTACAGACAAGGGGGCCGGGGAACTGGGCGGCCCCCCAGTCCCATGCGGAAGCACCTGCACCTTCTCAAGTCAAAGGACATGACACAGGCCCGGGCACCAAGCATCAGGGCAGTTCTGGGGCGCGAGCTCAGCCAGGGCTCTGGCTGTGTTGTCCGCCCGGTGGGCCTTTTGGGCTGGGAAATGGAGCCTGTGGAGGTACCCGGATATGTTAACGTCTTAAGCCTTTTTCCCCAACAGAAACTGCGCGAGGCCCTGGGTCAGGAGTACGGACCCAGCAGCGAGAGCTACGCTGTGTGGGCCTTTCCTGCTCCAGCCCCATCCCCGAGCAAAGGGGCCACAGCCCTGTTTTTCACCCCGCACAAACGCACCCGTTCACACTACAGTGTAGGGGACCAGGACAGGACCTGGCCTGAGAGTGGTCAGCCAGTGTTGACCACTGACCTGTGACTTGGCTGAATGGAGAAAAGGCAGCGCCTGCCGCCCTGACCACCCCTCTGAAGCAGCCCCTCCCTGGGGCCACACCCCGCTCCAGCAGAGGCCGTGGCAAGGGGCTGAGGGACACACGAAACTCTGCTGGTGCATATCGGACAGTTGTTCCTTGGCTGCCTTGTTTTGGGTGAAAGTGTCACACCTACAGGGCTTTTTGACTAATAGAAATAGCTCATGGAAGACCCTGCAGTCCCCACACACCTGTCCTTCCACCAGAAGGGCCGAGCTTGGCAGATCTGGGCAGAGAGATGACAGGGGTGCCACCCCAGAGCTCGCAGACAAAGCGGAGCCCTGGGGAGGGGCCTGGCCGAGGCGCAGAGTCCATTCAGGAGGGGACTGCGTGCCCTCGGGTCTCCATCCCAGACTCCTGTCCTGGCGTGACTGATGTGAGTGCCTTGGGCCAGGCCTCACCCCATGTTCTCTTCTTAGGTCTGTTGAAGTGCCCCAGCTGTCACCTCCCCATCCCGGGGCTGAGTGAGTGTGTGTTTGGGACAAGGAGGGGGACCCTGGAAATGCTCAGAGGACCCGAACGGTAAAGGTCGCAGCAGGAGAGGCGGAAGGGCGGTGGCCTATTTGAAGCACCCAAGAAGCCCGGATTCCTGTACTGTTTCCTACTGTGCAGTACGTACAACAAATACCCCTCCAGCCGGCTGGCCGAGGGCGCCCTGTCCCCCAGAGAAGGCAGGGCCTGGGAGGCGAAGGGAGGACCAGGCTTTGGTGGACGGTGGATCGAGAACCACGAGGAGGCAACTCGGGGCCAGAGGGAAGCCAGACTCTCCTGTGTCCTCCCTCCCGAGGACAGACTCCCGTTTCTCTGAGCTGGGGAGGAGGGGGGAGCCCCGCCTCCAGCCCCAGTGTAAGGCTGAGGCTTCTTCCCCACCTCCCCAGGGAAGGGCAGGAGTGTGGGAGGCGGCACATGGAGTCTGCTGGTTGGTGGCGTCACCCACTTTAACTGGGCTGTGCTCCTAAGTCAGGACCGGTAGCATCTCGTGGGGTCACAGGATAGTATCAGGCGGTGCAGAGACGAGGCCCTGGGAGGGAGCAGTGCTGAGTTATGCGAGACGTTCTTAGATAGTCCACGAGAACCGGACACGCAAACAAAACCCGCAGTCGAGTAACTCGGGGAACCGGGTTTGGCACAGTGCCGCAGATGCTCCCGCTGCAGAAGAGCTCAGAGCGCCCGCTGCCCGGCGCTCACGGGGAATGGGACACACGGCACGCTTGGTGTCCACTCCGCGAGTCGGGCGGGAGGTGCCGAGAGCTTTTGCAGTCCCCTCGCAGGCCTTCTCTGCGGGGTCCTCCCGCACATGGAGTCCTGAGCCCGAGCTGCTTGGCCCCCACCCCGGTCACCACTGTCTTGCGTTTCCCTCGCTGCCCTTAAGCAGACGGGTTTCCAGGTCTCTGGTCCAAGCTGCAGGCAGGACCGGGAAGAGGACACCGGCCACGGGGCACGCTGGTGACGGCATGCGAGGGAGGCGCCCCGGGCGGCCAGGGCCGGGGCCATCCCGCCAGGCACCGTGCTGCTGAGTTTAGGTTGAATTTATTTTACAAGCAGCCATCATTCGTGGAGGGGAAGGGAGGAAAGGGAAGAGAAGGGGAGGGACATTTACACGTGTGAGGCGAAGGCCGAGCCGGAGGGCCCGCCGCCCACGCCCACCGACAAGCCCCCTTCGGCCGACGAGGCTCCCTCTGCCCTCGGGAGCAGTTCCCCGCCCGCAGAGGGGCATAGGTTCCCACAGTGGGTTCCCTCGGGCTCTGCGAAGTGGCTGCCCTCCAGCTTGGGGAGCTCTGGCTGCTGACGGGACATGACAGTCACTGAGGGGAAGACACAGGTCTCTGGCCCAGGGGGCTGCCCAGCCTCGGAAGCTTCCAGAATGAGGTCCACATCGGAGAAGGCCACCAGGGCCTGGGTGGAGTCACGGGAGCTCTTCTCCAGCTCGAGGGCAGCCGCGTGGGCCAGGGTCCCCTGGGCCCTTGAGCAGGACCGGAGCCCCCGCAGGTCCTCCCGGAAGTGGGGGCCGAAGAGCAGGTAGAGCAGGGGGTTGAGGCAGGCGGGCAGGGGCAGCACCACCAGCAGGACGGACTTGACGGCCTCAGGGGTGACTGGGACGAGGCCGAGCACGGAGGCGATACTGAGGAAGGCCACGGGGCAGTGCAGGAGCCCGTCGGCCAGGATGAGCCAGGCCACGTGCCTTCCCAGGGCGCAGTCCCACGTGGCCTCCAGCTCGCCCCGCGGCAGGTTGCAGTAGAGTCTGATGTAGGCGCCGGCCATCACCAGGAAGCAGAAAGAGTTCGTCATCACCAGGGCCACCGCGAAGCCCAGGGCTGCTGGCTGGCCCTCGGGTAGGGTGTAGGGCAGGCAGAGCGGGGAGGCCCCGTAGTCTCCCACCGAGGCCAGGGGCAGGGCGGCAGCCAGACCGGCCAGGGCCAGGCAGCCCAGCGCACCTGCTCGCATGCTGCCCAGGGAGGGGGCCTTGCCATAGGCCCGGAGGCAGGACACCGAGATGCTGCACTGCACTGTGGCCAGAGTCAGCAGCAGCACCGAGGCCTCGGACCCAAGCACGGCCAGGAAGCCTGTGGCCCGGCAGCCCAGCCCCGTCTCCCAGCGGGCCCCGTACTCGGCAAAGTGGCCAAAGGTCAGGGCGTCAACAGAGGCCAGGAGGCCGCAGGAGATGCCGGTCAGGGTGTTGGCACCGGCTATGGCGCCGACCACAAATTTGACCGGCGGCAGGGGGCCGGGCACGCCAGCGAACATGCTCAGCAGCACCAGCCCGTTGCAGAGCACGGAGAGCAGCACGATGGCCCACACGGCCAGGCGGACGCCCCAGCTTTCGAAGAGGTGCTGGCAGGGCTTGAAGGGGCCTGCGGGAGAGAGGGCCAGACGTTAGCTCTGGCCAAGGGACGCCCGACACGGGTCTGAGACAAGGCCCGGGAAACGCCGCAGCCTCTGCCCTCAGGCTCCCAGGCTGAGGGAGGCCGAGCCGGTTTGGGGAGCCCCCAGTTGGGGTTGAGGGGAGGGACAGTGGGGACATACATGCAGACAACAGAAACGTAACAATCACGCACGAAGCACAGATCAGCACAGCGCCGGGCGGGCAGGGCCTGTTAGGCAAAGCAGTCTTTACAAAGGGCACATTTGGAAGAAAGGAAGGGACGGCCGGGCATCGGGGACTGGAGAGGGCTGTGGGGTTGGGCTACGGCCGCAGCAGAGACACCCAGCGGCGTCGGGCTGCCCAGGGACCCCTGAGGACCCGCTGCGCGTCGATCACTAAGTCAATCAAAACGCGACGACTCCCGGCATCCTCCGGCCTGGTCCTGTACTAGGTGGGGAGACTCTGGCATTTTCCGTCCATCTCCCCAGGCTCTGTCCTCAAGCCCCCTTGTAACTGGCTCTGTTAACCCTTCATTTCCGTTAGCTTCAGGCTCCCACTCTGCAGGGTACTGCAGGTCGCTCGGGAATGCGAGACATCATTTCTTAGGAGCGATATTTTAGACACATATGTTTGATCGTCAAGTAATGGACGGTAACTATAGACAATCTGGAAACCATAACATGGGAAAATTAAAGCTACTTATGACCTCACCTCTCAGAGAGAACTCATCATTTGGTATGTTTCCTTCCATTAAAATATGTATATATGTTATACATATAGACTTTTAAACCACATCGGGGTTTTACTGTATGTATGGCCTTTCAGTCTCCTTTTCAAAGTTAAAATTCTGTTACACGCTCTCCCCCGCACCCTCATATTCCTCCAAAACAGGTTTTCAGAGGCTCTCAGGGACTGCTCGGCCACGGGGAGACGCCATGACTTATTTGGCCATTTGTACAAGCCACGTAAAACAAGTTCCAGGTGGACTTTGCCTGTCTGAACTTCCTGGTTTACCTCCTTGCTGCTGGTTTTCCGGAGCAGAAATTTCTGTGCAGCGTGAAGCACACGAATTTCCAAGCCGGAGAACACGGCGCCGCGTCCTGTTGTGGTTAGCGCTCCCGCCCCAGATGGCCACCAGAGGGCGCGCTGCGACCACGGAGCGCTGGGAGCAGGTGCAGGCAGTGACCGTCAGTGATAGACAATGCTGGACAGTGCGGGGCAGTGCCGGACAGTGCGGGGCAGTGCCGGGCAGTGCCAGGCAGGAGCGGTTCGGCCTTGGAAGGCCATGGGGCAGAAGGCTGAAGGCCCGAGGCAAAGAGACGTGGGAAAGTGGAGAACGGACGTGGGGTGACGCAGAGGAGTCCACTGTCCCTCGCTGCCCATCCCGGCCCGGGGCCCACTAGAGAAGCAAGCTCTTCTCTCTACGAAAGGGGGTTTGGCGAGTCTGACCGAGCTCGGGGCTATAGGGTCAGGCGGTGCCTAAGGAGTGACTCCCGACATGAGCTTCTCGCCTGGAGACGGCCAGAAGGAGAGGCCGTGGCCTTTCTGGGGAGCCGAGGCTGGGAGGCCTTTCAGAGTTCCGTCCACAGAGGGTTCCCGGGCCTGGGGCTGGACTGCGGGGGTGGCCACTCTGCCTGAGTAGCGGGTCGGGGCGGGGTCTTTCTTGCTTTTCTCTCCAACGAGAGAAGTTTCCTCCTGACATACAGCGTCCCGTCCGCGGCCTCGGAAAGCTTGCTCCGACCCCTCCCCCGCCCCGCGCCGCGCCCCCAGGCAGCGTGGGAAGGCTCTCGCCTCTTCCCCAGGAGGCGCGTCTTGCACAAAGAGCGCTGGCAGCAGGCTGCACACGGGCCCAGCCACGGGTCCAAAGTCCTGCCCGCCCCCGGACACCACCTCACCTGGAGCGGGGCTACACTGGACACTGGGGTGTGGCTTTGTGTCCCCCGTCTCCAGCTGGAGTTCGTCCACCAGGTCATCTGAGAGGGGAGACCAGAAAGTGGCTTAGGGCCTGGGCTTGGTGTCAGCCGAGCCCCACTTTTCTCCGAATGGCCCCCCTCCGCGAAGTCCCCTGAGTCACTCTGCTTAGCACAGTTCCCTCCAGTGGCCCGCACATCGTCTCTGCCCTTGGGTGTAAGCACCGGGCCGGCCCCCTGCCGCCCACATGTGGGTCACCTGCACTGTCGGCTCTTTACAGCAAACATTGTCCTGGTCATTACTCTCCCCCAGGCACCTCTGCGAGACGGCCTTGGAGGGACGAGGTACAAGGTCATGTGCAGGCCACCCGCAGTCCCTCCTTGGCTCCCTCGGGCCCCCCAGGCCTCCTCTCCAACTCCCTCCACAAGGCCCCACCCATCCTGCCCAGGCCCAGCTGTCACTCACAGTGGTTCTCGGCCTGTCCGGCAAGAAGGCCCAGCGGCCTCCGGGGAGCCTCCTGGTCCTCCGGGTGGGCGTCCTCTGCCTCCCACTGCCCAGTGGCCTCGGAGACACCGGTGCAGGCGCCATAGGCACAGCACTGGTAGGCGTAGGGCACCTCCAGGACCCTGGGGCGGGGGCGACACGGGGCCTCAGGGAAGTCTGGGGTCTCGGCCCGGCTCTCAGTGCCTGCACCACGACCCCAGTGCCCCGATCCTGCATGGTGGCTGCAGCCGGCTCCTGCCTCAGGCTCGGGGTGGGGAGCAGCTGGCCCGGCCACACAGCACTCAGCGCGGGCCCCTCCTGCCAGCACCTCCTCCTTGCCATCCAAGGGTCAAGGACCCTCCCAGTGACCTCCGCCTGTGCCCCGTCCCCACCCGGGGCAGGGCGGAGCTGGGCACCCTCCTGTGCGGTCGCTGGTTTGCAGCCATGGGGCTGGGGCCGCCACACGCGGCCACCTGGGCGTCGTGAGTGCCCGGGACTGCCGTGCGGCTCGTCATCTGCCCCGCAGCTCCAGCTCCGCCTCGGCTCCATGGCCCAGGCGCTGCCCAAGGGAGACGAGTGGCTCGGCCGCACAGGGGTCAGGGAGAGCGGGGTCGGGGGGCCAGCCCCCCATCCTGCTTCTGTCCTCACCTGAGGTCTGTGTCCCCGGGGGCCGGGATGGGGAAATGCCACAGAGGAGAGAGGAGGGCGGGGAGGCATGGCTCCTGCCCACTCGGCCTTGGCCATACCCGACCGCTGGCCACCAGGCCTTTCCCGTGGCTGCCCCTGTCCGTGCTCGGTGCTCAGCTGCCCTGGGGGAAGCCAGGCCCTCACCTCAGCTTCGGGAAGCTGTCCTTGGAGAAAGGCTGGGACAGAGCCGGGTTTCCCCTGAGCTTGAGATGCTTCAGGCCCCCGAGGCCGGCCAGGGGCAGCGTGCTCAGCTGGTTCTCTGTCAGGTCCCTAGGACAGTGGACAGTCAGGGTTACTGGCGGACAGTGGGACTCCGGGGCACAGGTCTGCAGTGAGCGTGTGGCCAGTAAGCCTAAGACGGAGCGAGAGGGAGGAGCAAGGACAGAAGGTGACCGCGTCAAGTCTGAGGGAGCAGGGTGCTCGCCAGCGGCCCTGTCACCGCTCACCCATTCACTCCCATCCATTCATTCGCTCGCCTACTCATCCGTTATCGGGTCCGACTACCTAGCAGTGACCGTGCTCGGTAACGCCACGCCCCCGGTTCAGAGGGGACAGAGCCCCTGGGCCCGAGTCCCATCCAGGTGGCCCTGTCTGCCCAGAGGGTGCCTGCCCATTGCCACCCCACCCCTGCCTTTCTGATGATACAGGAGCCCGGAGTTGGGACTAGGCAGAGCTGGCCGCGGGCTGCACATGGGGACTCTGTCACCCACTCCATGGTACAGCCAGAGGTGAGGCCATGCGCATCTCCCCAGAGATGCAGAGGAGGCCAGGGCTCCAGACGAAACCCCACAACGCAGGCTGCGCGGCCAGAGAAGTGAGCACCCCCTGCATGCCCAAGCGGCCACAAGCCTGGGTCTCAGTGTCCTCATCGTTCGAAGGGATAGAAAAGTCCAGTCTGCCTATCAGCGGGAGCAGAGCAAACGGGAGGGGGAGGGCGAGCTCCGTGAGGCCGAGGCCCGGAAGCCGGCGAGGGCAGACTGACCATGGAGGGCCGTGAGCCCCTGGCAGGGCGGCACCGAGGGTCTCTGAGGCCAGGCCTGGGGCCAGCTCAGTGTCATGGGCCCCGTCTGGGTGGACATGCCTTCAGACATGCAGGTGGGCAGGCAGCCCCCAGCACGGCGACGAGCCTGCACCGCCGGACGCAGCCGCCAGAGGCCCCCGGCAGCTGCCACCACGGCCGTTTCTGTCCTGTCACTTTAGAGGACCTGTGCTGCCCGCATGTGGCAGCCCTGCAGAGTCATGCTGGTGCGGGGGACCCTGCGCCCACGGCCGCCACCCCTCTCCACAGATCAGCGTCTGTGCAGACGCTGTGGGGCCGGGCGCGGGCAGCCGGCTCTGCGTCCATCGACCCCACGGTCTGTGGACCGCACTGCCACGGCAGTGGGTGAGGCTGGGGCCCACGTCGCGGGACGTGTGGTCGGACACCTACGCGGGTCCCTGCCCTGCCCCCACGGCTGGCCCACAGGACGGGGCCAGGGACACTTACAGTTTGAGCAGGGAACGCAGGGCTGCGAAGGCCTCAGGGTGGATGGACCGGATGGCGTTCCAGCTCAGGTCCCTGTGGGCAGAGAGGGTGTGACGGGGACAGGGACGCGCGGAGGCCCGTTCCCAGCCTGGCTCTCCCCAACCTGCCCCGCATCTGGGCCTCGCCGGGGGCAGTGCTCCAGCCTCCGGGGGAAGGTGCCCGGCCCCCGGCCCCGGCATGGCAGTGGGCTTCGTGGCCCTGGCCACTGCAGACGTGGCCCCGATGCCGTCTGGATGGGGACGCACCGCCCTTCCTGGGGAGCGGGGGTCTGCATGCACATCAGACACGAGTGCGATGGGCCTGAGCTCCCCACTTTACTGCGGGGCACTCACAGCGCCCCTCGAACCCCCAGTACTGTGGACACTCACAGGGCCCCCCGAACCCCAGTGCTGTGGACACTCACAGGGCCCCCTGAACCCCAGTGCTGTGGACACTCGCAGGGCCCCTCGAACCCCCAGTGCTGTGGACACTCACAGGGGCCCCCGAACCCCAGTGCTGTGGGCACTCACAAGGCTCCCCAAACTCCCAGTACTGTGGACACTCACAGGGCCCCCCGAACCCCAGTGCTGTGGACACTCACAGGGCCCGCAGGGCGCTCAGCTGGCCAAAGGTGTTGGCTCCAATCTCCCAGATGCGGTTGTGCTGGAGGCCACTAGGGCAGCAAGAGAGGCTGGATGAGGGCGGCTCAGACTCTGGCTCCCCTCCACGCCCCCACACACTGGGCGGAAGAAGGGAGAGCCCCCCGCTTGTCCTGGCGAGGGAAGGAAGGGCCAGCCCTGGAAGTCATCAGATTAAGGGCTGTGCACACGGACCAGTGGCCCTCGGTGAGTGGGTCAGGAAACAAAGCCACAGAACCATCCCTGTGGCCCCAAAGGGCCGGCTTCCCGCCCAGCCCGTGGACAGCCGTGACTGGCCAGTGGCCGGCAGGGCCCAGGAGACAGCTTGTCTGGGGGGATGGGCCAGCCTCGGCCGTGTCAGAAACCCTCCTTCCTCTGTCACAGACAGACAGGACCGCCCCTGACACCACCCCTGCTCTGGCCCCACAGGCACAGACACGGCGGCCTCGGGGGCCCTGCCAGCCTGAGAAAGTGGGAGCGGGGTGAGGAGGGCTGGGGGGGCCTCGGGAGCAACTTCCCGCCGCGTCGGAGCCAAGTCCCGGTGTCCCCGGCCAGCCGTGTCTGGGGCTGCACTCAGAGAGGCACTTCCAGCCCCTGCTGCTGCCCTGCTCGTCCAGCCCGCCAGGCCCCAGGCCTCCCTGTCCCTATCCCTGTCCCTCTGCTGGCCCTCACCACTGTCGCCTTCCGCTGTTGCCCTGGAGCCCAAGGAGCCACCCCGAAACTCTCGGGGCGTCGGCTGCTGAGCCCGCCATCTGCTGTGAGTCCAGGGCCTGTGCAGGCCTCGGCTTCATGGCCACTGTGGCCCCTGTGAGTGGTCCCTGCGAGCTCTAGGCCCTCACTCCTGATCCCTGACCCCCAGTCCCTGACCCCCGTCCCTCAGCCCCGGTCCCTCAGCCCCGGTCCCTCGGCTCCGATCCCTGACCCCTGGTCCCTGAGCCCCAGCTCCCACGCCCTCCGAGAGCGCGGGAAGGTCAGTGTGCATGCAAGCCCCGCCCGCAGACCTGCCTGAGCCCAGACTCACATCTCCTCCAGCTTTTGGCAGCCATGCAGGCTAGGCAGCTCCTCAATGCGGTTCTGGGACAGGTCCCTGGGGAGAGACGCAGGTCTGGAGTGAAGCCGGGCAGGGCAGCCACACTGGAGGGCCAGGCCCTGGCCAAGCAGCCCAGGGCCAGGAAGACACGACAGGCCCATGGCTGCGGACACGTGGCACAAGTCTGCACCCTGCCACGGCCCCCCTCCCGCAGGGTGTGGGTGGGGCCGGCCCCCCGCGTTTGTCCAGTCCCGCTGCCACATCTGTGCGAAGTCCTTGGGAGCCGGGGAGGGCCTGGGGGACGCGGAACCGGGAGTGACGGGTTGAGAGGCACTGCCGGGGATGAGGCGGGCGTCACCGAGTGAGCTGGGGGTGCCAGCCCCAGTGACCACGCCCGCGGTCACTATGTGTGGAGTTAACAGGAAGGTCAGTGCTGGGTCCTTATGGACCAGTGGACCCGACCCTTTCACCTAACAGAGGCACGGAGTGGGGACAGCACCTGCCCAAGGACACGCTGCCAGCCAGCGGAAGGCTGGGTGGGGCCCGCGTCTCTGACGCCCAGTGCGGCTTTTCCGCGAGCGGGTGCCAGGCCGCCTGGCTGCGGGGCCGCGTCTTGGGGATGGGGCTGGTGGCAGTGGGGTCGGATGCCTCCCTTGGCCCCACAGGCACTTCAGCCCTGCCCCGGCGGTGGGGGGGGACCCTCCTGTGTAAACTGGGGTAACAGCACCACGCATGGAGCGCCGACTGTGCGCTGGGTGCTTGACACGTGGTTTCCACCCCCCGCGAGTTTGGCCAGTTTGTACTTGGGGAAACGGAAGTTCGGAGGCACGAGCTGGTGAGCGGCAGAGCGGGCCTCGTGCCAGGCCCGGCTCCCGAGACCACCGCCCTTTGCCCTGAGCAGGAGCGGACAGGCTCCAGCAGCAGGGGCCTCTGCGGTCCCCGGGCGTGGGGTGCGACGCGGGACTGGGGGCGCGTGAGCCACTCACAGGACCCGGAGCCTGGGCAGCTGCTGGCACATCCCCGCCGGGAGCAGCCGGACGCCCGCGCGGGTCAGGGTCCTGCGGGGGGGACAGATGCGCACTGGAGCAGGCCCGGGCCCCGGCGGCCCCGGCGGCAGCTCCCGCCCCGGGCCGGATGCTGGCACAGGAGCACGGAGCTGACGGGGCGGGTGGCGGGAGGCACAGGGCAGGGGCTGGGGAGACAGAGGGACGCGCAGCAGACGGGCCCTACACGCCCGGCCCCATTCTGCCCCCACCCAATGTCTCCTAAGGTCTGCGGCCACCCTGCAGCACAGTGACCGGCATCTTCCGGGCTCCCCTGAGGGCAGGGAGCAGACAGGAAAGCTGGGGCGGAGGCCGTGGGAACCCAGCCCGGAGTCACCCAGGCTGGGAGGGAAGAGGGAGGAGGACGGGGCAGGGTGGAGAGCGGGCCTGGCTCAGGGGCAGGGTGTCCTAGTGGAGACCGAGCCAAGGTCATCCTTGGGGACCTGTTAGAGCCCTCAGGGAGAATCTTCCAGATGCCAGCGACCCCCGGGAAGACAGTAGAAGCAGAGACAGGTCCCCGCCCGGCCATGCCACACACAAGCTGTGTGACCTGGGGCTGGACGGTGGGCCCCTCACTTGTCCCGTCCACCCCCTTACTGCCCCGGGCCCGGCCACGCTCTGACGCCCTCTGCCCACGCTGTATGAGGGGGTGGCAGAGGACCGGGGAGCCGTGTGGATGTTGAGCTTCAGAAAGGCCCCCCGCCCCACAGGTGCTCAGTGCCCACGTGTGGGTCAGGAACCCCGCAGTCACGCCTGAGAACCCTGAGAACAGCGAGGACGAGAAGTCCAGCCTCCTCATCCCAGACCTCCCGCCACCGCCACCGGCCCTGCCTGCAGCTGTGGAGATGGGCATGGCCCCTGGGGCCAAGCCACATGACCTCTAGGCCAGGCTGGAGCCCGCGGCAGGGGCAGGCAAGCCAGGACAGCCCCCAGAGTAGCCCCCCACCCCCCGGGGCCGAGCCAGGGCGGGGCCGAGGCCACACCACTCACAGCGTCTCCAGGCTTGAGGTGCCCTTGAGGTCTGGGAATTCCTGGATGTCTGTGGCTCCGTTCAGGGACCTGGAAGCAGAGCCAGCAGCTCGAAGGCGGAGGGCGGAGGGCGGAGCACGTCCACGTCCAGCTCCCAGCCCTCGGGGTCTCCCTGCATGTGTGGTCCGCCCCCAGCCTGCCTCGATCGCCCCGGCTGCCCAGACCTGGTGGCGGCCGGGCTTGGCTGACCAGGGAGCCGGCAGCCTTGGTGTTCGGGCCCAGAGTGCCAACAACACAGGCAGGGGACGGGGAGTCGCCTCTGCTGAAAAGGGGGCGACTCGGTGCCTCCGAGAAGCCCCGGGCGGCTGTGGCCGCTGAGCCGCCGTCTGCTGGGGCTTCGTCGGAGCGTCTGCCCTGCTCCCCCTTCCTAGGCCGCTTTAGACTCGTGGCTTCCCGGCCCCCACACCCTCCGGTGAGCACATGGACCCCACGGACCCACCCACGACAGGGGCACAGAAAGCCTGCTGCCGACCCAAGCGGGCAGCGTGGGGTCCAGAAGCGAGGCCCGATCCGGGGCCAGGGATCTGGGCGCTCAGGACCCGTCTATCAAATGCACCAAAACCCTCTCGGGTTTAGGGTGAAGACGGGGCCTGACGGCGAATACGAAAGCCAGGCGTGTGCTGTGAGGCGTTGGGGACGTCACCGGCGCTGTGGGCCGAGAGCAGCCAGGGAAGGTTCTGAAGAGGGGACGTGGGCTGGGGAATTAGACAAGCGGGAGGCAGGAAGCAAAGCAGCGAGGTGGGCGGCAGAGGGCCGAGGTCGCTGGACAGACTGGACCTCGGCGCGGTCCGGCGTCCGGGACATTCACAAAACTGCTGCCGTGAGCAGGACGGGAGGTCAGGTGGAAGCCCTCGGCGTGGACAAGCTCGGCCGTGGACCAGGGCCCGCTCACCCACCTGGGCTCTGGGAGGAGGCCGTGCCCACCAGGTCGGGGAGCCAGGGCAGCCTGCAGCCTGAAGTCCAGGCTTCTGGGCCACGGGGGAGGAGGGGGAGGGGATGGGGCGGCGGAGGCCACTCCCGGAAGTTGGGGCAGAGGCCACGGCCCTGGCAGCCCCCCCCCCCACTCACAGTGTGTGCAGCTTGGGCAGGTGCTGGAATGCAGACCTTCCCACCGACTGGATCGGGTTGTCGTAGAAGTGTCTGGAAGAGAGACCCCCACGCCGGCTCAGCCACTCAGCGCTGCAGCTGGGAGCACGGCTGGCGATCTCCGCCTCCCCCCCTCCCCAGGGAGACCGGGAGCATTGGCGCGGCCCCTCCCCGGCCCCCGAGCAGCGGGAGAAGCCTGGACTCACAGGGCCTGCAGCAGTGGGTTCCCCACGAAGGCCCTTTCGGGGATGGCTCTGATGTTGTTGTTGTGGAAGCCCCTGGAAGACAGCCGGGGCGGCCGAGGCCTGGAGGGGGTGTGCGGGGCATGGGGACCCCGGCACCAGCTCCGCCTGTGACCTCCTGGGTCACACAGCACGCCCCCCGCACCCCCCGCCACGTAACAGGGGTGACAGGCGTGGGGCCGGGCCTTGGGGAGCCTGGAGGGCAAGTCAGCTCCCAGGGGGGCCGTCCTCTCCTTGTCACTGGGGCAGAGCCCTGGAGGGTCCCCAAGGGGCAAGTAGGGGGGCATGTGGGAGAGCAGGGTGTGGGAAAAACGGCTTCAGGGGTTATCCCGCATGAGGGGTGTTCCCCAGATAGAGGCTTGGCCTAGAGGCCCTGAAGCAGCAAGGGGGTCAAGGCGCTGTCAGATGCTGACTGACCGGCGCCCGGCGGGGACGGGAACGAGGTGGCACCAGGGCCAGCGCCCTGCAGGCAGGATGACGCCTGTGGCTCACTGGGGACTTTTCGAGAAAGGTCCATGCCGCCACTGTTCTCTTTCCATGGAGGTCTCTGGCTTCTCTGCTCCCTCCCCCTCCCCCGGCTCTGCCACCTCAGGCCGTCCCTCACGCTGGCCTGGACACTGCCACTCACGCAGCCAGCCAAGGCCACCGTCTGGCCGCTGCTCCTCCTGGGTCAGCACTCCGAGGTACGGCTTGAGCCTCTGTGCCTACGCTGAGCTGTGCTCTGGGGACTGGCACGTTTATGAGCCTGAGGCCCTGTCCCCGAGCAGCCTTCTCTCCACGGCTTGCGAAACCAAGAGAGACAGACGCCACGCGCCGGCCCAGTGCTACCACAGCGTTCCGGACTCTGCTCGCGAACCTCGGGCCCCAGACGTGGCCTCTGCTGTCCTCCGCCGAGGTCGGGCACCCTGCTGGGCTCCCCCGGCCCGTTCCATGCCCCCCAGTGCTCGTCTGCACTGTCTTCTGCCTGCAATGCCTCCCCTTCCCCATCCCACCACCTAGGCCTCCAGCCTCAAGACCAGACTCAGCGTGGATTAACCACAACATTCTCTCTTACTCCGGGCTTCCCACAGTCATTTTAGCTGATACTGTACCATTAGGGTCAGAATTACAAGCCAACCCTAAGGATTTTGTCCTGGTCCCTGCTTTACATATGTTGCTTTGTGTCCCCAACGGCTGGTGTCTACGTCACTCACACGGCAGGCTCGGCAGGCGCTCAGTAAATGCTGGGGCCAGCTTCCCATGCCCTGTGGGTCCAGTGCTGAGCGGTGACCTCGTAAGCCAGCCCCAGTCCCTCCCTCGTTCACCTCTGGACATGCCCCAACCAAGGCAGGAGCAGTGCCAGGCCTGGCCTAACAGGAGGTGGCATGTGTGTCCCCAGGCTGGAAGGGCCCAAGGCTGTTTCCATTGGTGACACCCCTCGGAAATGCTTGAGGCTAAGCTAATGAGGCTGATGGCTGCTCGGACCTGCGCTGGGGTCGGAGGGCACGTGGCTATGGTTTTCCAGGAACCGTGGGAGGCCCGGGGCGGGGGCCGCCGTCCCGGCCGAGGCACTTACAGCTCCTGCAGCCTGCCCAGCGTGCTCACAGCGGCAGGGAACTCCTGCAGCTCATTGTGGTTCAGGTCCCTGTGGGGGAGACCGGCGGTCAGGGCGGCCGACAGCAGGCGGGCCGAGCCGCGCGAGCTTGGCTCCGGGCTGCCCAGCGGTGGGCTGTCCGGCTGTCGGCGGCGGGCGATGCTGGCAGCATGTGGGGGTGCTGATGTCCCCCTCCCGCTCCACACCGCTGGTGCGGGGTCGTCCTGACCAGCAGACTGAGCCCAGGGGACCCTTGGAGATGTGGGCGCAGGGACCGACAGCCCCAGAGCCGTCCCCGCTGGTTGAGGCGGCATCTCAAGCGCTGGGGACATCAGTGACAGGGAGGGGCAGGAGGGTAAGGGGGCGACCTTTAACACCTTGCCACCGATTCTTGGGGTTCCGGAAGGCTCCTCGAGTGCTCGCCTCGGCCCCCACCCTGTCGCCGTCCATAAGAGTGAGCTGCGCCTCTCATGTGGCTGCTGGCGGACGGCTGGGCCCGGCGTTGGAATGACCACGGCAGAGACGCGGTGCACACGCCCCCTCAGACGGACGCGACGCAGCCTTTCCGCACGGAGAGACGCGTGCTCAGCTGCTCCAGGCCAGGCGCCTGTCCCACGGTCGTCTGCCCGGGCGCGGGGACGTCGGGCAAGCGTGCCCACCAGCCACCGGGCAACATGAGCCGTTAGTGACCGCAGCTCTGTCCCCCTTACCCTCTCGAGGGGCCGCTGCGCCCGCCGTGGGGACCACAGCACGAGGTGGAGGCGGACGGAGGGACGGAGAGCAAATGTGACCTTCGAGAGAAGCGATTTACAGCTGCCCGAGACGAAAAAGGAAAGGGCTGCAGTGGGGGGACCCCCCCCAAGCGGGGCCACATCCTGAGACGGCGGTGCAGGCGGCACCCACAGGGCTGCAGAGCGCCCGCTGTGCGTGGCCGGCTCCCTCAGAAGAGACGTCCGCGTCACGCCTCGGGCTGGCCTGTGTCACTCGGTAGCCGCACGTTAGCCCATGTGGAAATGTGCCTAGTTTGGGGTGCCTTGTGCCTCTGGATGCCTGTGGCTGGGGTGCACGCCCGCCCTGGCCGTGGCCCCCCAAATGGCCCCGCCCATGTCCACCCAAGCAGCAGCGCGGGCCGGTGGCGAGCCTTTCATTACGGAGTGGCTCGGCGGGTCTCGTGGGCCAGCAGCACGCTACGCCGGGTCTGGCAGCCAGACACCGCCTCCCGCTGCCCCCCGTCATCACCTGCGCTAAGACCCCGGGGCTCAGACCCCAGCCGTCAGGCAGCTGCAGCACAAGCTCCCTCTGCAGCTCAGTGAATCTGACTGACCTGCTCTCCGGGAGGCCCCCACGGCTGTGTGGGTGGCCGGGACGTGTGTGGGGCTCCCTGAGGCCCGGCGCTGCAGTCAGTGGGGGGCGTCAACCCCCTGGAGTCCCACCACGGGCGACAGGGCCGCCTGGAACACGGGCGGGGGCAGCCGAGGCTGCAGGGTGAGGCAGGGCCCGCCCGCTCCTGCCGTCGGCGAGGGCTCGCCCTCAGCGCCCGTGCCCCTCTGTGCTTGGCTCAGCCCGCCCGTCCTCTGCCGTGGGCCAGGGAGAACCAGAGTCCCCGTAAGGGGCACCCAGGCATCTTCGCCCGGAAGCCTTGCTGCCGCGTCCGCGTCCGCGTCCGCGAGGAAGAGCGCGTGTCTGGCCTCAGCACTGCTGCTCGCTGTGCGGCCCACGGGGACTCGGCCGCACTCCCCCGGCTCCCCGCCGCCTGCCCGGGTTACGGCGCATCCCACCGCTCCGCCCAAAACCGCACAGCCTGCCGTCCCCGCGCCCCCGCCCGGGTGGTAGGTGAGAAGTAGCCACCGTCTGATGACTGTCCACATACAAGTGCATCAGATCAACAGGCCGGACACCGCCCGCTCACACGGCATGTCAATTACATCTCAGTAAAGCTGGCCGGGGGCGGGGGAGGGGGCGGCACACATCGTGGGGGGAGCCAGCTGGCTTGATGACGGAGCCCGTGGAGAGACAGGCCCGGCCGACCGCCCGCACCGAGGCCCAGACGCGTGACTGAGGCCTCCCAGGATCCTCCAGCCCCGGCTGACTGCAGCCCCCCGGCGGCCCAGGGAAGGCTCCAGCCGAAGGCACTCAGTCAGCCCAGCCAATGCATGGACTTCTGAGGACCCATGATCCGCGATGAAGCCACAGACAGTGAGATGCCCTGTGTGCCCACCGCGCGGGACCCGCTGACGTCCGACGTGTGTTTGTCAGTCTGCTTTCTTCCCGCTCGACAAGAAGGATTTGGAGCGAAGCGAGGCTTGGAGCGGCGGCTACTCGCTGTGGCTCGGGCAGAGCCGGTGCTGGACCCCAGGCCCGAGGCCGTGGGGTGGGGGGGCTGCGTCTGCTTGGGGGGACCATGTGGAGGGCCTGAGCCGCAGGGCACGTGCACGGTCTGCCGTGTGGCACGTGCGTGTGCGCCGGCCAGGCCCCCCGGCTCAGGTGGAGGGGCCGGGTGCCACGCCCCTCCCAAGAGGCTTCCAGCCAAACCACAGCGGGCCAGTTTGATCTTCCCTCTGCTGCGAGATGAGAGAGACCGAGGTGGCAGAGACTTGACAGCCCGAGGGAGAACGGCCCAGAGCCGCACAGGAAAAGCCAGAGGGCCAGGGGCTGCCAGGCCCGCCCGTCACGAACACCTGGCGCCCGCTCCGCTCGCTCCCCAGCCTCGGCCCCCACAAGCGCTCCAGGGGAGACAGCGGAGAACGCACCTCCCCCTTTTAACTGGAGATCAAAAGCTGGGGGAAGATGTGACCCCTGGAGGGTGGGAAGAGAGGGGTGCTGCCCACGGGGAGGGTCCCCGCACACACGTCGCCAGCACACGCCAGCCGCCCGGGCAGACCAGCCACGGGCCAGAAAACAGAAGCAGAGCAGCTCACGCCGTGCCCAGGCCGCACAGACAGCCGAGCGCGGCCGCCCGGCTCCGCGGCGTGGCTGCGGACCTGCCTTGTCCCTCACCTGGCCGTCCCATCTGGGGAGTGGGTGCCAGGCTCTGTGTGGCAAGCTCAGCGCCCGCAGATCAAAGGCACAGGGGACGCTGGGCGGCGGGCTGCTTTGTGGGTGAGCCAGAGGCAGCGGTGCCAAGTGCCCACACGGCACCCCAGTGGATAATTGAGAAAGAATCAGGTGGCATGCCCTAAAGTGAAGAGATCGCTGCCAGCTGGCTTCTCAGAGGTGCCAACCCGTACCCAGCACATGTGCCACCCCCCTTGACTTCCCAGCAAGGCGAACGTCCCGCGCCCCAGGGCAGGGACCCAGACTCCTCTTCCACGCAGGTGGCCGGCCGTCCCGAACCCCCCAGAGCTGTGTCCCCGACGGAGGTGGCTGCGGGGCACCGGCTTCCAGCTGGGCTCGCCGACCGCTCACTCAGCTCTGGACAGGGGTGGCAGGGCCGTGGGCCAAGTCCCGTTAACACCACAGCCTGGGCCTGCTCCGCCCCCAGCGGGGCCCAGCTTCCCCGGACATCAGTTTTCCAGCTGTGGACCAAGCAGGCTAGACCGTCCAGCGTAACTGACCCTCTGTCCAGCACAGCTTCAGAGGGAAGCACGTGGCTGAAGTCAGCTCCCCGCTCCTGACCCCAGGCTGGGCCCCCTGCACCCAGCCCTGGGCCCGCAGTCAGCGGGAGGGGCATCGGGGCCGGCTCTGCCCTGTCTCAGCTTCGGGCTGTGCCCACAGCGAGAGGAGGGGTGTGAGGTCACGGCCCCCAACCGCAAACCTGGACAGCTACACGCGCCCAGCAGCTCTGCCCAGCGTGGCCTCCGCGGGTCACGGCTTGCCCTGCGCAAGGGTCCCTCTGCTGCTTCCGCCACTTGAAGGCCCGTCAGCTCAGGAGAGGTACCCCGGTGTGTGGACTGGGGTGACGAGAACTGGCTGTGCCCTGGCGCCCCGGGTCCCTCCCCAGCCTGCGTAGCCCCCCTGGAGCTGCGGGGCCCCGGCTGGCGTGGCCAGGGTATTGGGGAGCCCAGCAGTCTCTGTTCATGTGGCCCCGGCCCAGAGCTGCAGGGGAAATGGCGAGTGTGGGACACGCCGACCGTATCCCAGCCCCGGCCGGCAACGCCCAGAAAACACAGCTTCCGACGAGCCAACACGGGTGGGCGCTGAGCGGCCAGCCCCCCGTCAGCCACTTGCCGCTTACACTAACTGGCAAACAGCTCGCATCTCTCCCTCCCTCGTCAGCTGCCACCGCAGACAGACGCCACGCCGCCCTCGGCTCGGCCCCGGCCGCCCCCCCAGGCCCCACCCTGGCTGTCGCTGGCTGTTCCCACTTCCAGCCAAAGCTCTCACTGTCACAGAGCTCTCTGCCGCGGGGTCCCAGGGTTCCCGCCTGGGCCCCCCGACCACCCAAGGCACACTCTGACTGAGGGGGAGGCACACGTTCGAGTCACATGTTGGGGGAGAGCCAGGGAGGCCGTGGGGCGCGCGGGCCCGCGGCCAGGCCCAGCGTCCGTGTCCAGCCGGCCTCCCCGCTGCTGGACACCGGATGCCGGCCTTCCACACCCCGCCCGGACTCACAGCGTCTCCAGACTGTGCAGGCCCTCGAGGCTGTGGGTCCCCAGACGCTGGATGCGGTTGTTATGAAGGTGCCTGTGTGGGAAGAAGGGATGCGTCAGACTGGACGCCCACAGCCCCGGGCCGGTGGTGGGGGGTGCAGACGGTGGCTCAAGCAGGAAGGTGGAGGCAGAAGCACAGAGAGATGACCCCAGCGCTCGGCCCTCTGTCTCCAGTGACAAAATGATTGGCCGAGCCCGACTTCGGGAGACACGCTCTCCAAGGCTAGGCTGGCCACGGGCTGTGCAGTTTTGAATTCCGATCGAAGGCAAAGGAATGCCCCAGGCCGCAGCTGACCGGGCTCCCACTGCCCTCAGAGGCCTGCTGTCCGCAGGGGCAGATGGGGGCTCCAGCCGAGGCTTCCTCTGTGGTCCGGCCCCTGGGACCCAGCCTGCCTGACTCAGTGGCCTGACACACTTACAGGAGCCAACGGCCAACCGCTGCAGACAACACATAATTAAGGGCTGAGCTTTCTCCTTAGCGAGAGCTGCAGACCAGCCTGAGGGCGGCCTGCTGTGGCCGGGGCCTGGGGAGGCTTCACGAGGAGCCGTCTGGAGCACAGCCTTGGCGGGTGGGCGCCCTGGACAAGCAGGGGGAAGGGCATTCTAGGCAGAGGTGATGGTGGGGACCACGGTGCAGGACGGCGAGGGGCCGGCAGAGGCGGGACATCGGTCTGGGAGAGACTGCGGCGGGGAACGGAGCAGCGGCCATGGGTGACACGGAACCCTCCCAGGTCCCAATGAGACGAGTGAGACGGCAAACATGAGACCCTGCCCTCGTCCCCGATGTCACCAGCAAGACGAGCACAGAGACACGTCACGTAGCGTAAGTAAACCGGTGCCGAGGATCGAAATCCTGGGGATTCTCCCTAAAATCCCAGTCTGTGGCGAAGCGGCTCCCTGCATCCCGTCTCCGGGCTCCAGATGCCACCAACTGAGGAGGTGGCGCAAAGCCACAGGGCGTCCGGAGGGGGCCGTGACTCACACGCTCAGCACCTGGCCCGGACGCTGGACACGGCGTCCGAGCTCCCCCTCCCCCGGGTCGCACAGGCCAGCGGATCTCACTGAGCTGTGAGTCCAGCCCGCAAGCAGCTTGGAGGGGAGACCCAGCCGGCGACACAGCCACACAGGCCAGACCGCGGCCCAGGATGCCCACGACAAGAGGCTCAAACACGCAGCTTGAAACGACAGCACAGACGGGGCTAAAAACAGCCAGAGGAGAAGCTCATGGGTCAAGGAGCCGGTTGTCACCGGAAGGTTAGGACAGACACGAACGAATGTGGAGGCCCAGGAGGGGACACAACACAGGGGACGCTGGTGTCCCCGAGGGACGGGGCCCAACGTGACGCGGGGACTCTTCAGAGGCAGAATACAGAAGAGAGACCCTGAGCCGAGCTGCTTGGGGAGGCTGGAGGCTGAGCCAGCCACACGCAACGTGTCCCCTTTGGCCACTGAAGTCCAGGGCTGAGATACGTTGGGGCAGGAAGGAAGTCACTGACGAGACGGAGAGGTCACGCTGGCCTGGAGGTGTCCAAAGCTAACGGCAGACCACCAACGCGGTGGCCGGCTGGGCCTTGAGGGTCTGGGGTCCTGCACGCCCTCACATGCCGCCCACCTGCTCCATGGTGCCCCAGGTGGACACGGACCCCTCCGAGAGGCGCTTCCGATTTGATGGGGACACACAGCCTCGCCTTCCGGGAAGAAACTGCGTCCCCTCGCCGAGGGGCCAATGGCCCGACCTCCTCCGCCTCTGTCACTCTCCCTGCCTCTGCTGACCAGTCTCCACGTCCCGCCCCTCCCCCCAGCACCCTGGTCCACAGCGGCTCAGCTCCCAGCCCCTGCCTCCGGCCCCCTCCAGTCACCCATTCAACCTGGGGTCCTGGGTGCCTCCGGCAGCCAGCCTGGGGCAGGGTGCTGGGGCCTACTGTCCAGGTGGAGAGACAGCATTTGCACACACGAAGTCACGGCTGACCAGTGACGAACAAGGTGTCCGCCATGTCAGAGCTGCGATGGGAGTCCGGGGTTGGCGTTGAAAAGAGGCCCTGCCCCTCCTCCCACCGTCTCCCCACCTCCAGCAGAGCCCCCTCCACCACGTGGGTGTCCCCAGGCGGCTCCTTGCTTCTCGTCCCACCAGCCGCCCTTCCCTGCCTCCCGGGCCTGCCTACAGCTCACCCCGCTCCCCGCCCCTCTCACGGCTCGCCTGTCCCCCCGACGCCTCTTCCCTCCATCCCGTGAAGGACCGAGGGGACGAAGCGGCTGGTTCTCCTGCACCCTGAGTTTCTCTCCTGGGGTCCTCGACCACCGTCCCCTCCCGGTTTCTAAGAGCAGGTGGGGTGACGCGCCATGGAGCAGAATCACCAGCACACCTGTCCCCCAGGGTGTGGAACCCAGAGCAATTTCTCACGACCTCCGAGCGCCCGACGATTACCCTGTGAACGCACCAGTCACACAGGGCATTAACTGGGAGCTGACGTGCCTCTCGGGTGCCCACTGGGAAGGCAGCATTCACCCCAGCCCCGTCCTGCTGGACGCCATGGCCAGGTATTGACCACCCGCACACCGGCCCGGCCGCACCAGGGGCACTTGTCCCTGCTTCTCCAGGCCGGGGACGGGAGGACCGGGTGCTTCCCTGGGCCACAGCGTAAGACGGCCTCGCCTAAATGTCACATGCTGTTTACGGACCCTGGGCTTACACCCACCAGCGAGGCGGCTGTGTGTGCAGCGAGGAGGCCACCTCGGCTCTGGTGTCCGGTTAGGACATGGTCCTCTCAGAGCCGTCTGTCGCCCTAAGGTCATTTGGCTTCACGACAACCTCGTGAGGGCACGGCGCACCCCATTCCATGAAGGGGAGGATGAGGCCATGGTTCAGCGGCTCAGAGTGCGCGAAGCCGTCAGGCCTCTGAGCACGTGCGGGGCGGGCTGGGGCCGGGCACTCACAGCACCACGAGGCGGCTGAGGTTCTGGAAGGCGAAGTCGGGGACGCGGCTGATGCGGTTTAGGGCCAGGGTCATGGCCTGCAGGGCGGGCAGGTTGCTGAGGGCCCTGACAGGGACCTCGGTGAGTGCATTGTCGTCCAGCCACAGATGGCGGAGGCAGGACAGCCCCTCAAAGCTCCTCTCTGGGACCACGGAGATGATGTTGGCATCCAGGCGCCTGGAGGAGAGAGGGCGCAGAGGGTCAATCCAGGGAGGGTGCAGACTGGGGCTGGCACTGGGCCCCAGGACGTCAGGCCCCAGCAGGCCCCCAGGGGCCCTGGGACTAAAGCTGTGGCCTGGCCACCCGGTGGCCACCTCTGCAAGTCCCCACCGTCTCCTCCATTCCAGCCCACAGTTCTTGACCCTCTGTGCCATGTGTCACTACTTATGGCGCCAACCCTCCCTCCCAGGCCCAAGGCGGAACCTCCCAACACCCCCAGGCCTCCGGGCCTGCCCTGCTCGCGCGAAACACCAGTGTCCCCGCTCCTGTGCACTCCAAGGCCACAGAGTGGAGCTATCTCACCGCTCCCTCTGGGCCTAACCATAGACGACGCTCCCCGAAGATGCAGCCGCCCCGGTCCCCCTCCAGGACCCAGCAGTGAGGAGAGTCCCCGCCACAGCCCTGGGCCTCCGGCTCGGGCAACAGCCTGAGGAGGTCCCAGATGCCACCGCGACGCCCTTGATATGCCCCTTTTCAGAACAGGTGTACAGCTGGCAGGGGCCCTTCCCGTCTGTGCACAGACAGAGGCTCTGGGTGACAAGGACTTCCAGCGTGGGCTCCGGGAGATCTCGGCAGCCCAGCAAAAGCAGGAAGTTGCCCGCCCCAGCCCCCTGCAGGTGCCCCCAAGCCGAGGGCCCTACCGACAGGCTCCTGCCTGCCTCCTGGTCCAGAACTCGGGTGGAGCCCTGTCACCTTTGCAGCTGGTCTCACGGGGACCAGACGAGCTGGCCTGCGGCCACGGATCTCCTCCTGGATTTTGCCCTGAGACGTGGTTCTCTCGTCTCTAAGCCTTTTTGCCAGAGGCCTTCTGGCCCAGAGTCTCTTGTGCCGCTGGGAGGGGGTCCCCAGCTCATCAGCGAGGCGGCTGTGGGTGGACAGGCCAACACTGAAGCCTCTGCAGCGCCCTCTGCTGGCAAGGCCTGGCACTCCAGACGCGCGGGTGCGGGCCCAGGCTCCCTGACTCGGGGCTCCCTGCAAATACGGACTCTGCCCCAGGAAAGGCTGGTTTGGGGGGCGGCTGGTTCTGTTTCTGAAGAACACCCTGATGTCTCCTGGCACGGACGGTGTAGGGGCGTTGGCTCAGCGTCAGCTGTGAGGGGTGGAGCCACAGGGTCAGACGGACACCCGCAGTGCAGGGTGGTGGCCGGGCGCAAGCCTCCTCTGGTGCCGGAGAGCGAGCTAACTGCCCGGTTGCCTTTCACATGGGTTTTCATATTTAATTGCCACCCAGCCAGGCGGAGGGGGGACCTTAGAACCCCGCCCTGCAAGCCACAGAGGGGCTCACAGGCACGAGCGAGATGGGTGCCCGCCTGTGATGCGGTGTGTACGTGCATGCACGGGTGTGCCACGTGTGCATGTGCGCACACACATGTGTGTACATGTGTGCATGTGTGTATGGCTGTGTGTGCACACACATGTGTGAGTGTGTGCATGTGCTGTGTGCACATGTGTGTGTGTTTGTGTGTGCTGTGCGCATCTGTGCTGTGTATGTGTGTGCATGTGTGTGCATGTGCGTGTGTGCTGTGCGCATCTGTGCTGTGTATATCTGCATGTGTGCATGTGTGCACGTGTGTGCATGTGTGCGTGTGTGCTGTGTGCATCCGTGCTGTGTATATCTGCATGCGTGCATGTGTGCACATGTGTGCGTGTGGCAGGGCACCTGTGCTGCGTGTGCCGTGCACGGAGAGCTGAGGAACTGGCACCTCACCAGGGAAGGGGGAGGGTGGCCCCCAGAAGAGGAGTGTTTGCCCTGGGCCCCGAAAACAGTACGAGCAGAGAGGGGTCTAGCCTGTCCCTGGGGCTTTAGGGCCCGGCACTTCAACCTGCAGGCACCACGGCATCTGAATTGACAAGGACAAGTCTGGTGGGGACAGGGTTGGCAGAGATCTTGCCAAGAGCTTGGTCCCCGAGCCCTTCCTTGGCAGAACCTGACATTGGGGTCCCCTCTCTGGGGTCCTTGTCATGCCTCCACCCACCTGGAACACAGTGCCAGGCCCTCGCAGGGTCCAGAAACTCAGGAGCTGGAACCCGAACTCTCCCGTTGGTGGGGCGAGGGGACAGAGAGGTGGGCAGAGGCGGCTGGCTGAGCCACAGCGGTCGGAGACCCCAAGCGTCCTGCAGGGGTGAGGTGGACGCAGTCTCCAGCTAACCCCACTGTGGCGGGGGCGGGGGGCACGGGCAGCTGAGAGTTACAGGAGCCCCCCCCACAACTCTGATTTATGCCCCTAATAAGACCCTTCCCTCTCACTGCCAGCCTGTCCATAGATCAAAGACTTGAATAGGAACAAGCAACTCAGCCGGTTCTCCCATAAGCCCAGACCACACTCCCCTCCACCTGGGAGCCGGTGAGTGGGAGCCGCGGGCAGGGAAGCGCCTTTGTGTGCATCAAAGCGGCACCTGAGCACCCTCCCTGCCTGCCTTGAGTTTTAATCTGCAGCGATATATAAAAGTGATCGCCCGCCCTGCCCTCTGGGAAGGGGGCAGAGACTGCGTGGGGCACCTTTCCGCAGTCGCCTGAAGACACAGACCTACGGATCTGGGCGGGAGGCCAGCGCTGTGGGCGGCTGTCCCGGAATCCTGGGGCAGGGACCACAAAAAGCCACCTCATCCGCCCTCCTGCCTGCAGCCATCTGGTCCCTCACGGGAGGCTGGCTTCTGGGGTCCCTCCCGGGCTGTCTGAGATGGCCCGAGAGCCAGGCGCTGTGGTCCCCCGGGGCCTGGATGCCTGCCTGGTGACGAGCAGCTGCGGTCGGCAGAGGAAGAGGTGGACGACGGGGGTTTCCCAACTCGCCGCTCCACACAGGGGCCGTGACGTCAGACGGTTAGGAACCCTAAGCGACCTCCGGTCGCCCCCAGTAGACTCTTCGTAAGAGGTTCCAGAGGAAACCGAGCTGCGCGTTCACAGGTCTATGAGAGGGGAGGGGCACTGTCCCTCTCAGCCCCCAACTCAGGGCCCAGCCCTTCCCACCGTCCAGTTAAAGAAATTAAAGAGTACTCAAATAAATGGAAAGACGTCACGTATTTGGGGGCTGGAAGGCTTAGTGACTTCAAGATGGCCACACTCCCCAAACTGATCTGCGCATGCCAGACAATCCTATCAAACTCCCAGAGTTCTTTCTGTTTTATTTTTTTTCACAGAAATTGACTTAGCTGATCCTAAAGTTCACCTGGGAATGCAAGGGACCCAGAGCAGCCCAAGCAAAGAACAAAGCCGGAGCATTCCCACGCCCGCATTCCAAAGCTTACTACAGAGCCACGTCACTGAGACGGAGGGGCAGACGCGCGGAGGACTTGAGCACCCAGACGGGAATCCGCATTTGTGGGTGGCTGATTATCAACAAGGCGCTAAGACAATTCAGTGGGGGAAAGGATAATCTCTGTTTTGGGGTGATGAAATGTTATGCGGGCTATCTACAGACCAAAGAGTAAAAGTGGACCTCTACCCCTCGCCACATACAAAATTAACTCACGACAGATCAAAGACCTAAAACTCTACCCAGCTCCCAGACAAAGACATAGCCATAAGTCTCCCCAACCCCGGACACGGACAGGTCGGGGCCTCGGGCAGTGCCGGAGGGGATGTGAGCTGGTGCAGGCACCCCGAAAACAGGCTGGCAGCCCCTCAGAAAGAGGAGCACAGAAAGAGTGACCGCGTGGCTGGCAATTCCACTGCACGTGTTCACCCAGCGGAGCTGAAACCGCGTCTGTCTGCACAGGAGTGCACGGCAGCCACCCGACGTCCATGACCGCGTGAGCGGGGTGGCCCAACCCCACGGCGGAATATTGCTCGGCCATCAAAAGGAACGAAGGGCCGACACGGGTGGATGAACCCCGAGAACGTGCGGAGCGGGGCAAGCCAGACTCACAGAGCTACGCGCCGTGCGGGTCCCTCCGTGGGAACCGTCCGGCGTGGCGGGCAGTGGGCGGGTGCCGTCAGGGCTGCGGGGAGGGGCGGGGGGGCTGCCAGTGAACCGAAGTTTTCTTGCGGAGGGTGACGAAGCTGCTCTGGACTTGGCAGTGACAACCCCACACGTTTGTAAACAGGCTAAAAACCACCAAACCGTCTGCTTTAAAAGGGTGAATTTTATGCTATGTGAGTTGTACCTTAATTTTTAAAAACCCTGAAATGACGTCCCCAGCGCTATGTCAGCACGAGTTTGGGGCACAGCAGGCCAGACCCCGACACGGCCGGTGAAGACACATGTGTCATCAGGGCAGCACGTGTCTGTGTCTGTCCCCAGAGGGACATGCAGACATGATCACGGGCGTCATGTCTGGGCGGCAGAACTGTGGGTGCATTTTATTTTCTTCTCTTTATTTTTTGTATTTTCTAAATTTTCTACAATGAGTCAGAATGAAAATAAACATGTTTTTTAAAAACAAGTTGCGTCACTGTGTAATTAGGGGCTAAGCTATGCATGCTGGGGGGGGTGGGGGGCGCCGTCTCCCTTCCCAGCTGGGGTCTCAGCCAGCTCCCCCCTCCTCTCTGGGCTGAGCAGCGGGGGGAGGGGGGACACTCGGGGAGTTCTCTGCATGGCGCCTTCGCCGTGTCCCCCTGGACCCCATGCATTCTGCCTTCCAAACCCAGGCCCAGCTTTGCCGACCTTCCTGCCAGAAGAAGAGCTGGCCTCCCCTCTCGGAGCTTCTGAGACCGCCAGCACGGTCACTCGGTGTCCCGCAGCCACTGCAGGTCAGATGACGTCAGTTCTCTAAAGGCCTAAAAGCCTCCTGAGAGATGCCCATGGGCTGAATGGAAGGAGGGCTGGACAGATGGATGATGGATGGATGGATGGATGGATGGATGGATGGATGGATGGATGGATGGATGGATGGATGGATGGATGATGGATGATGGATGGATGATGGATGGATGATGGATGGATGATGGATGGATGGATGGATGGATGGATGGATGGAAGGATGATGGATGATGGATGGATGGAAGTATGAACGGCTAGATGTAGGGATGCAGGGATGGACGGACAGACACCAGTAGTTGGGTGTCCTCTTCCTTCTGGACACCCAGAGCTCTGCACTGGCATCAGCTGCTCACTCAGGAGGGAGGAGCCCTGCCCGTCCTCTCCCGTGGGAGGGGGTCGCCCACCTCTCAGCTCGGCCTGGCCCAGGTGCACCTACAGCTTATCAGAGCTTGCAACCCCCACAGTCCGTCCTGGCAGGGGCAACAGCCTCCCAGGCCCAGACCCGCAGGGCTTCCGGGGGTCGGGGCAGGAGGGCTGCGGGGACCGCGAGTCTGGGCTGAGGCGCCACGCTGCTCGTGGGTGGCCCAGAGAGGGCCGACTCCCCCGCAGCAGCGTTCATGGCTGAAAGAATGTCCCCAGGCCCGGGCCCGGCCCACCGCAGACACTCCTGGCACCTCCGACAGCCAAATCAGCCACGTTCAGACGCTCGTCATATGCGGGGCCACCCGCGTGCCCGCCCGCCCACCCACTTCGGGGCGGCCTCTGCCCCAGACGCACACAGCAATCAACTCCCGGAACCCCTGGGAGGTCCGAACGCAGTAGCATATAATCTTGGAGCCCGAAATAGCCATGCCAGGGAGGCCGCGTGCCATCTCGCATGTCCCTGGGGACTCTTCGTCCAGGCCCCACAGCATAGCAGGCGTGGTGGGGGGTGCTGACAGTGGTCACTGGCTCCCCGAGGCCCTCCCCTTGGGGACTTCGCCATGGCAGACGGGCCTCCCCAGAGTGACCGGGACCCCCAGGCCTCGGGCCTTGCCGCTCGTCCCGCCGCCGGCTCTGAGCCTTGCTTTGCCAGCCACCTCATGCAGTGCAGCTGGCCCAGGGGCCACCGCTCTACGGCCTGTTTCCCCCGACGCACTTCGCACCCCACGCACGCTCCCGCTGGCCTCTGCTGTCCCCCTGCCCTCGCGGTGGGTTGAGTGGTGGGTCCCCAGAAGGTAAGGCCACACCCTCACTCCCAGGACCTGTGAACGGGATCATATCTGGAAAAAGGGTCTTTGCAGGTGCAATCAAGTTAAGCCTCCTGAGGTGGGGCCGGGATCACTGGGGCACGGGCATTCTTACAAGAGTCACCAGGCCCCGCGGGAGGAGCCTCATGGAGGGGAAGGCAGCCAGGGGAGCGGAGGAGCAGGGAAGGGGGCCCGCGGCACAGCACGCACCGCGACGCAGACGCAGATGCAGCTGGGAGGGAGTGAGCTGCTGCGTTTCAAGCTGCCCATGGCGCTGTGCTATGCACCCCAGGAAGCAAAGCCACCCCCTCTTCCAGGACAGGCCGAGCCCTCAGGGGGCCTCAGAACCAGACTGTGGGGCCCACCCCGAGGTTCTGGCTCCGTAGCCGGGAGACTGTGTCCCCGGCAGGTCCCAGCGATGCTGCTGCTGGGCAGGGCGCCTCGAGAAGCACCACTGCATAAGTTCCCCGCACGCCCGCACGTCCGCACGCCTGGGTGGCCCCCGAGGCACTGTCATCCCCCACGGTGTCCCCCTCTTTCTGCCTTTGGGGGTCCTCAGTTCCTGCAACGAGCTTCTTGTCCCAAAATCGCCAGGCCTCCCTGGGGGCCTCTTGCAGGTTTGCACCAAGGAGGCTGAGGGCGAGTTTGCTCCGCACTGTCTCACGGGCATGGAGCAGAGCCCTCCCCTCCCAGGCTGCCCCTTGCAAGGCTAAAACGGGTCCATTCCCAGAAAAAGCCTGGAAGCGTCTCGCTGAGCTTCCCACATGGGTGGTGACGAGGCACAGCCAGCTCCAGGCCCCCTGCCAGGGTCAAGGGGGTGCAGATCAAGGCCAGGGGCTCCGGGGACCAATCTCGCAGATGCCCCTTGCTCCCCAGGCAGCTGACACCACCCCTGTGTGGACGGCATGTCTGGGCAGCTCGGCCAGCAGTCACAGCCCCCAACCGGAGGGGCTTGGCACCCTGATCTCGGCCCCCAGCCTCCGATCAGCGAGAAAGGGGCATCTGCTGTTCATAAACTCCCCTGTGGAGCCACAAGCACAGGGCAGCCAGAGGAGTTCAAGGCCAGTGCCAGGACCCCGAGCAGGAAGCCTATTCCTCTAAGGGACACACACTGCCAATCACCCCGCTGACCCTCCCACTCTAGAGACGGGGACCTCGATCCTTAGGCCCAGAGAGGGCAGGTGACCTGCCCGCGGCCCCACAGATACTTAGCCACAGAGCCAGGCGGTCTCTGGTCCTAACCCTATGGCTCAGAGGACACGCTGGGGCAGCGCTCGGCTGCACCGGGTGAGTCCCGGGCAAGGAGCTGCACTTCGCTGGGCTCCAGCGGCCTCGTCGCTGGGGCTTTCAGGGTTAAGGAGACTCGTGGGTATGCGTGGCACTTGGACGTGTGGCCTCAGCTCCCACGCGTGCGCACGCGCACACACGCGCACACACGCACGCGCACACGCTCTCCTCCCCAGGCTCCTCGGCCCGGGCACCAGTGTCTCAGGCTGGCACGGGCTGTGAGGGCCCTGGTGGCTCTAACGTGGGCCCTGGTTTGAAGCCAGCTCGTCATGTGTCCCCCGGCGGGGCGAACCCCTCGCTGGCTGGTTTCACGTGGCCGCCCTTTGTGACAAAGCGTTTGTGTCGGGCTGTTTTTCCGATTTCTCCCGATTCCCGCCACGGTGCTCTCCGGTGCTCCTCCAGCCAGCCGCGTCCCAGGTGGGTGTGGGCTGTGCTGTTGCTTTCCCGTGGGCTCCCACCCCCGCCGCACCCCGCCCCGCTCCCCCTTTCCCCAGGCTCCACCGGCTTCCTGTGGGTTCTCTCGGCCTTGGCTGAGCCTGGCGGGACACAGCTGGCACGGCCCCCTCTCCCTCCCACGGCGGTCGGTCGGGGAGGGAGCAAGCGCATCAGGGAGGGGGTGGGGGGCGGGTGCTGCCGAGCAGCCCCGGCCCCCACCCCTCACTCTCTAACTCGCTTCCTCCCGCCCTGGGAACTGGCTCTCTGCTGGGGACAGTCCCGTCACCGTGGTCCCAGGAGTGTCCACACAGTCCCTGCACAGACCCTCCCTTGTGGAGGTGAAGAGGAGCCTCCTCCAGGGGCCCGAGCCTGGGCGGGCCTGGCTGCTCTGCGGAGGGGCACGGGCAGGGACGTGCCCCCTAGATTCCTCCTGACACTGACTTCCGACAGGAAGGAGGGGCCGCCCAGCGCTGGCCGTCAGCAGCGGCTTCCCTTGCCGCCTCGACGGGCAGGACGCAGCCTCGGAGCCCAGCGGCACTGCGGGGGGCTGCCTCCCCAACGCGCTGGCTCCGACCTTGTCCGAGCCACCGGCCCCTCTCCTGTCGGTGGAGCTGCAACCCCTGAAGAGGGGGTTTGGGGGGGCAAATCAGACAGTGCACGCCAAGCACCTGCTGCGGCCCTGGCCCTGGGGTGCTCCCGAAGTTGTCGCCTGCTCCCACCCTGCCCTTCCAGCCTGGCACCCCAGGCCTGTTTTGCTGTCACTATCTACGATGGGGGGACCCAAGGTCCGCAGGACAGCACCTCGCTTTGCCGTCCCCAGCCTCCAAAGGCTCAGGAGGTGACACCTTCCACATGGAGCCCTCCAGGGGGGTTGTGCACACCCCCTCCTCCCCAACACACACCCCAACGCCTTGCAGGTAGGGGGACCGCTTTTCAGATTGTCGCCGATGCTCGGTAGCCCTACCCACCGGCACCTTGAACTCGACGTGTCCGAAGGGGGCGTCAGCATCTGCACTTCCCCTGGGGCCGCCTGCCCTTCCCGCCCATCATTGCTCGCTCCTGCCGGCACGTTCTTTCTGAGCTCGCCGCCCCGTGCCAGGCTCTCGGCCACCAGCCTCTTGTCACCCCCCCGATGCCAGAGCCACCTGTTCTCAGCTCCACACCCAGTCACGACTACCGCCAACGAGCGTGTAAGAGCACAAGAAGCACAGTCCTACATCTGAGACAAGATCTTCACACGCCCGACGCACGCCCAAGACGTGATCCGCAATTTCAAAACAGCCCGCTCGACCTCCCGACCAGTGTGACAACGCGGTCCGGTGGAAGTCCGCCGTCTTCGCTGGGAGACCCGATGCTCTGAAAGGAACGAAGCCTGCCCCGTCGTCTCCGGCTGCCCCACTTTTCCGGGGCCCGAGGCACACGTCAGGTGTCCCCTGCGGTGGGGGGTCAGCCCAGGCTTCCCTGGTCCTCATCTCCTGACCCCAGCCTCCCGGGCACCCTGCCCTGCTCGGTGGGACCTGAGGTGGCGGGGGCCACAGGCCCAGCCCTCGTTGGGAAGGAGGTCGGAGGGGTCGGAGAAGGAGACAGGGTCCAGCAGGGTCGCCCGGGGCGCTGGGGCAGACACAGAGCAGGGGCAGGGGATGTTGGGGGGGCAGGGACGAAAGGCCTAACCGTGGGTGATGTGGTGCCCACGCTGGGCCTTCTGTGGGTCCCGCCCCTCCCTCCCTCTGTCCCCGGAGGATAAGGGGTCAGGCAAGGCCACGGCGGCAACCGCAGGCCGAGAGGCCTTGTCCTGATGTACCACAGGTTGACCGTGCCTCGGTTTCCCCACCGGATAAGTGTTATGCCCAGTCCTGTTTCCCGACTTTGATGTCACCCCGAATATCTATGTACAGGCATGAAAATTCAGTTGGTTCGGTAAAAGCATGTGTGCGACTGTGTCCCAGGCCGCGGGCCGCTGGCGATGTCAGCCACCCTGCACCCCGCCTGCTTCCTCAGCCCCGGGCTCAGGCTCGCGCCCACGACGCCCCTACTGGGCAGGAGAGGAACTGCAGGCTCCCTGGAGGAGGCTGTGTCGCACATGGGCAGCCAGTTGAGTCCCAGCCCGTCCCACCCTAGACAGGGGAAGTGCGACTGGGAGCCGCCCCCCAAAACCCTGGGGCTGGAGCAGCCTGGGTGGAGGAGACAGCCCTCCTGACACTTCTGGGGGTAGCCGTCTCCGCCCTCACCCCAGGCCCTGGGGCAGGAGACCAGGCACCCTGGGACCGCCGCCCTGGTGGCCTTGTCAAGGGGGGTCCCATCCCCACAGCGCTCAGCAGGGCCTGGAGCCTGGCTTCCCCAGACACACACACGACTGTGCACATCACACTCTGATGACAACAGAACCCGAGGAAGCTGAAGGCAGGAGAGCCGGCTGCTGGGGACACAGGGTGGGGGGCGGGGGTGACTCACAGGGAGTGCAGGCTCCGCAGCCCCCACAGGGCCTCGGCAGGGACCCCTCCCAGCTGGTTGTTCTGCAGCATCCTGTAGGGAGAGGAAGGGCCTGAGGACCCCAGCACACGGAGCTAGGGGCTCCCCCCGAGCCCCCCACAAGCCACACGCTGCCCAGGGTCTCAGCTTCAGGCGCGGGGGACGTGCACACAAGGCAGGGACAGGCCGGCGGGTGACGGATCCTGACCGGAGCCCCAGGTCGCAGGGCCGCGTCCCGTGGAACGGGGCGCACGGTACTTACAGGACCTTCAGGCTGTGCAGACCAGAGAAGGCTTGTCCCGGGATGTGTGACAGGCGGTTCCCGGAGAGCCTCCTGCAAACCAGAGCCGACAGTCGGTGCCACTGGCAGGGGACCCAGACGGTGACCCCGTCCGGTTGTGCTGGGGACGCCGGGGGGAGGGGTGCGGGGCGACCACCTGTCGCTGGCAGCTGCAGGGTGTTTCGTGCCCCGGGCCCCTCATCTCGCTCGTTCTCAGCCTCCCGCGAGGTGCCTGCCGTCACCCCGGTTCCAGAGGGAGGAACTGCGGTGTGGGGGGCTCGGCACGTCCCCTCAGGCCCTGGGGCTTGACAGGGGCCCGGCCCTCTCGCCGGATGCCAGATCCGAGTAACGTCTCGGCCACACAGTGCACATCCCTCGGGTGCTGACCTGGCACCCACAGCCGCGTCGCGTCCTGTCACCCGTGGAGGGTTCGGGCCACGTGTGTGTCTGTGTCACCTCATGCCCTCAACGCCACAGCCGCCCCCGCTAGCCCAGGAGGGCTAGGAAATGGGGGCCGGGATTAGCCAGCTTCTGGTCTAGGCCGGCGAAATGGGGGCCGGGATCAGCCAGCTTCCGGTCTAGGCCGGCGTGTCGGGCGGATGTGGAGCCGTGAGTGTCTCCAGGGCAGGAGCCACAGCTGGCCCGGTGGAAGCAGATGTGGGTGGAGCCCGAGGACATCACAGTGGGGGGCCGGGGTAGGCGCCAGAGAGGTTGGGAGAGGGCAGGGCCCCACGGCCTGGCTCCCCGGGACGCACAGGCTGGGCACGGCGCCGAGGAGGTGACTTGCTCCTGATGCCAGAGTAGAGAGAAAGAGGGGCCTGCAGGTCAGAGGGGAGCCCTGCTTCGTGCAGAACGGGGACCAGGGATACCGACCCGGGCTGGCTTGTGGAGCAGCCGGCCGGGGAGGTTGGGCCAGGTGAGGGCGAGTCAGGTGAGGGCGAGCCAGGGAGGTTGGGCCAGGCAGGCCAGGTGAGGCAGGACTTAGCAGTGGATCCTTGGGGTGGGCAAACTCTTGAGCTGGCGGGATGCACCCTGAAGACATGCAGGGAGGCTGAGGAAGGGGGTGCAGATCTGTCTGTTGGGGGGCTGCCTGAGGTGAGAGTAGTGGGAGCAGAGAAGAAGGAGGGAGAAGACGCTCCAGAAAAAGCCACCAGGACTTGATGGCGGCTGGGGAATGAGGCCCCCAGGGAGAGGGGTCGATGGGAAGGGGCTGGCTGCACGTGGGAGCTGGCGTCAGTGCAGAAAGGACGGCTTTGGGGCTCTGTGCCACGTGGCCCACACTGCCACCTCGAGCTCCCGCCTGCACCAGTGACCCACGCACACTGTAGGGTGCCCCCCGCCTGACCGGCCGCCTACTCACAGCTCCTCCAGGAAGCGCAGCTGGCGGAAGGGCCCGGGCCGCAGCTCCGTCAGGTTGTTCATGCTCAGGTCTCTGTGTGGAGAGGGAGCCGTGAGCTCCTGCAGCCCCAGCTCCACACACCCACGCGGTCCCCAACTCCACCGCCGCCACAGCTGCGGCTGCGCCCTCTGCCTGGAGCTGGCCGGCCAGCCTGCCTTCTCGGCCTCCATGCCCCTCGGCCCTCCTTCCCTCCGGCCCCCAGGACTGGCTCTGACCACCAGGACTGAGAGTGACCGACCACCGCGCACGGGGCAGAGCGGGGGAAAAGCCCGCAGGCTTCGGGGCAGGAGGCAATGGCTCACTCCGCACAAACGGCACCTCACGCTCTCGCCGTCCACCAACGGGGGGAGGAGGGGCGGAGGCCCGCGCTCCAGCCGCTGCGGCCTCCGGGCAGTCCCGGTGTCCGTGAGTGCACCGGGGCGACGGTGCTGCCAGACCCCCTCCCATGGGCTCCCTCTTCGGTCTCCCATGGGAGGCCGCGGCTGCCGGGCGGTCGAGGGGCGCCCCAGTCCTGAGCCGTGGCACGTCCGCGAGGCCCCCACGCCTTCTGGGAGCTGAGCTGGTTTCAGTGTGGTGACTCTCCACGGCCCTTCCTGGGGCCTGAGCTGTCAGCGGGATTATTTGTCCAAGCGACTTAACCCCACGACACCCCAGCAGCTTCCGTCATAACCCCCGTTTTACATTCAAGAACACAGAGAGGAAGGGGCACCACGCATTCATGGCACAAGCCCTGGAGTCCCCTCCCCCAGGAGAGTGGCAGGAACGACCCTGAAGCCCTTGGGCCCTCAGAAGGGCGCCAGGAGCTGATGCTTGCAGACAGCCTGACAGACGGCCTGACAGACGGCATGCCCACGACATCACGTCTTCCTCCACCAGCCCCTTGGTCACCTGCGGGCGAGCGTCCCGCCCAGCAGGCCTGGGGTAGGTGGTAAGGGGCTGGGGCCCTGGTCGCTTGGTCCCACCCTGTGTCAGCACATTCTCCTCTGCGCCTGGTGAGCAGCAGTGTCTGGGATGGCAACCGTGGACCGGACATAGCCAGTCCCATCCTGCTCACCCTGCTCAGAGGGGCGTCTCGCCTCTGCCAGCCCCTCCCTCCCTGGGGCGCAGAGGCGGGCCCAGCAGGCCCCTGTGCGCCGGCACACCCCAGACCCCCTGCATCTTCTCCCCCTGCTCAGAAAGGCGTGGAGAGGCGGGATGTGCTGGGAGCCGGTTGCCACCCATAAAAACTGTTCAGTCTCAAACGTGTCACATTTGATGAGGCTCAGAGTCGGACACCATGTCCCTTAGGGAAGGGAGACACCGCACGTGGGGCAGAGCCGCGGCAGGGGAACCGGGCTGCTGGTGGCCCACGGTCCTGCCCGTCCCACATGCAGACAGCAAGTCCGTCCTGCCCCCCTACCCCGGCCCCCAGCAGGAAGGGCTCACTGCTCTGCTGACAGCCACCCTTTGGGGAGCATCGACGGAGTCGGTGATGGATCTGAAGCCAGAGTTTGGTCCTCAGGGTGCTCTTGAGCCCGCCAGCCCAGGCCTCTGGTGGAGGTGAGGAAGCGAGGCGCCCTGGACAGGACAGGGCAGTGGGGCCCTGGGTCCCGCCACCGTCCCCACGCCCTCCGCCAGGCAGGGCGGCTGGGGCGCAGGACACACACCTCTGGGCATTCGCCCTCGCGTCTCTGAGCGTGCCTCCACAGGAGCGGGCTGTGACTCAGCCTCGTCACTCAGCGGTCCCTCCAGGCACCGCGCCTCAGCGGCTCTGATGTGGCTCCGTGCCCCCTCCCTCCTCCACCACCCTGACTAGTGGCCGCATTGTTCTCTCCTGGGAAGAGGGGGCCTGGACCCCAGCCCGCCTCACATCCTGCCCCAAACGGCACAGCAGCTGCAGGGGGTGGGTTTCGGCTGGTCGGGGTTGGGGAGCCCCACTCAGGCCGGGCCCTCTCACGGAAGGAAAAGGGGAGAGGCTGGTGCCAAGGGGAGGGGAGGAGGAGGCATGGAGTTGGGAGAGGGAGGTGCAGGCGGCCATGCAAGCTGACGCCACAGGCCCTGGGAGTGGCTGAGGGCCCGGCGTGGGGGGCCGCACCTGGGCGGTTTCGGGGGCAGCCTGTCCTGTGAGATTGGTGGTTCTGAGACAGGACGTCCGAGGAGGTCAGCTGTTCCTGTGTGACCAGAGAGCACAGCTCAGAGCCACAGGCCATGCCTAGACCAGGTGCCCAGGTCCGGCCGTGGCAGCATCGGCCTGGCGGTGTGAGCTGGTCATCACAGGCGCTGGGATGCACGAGCTCTTGGATGTGCTGGTTTTGCAGGTGCTGGGCGTGTGTGTCGTGTGTGAGGGCGCACGTGTGTATCTGAACAGGAGCGTGTTAGTGTTGGGCTGTGAAAAGTCGCCACGTTCTCTAAGCGCCCACATGTCACAGTCAGGAGCTTCGGAAGACACGCACGGCATCGGCCAGGGCTCACCTTTGGGGGGCGTCGTGTGGCTGTTACCTCCTCTGCACCTTACTTTACGCCCTGGCCCGTCTCCGGGTCAGGAAGGGGCACAGGGTGCTCTGCGATCCTCTCTCTGGGCAACTTGTGACTGATTGGGGGGCCCTCTGCACCATCTCTGTCCCCTCTGAGCACTACGAGCACATGTGCATGCACACATACACGCATGCACACACGTGCACACACATACACATGCACACATGTGCATGCACACACGCAGCGAACATCTGTGCACACACAACGTGCACGCGTGCATGCACACATGCACACACACGTGCACACACACACACGCGCACACACATATACATGCACGCACACATACACGCATGTGCACACGCAGCAAACATCTGTGCGCACACAATGCACACACGTGCATGCACACATGCACACACCCACATACACCACATACATGCATGCACACGAGTTTCACACTTGCTCACACAGGTACGTGCATGCACACATGCAAGTGCACGTAGGCGTGCATCACATACATATGCACACATGCTTGCACATGCACACACATGCATAGTCGCATGATCCCGGACGCCCACGGACACATGCATGCATGCACACATGTGCATGCATGCACATGTGTGTAGTGCGCAATGGCGCACAGCGTGCACATATGCACATATATGAGCACATATATGCACACACATACACACCCCCCACTGCTCTGGGACTGGCTTCATGGATATGTGACCTGTGCAGCTGCAGAGACCATGCGCGGCAGCTCAGCTGTCTGTTGTTGTCATTTTGAAAGCCTCAATAGTCCTTGCACGGGCAGCCCTGCGTCTTCGCTCACTCTGGCCCTGCCAGCTGATTCTCTCCACTGAACAGCAGAGGTTGAGAGGTTACGCTGCAGCCTCACTCTGCAGCCTTCTTCCCAGCAGCCCTGGGTGCTCCCAGGGGACACAGTGTGGGGGGGGTCCTGGGGCGAGGCTGGCAGGAGGGAGGGGTGAAGAGCAGGCAGCCCCGGGCATGGGGAGTAGAAATTTCTGGCTGCACATCAGGAAAATGTCTCAGAGCTTCACCCTGTGAGGCAACCAGACCACCCAGGATGCTGGGCGAGGCGGCGTCACCATGGAGACCAGGAGCAGGTGTTACAAGTGGGGATGCTGGGAGCTGGGGGCAGAAACTGGAGGGGTGGGGTAACAGGAGACCCTCCCATGGCAGTCTGGCTGGTCCCCAAGGGCCCTGGGGGTTTGTTCTGTGTGCGTTTTCCTATGGGAGGGAGGGACGACAGAGGGCGCCCTGGGGTTCTGGGCTGGGCCTGGGACGGGGGTCCCCACCTGGCTGGAGCAGAGCCCCAGGAAGCGAGCCCCCTGTGCGCTCTGCCTTGACTCAGGGTGTCCATCTCTGAGCCAGGAAAAGGGCAGTCGGGGTGATGGGGGATGAGCCTGTCCCCAGGCATGACTCTGCCCCAGGCCACGTCCCCACACAGTTCTGGACGAGGGTGGCGTGTCCGTCTCTGTGCACACAGCACCTCCCCCAGGCTTTGCACCGCGACCCACGTGAGAACAGTGCTGGTTTTTACATAAGAACTTGCTTGACCTGGTCACAGCTTGGCTGCTCATTGGTAACAAGGATGTCTCCAGCCTGCCTGGGGCACAGGGCACAGCAAGAGAGAAGCTGGAGGGGCGGGCCCAGCGGGCCTGGTGCCTGGACTGGGGGCCGTTTGTGAGGGGACAGAAAGCCCCCCCCGGTTGCCGAGCAAAGGGGAGGCTTGTACAGGTCAGACTGAGCCGGGGGCGGGTGGGGGTGACGGCAGGTGGCCCGAGTGACTCAGGGAAAGGTGAGGGAAGGGGACACGGAAGTCAGAGACGTCGCTCATGCATCACAGCATTTCATCTCCATGGTGTGGGTCCCCCAACTCTACGGGCAGAGAAGGGAGGCCAAGGAGGGGTACCCAGGACAGGCCCCTCCCACGCAGAGCTGCAGGATCATGATTTGGGGCCACAGGAACCCACTTCAGGTCAAATCCCATGGACCCCTTCTTCTCACGGAAAGGGGTACATCTGATAGTGACGCAAGGTCGAGGTGCTGGACAGGGGGAGGGGGAGGTGGAGACTGCATCCTGGAGCAGCCCTGACCCTCAGCGCTCGGGGTCCCTCTGTGACCACCCCAGCCGCAGGGACGCCGCGGCTCTGCCGGTGACCTGGCTAAGCCGGGGTGTCTGCAGAGCCGCGGGGCCTCAGCCGGAGGCTTGTGTGGGCCCGCGGGGCGCTGTGCCTGTGTCGCTCTCCCTCTGCCCCAAGCAGGCAAATGTTCTCGAGAGCAGAGTGTGGCACGGGGCGGCAGCAGCAGGCACATGTGCCCCTCCCCAGGGCCCCTCCTTCCTTCCAAGCCCACGGGCGCAGAGGCTAACGGGACCCAGGCCTCCCGCAGCGTGAAGGACAGAGCCTCGGAAGCCATGAGGCCTGGCTCAGGCCCCTCTCTCGCCTCCGCCCTCCCGGTGGCTCTGGACCTGTGCCGTCCAGCGCAGCAGCCGTGACCACATGGGACCATTTACAAGTAGATTCACGCAAACTCAATCAAGTCTCTGGCAACACAAGCCGCACGTTAAGGCTCAGCAGCCTTGTGTGGGTGGTGGCCGCCACATAGGATGACACAAACCCGGGGCCATCGTCAGAGGCAAGTCCCCCGGACACACCGCAGCCTCTGCAGCCGCGGGGCCTGTGTCTGATTCCCAGCTCTGCCACGGCGTGGCTGTGTGACTCCGGGCAGGGAATGTCCCCTCTCTCTGCCTTCGCTTCCTCACTGTGACCAGCACGGCGTGATCTGTGGGAGCCGCCAACCCACACTCCCATGTGCCGAGGCCCAGGTCAAGTGACTCCTGTCACGGGAGCCTCCAGCCAGCCCTCGGTCACACAGGCACGTGTCATTCAACCACTTCCCTGAGCACCTGCTAGGTGCCAGGCACCGTGCCGGGCGACGAAGCCACAGAGCCCGGTAACATGTGCTCCCTGCCCTCTGAGGCCCCTCCACAGGGACAAATGATGAGAGCGTGGACAATTACAGGCCCAAGTGACAAGTGCAGGGGCTTGAGTGTCACAGGGCTTCCTCGGACCAATCCACGGGGCCTTTTGACGCTGATCTCCGAGGACCTGGCCACAAACCGTCACCTCCTGGCCCCAGACAGCTCGTGCTCTTGCCAGTTTTGCCACATGGGCGGGGGGCCTCCTCGCGGCTCCCCAGCGTCTGTCCTTGTCACTCACACGCACGCCAGCTGCAAGGTCCGTGTCTGCGCAGCGTGGAGGCCTGGGCGCCCCACAGGCGGCCCCCGCAGACAAACGGGAGGGTGGGGGTTACAGACCCGCGCGGGGGGAAGCAGGCCGCCCCAGCCGAGGACAGCGGCGGTGACCGCATGCGGGGACCTGCCCACTTCACCCCGCCACACTCTCTCCCCGACTTAGGTCCTTCCCAGCCCTCTGTCCCGCTGAGCCCAGCTCCACGTCTGCGTGTGCAGCTGTGGCCGTGACTCTGGCCGCCCTGTGGTGCCCGCAGCACCTTGCCGAGAAAGGCTGCGATGGCCTCCGCAGACTGGGAAACCCCTGGGGGCCCAGCAGGGGCCGGGAGTGGGGAGCAAGAGCAGGTGGAGGTGGGAGGGGCTGGGCCGCAGAAGGGCCCCCCGTTCCGAGTCCCCATCCACACCCACCCCACGGAGCCCCCACTTGCCGGGCACACACTGGGGACCCACTGCCACCCGCACCCAGCTGGGCGGTTTCCTGGGTGGGACCGGGCCCACCCGGTGGGACAATGCAGGCGCTGGGCGTCCAGAGAGTGTTCTTCGTGGCTTTCACCAGGTGGCTGGGGCGCAGCAGGTAGAGGACCCTCCGTGCCAGCGTGCCG
>NW_006433385.1:28421-35455 GCF_000325575.1 Pteropus alecto | reverse complement strand
GAGCAAGAGCAGGCGGAGGTGGGAGGGGCTGGGCCTCAGGGCGAGGCCCACAGCCCAGTTCTATCCTGTGGCTGGAGCTGCTGCCCGTGACCCACCCAGTGAAGGGCCAGGGCGAAGACGGAGAAGGGCCCCCCGTTCCGAGTCCCCATCCACACCCCACGGAGCCCCCACTCACCAGGCACACGCTGGGGACCCACTGCCACCCGCACCCAGCCGGGTGGTTTCCTGGGTGGGACCGGGCCCCACTGTCCTCTCGAGTCCAGTGGGACATTGCGGGAGCTGGGCGTCCAGAGCGTGTTCTTTGTGGCTTTCGCCAGGTGGCTGGGGTGCAGCAGGTGGAGGACCCTACGTGCCAGCGTGCCAGGGCGTCCCCCCAACCGTGCCGTCACACCCTCGTCTCATGCATCCAACCCTTAAACACAGAAATGGACTTTACATTGGCTCACACACTTAGTAAGTGACAGCGCTCTGTGAACCCCAGCTGTGCACACGGGTTCCTGAGTGACCCCGTGGCCAGTCCCCACGGGGCCCGGTGGTGCCCGGGCCTGAAAGCTGTGGGCATGGGGAGGCTGCCGCAGCTCCGGGAATGAGGGCTACCCAGGAGGGCACCCCCGGCCCGCAGGGAGCCCTTCCTGCCGCTAGGCCCCCTCCCCACTGCCTGGCCGCTGTAGGTGGACCGACCCGGGTCCCGGGCCTGCAGTCAGGGCTGCTTGTGGGTCCCGGCGTCAGGCGGCCAGTGCGTCTCAGCCCCAGCCCCAGGCAGCCCGGTGCTCCTGGGCCTCATGCTACGTCTGTGAGGTGTCCCGTGATAGCTCTCCGTAAGGGAACTGTCGTGAGGGTCGAACGGAGGGGCCTCGCGTGTGAGGGCAGCCGTGCCCACCGCAGGCCGCGAGTGCCAGTCGGCATCCATCCCCTCCCCTCGCCCCGCCCCAGACCCCTTCCCCAGCATGCAGGGTCACATGGGGCGGGGGCGGAAGGCAGAGGGTGGGAGGGCATCCCCGGTCAGCCCTGCCACACGAGGCACCAGCTGCCGCTTCTCTCTGGTGCCACCTGCCCCGGCCCTGATTCTCATGCTTTGATCTTCGGCTCCTGGCCTGGTCCCCTGGCCGAAGGCGTTCTGCCTCCCTGGCCCCTCCAAGGACAGGCAAAGGGCTGGGCTCCCTCCCTCCCTGTTTTGCTCCCTGGCCCCTCCAAGGACAGGCAAAGGGCTGGGCAGTGACCGCAGTGTAACCAGGACTGTCACAGAGGCCCTGGGACAAGGTCACAGCCAGGTTCCCTCTGAGGTGACGGTGTCTGTGGGAGTGAGAACATGGGGAAAGGCTGGCCACTGGGCCAGCTCTGGGCATGGTGCCCCGGCCTGGCCTGGACGCCGCTGGACAGGGGCCTTTAGCCTGAGTCCCTGTTCTTGGTCCTGTGTGCAGAGCTGCTGAGCACCGTGGAGGGTGTGCGCCCGCGTGCACACACGGGAGAGAAGAGGAGACACTTGGCCTCCCCGGGACAGAGCCAGACCCCAGACGCGGCTGGACAGAGCCTGAATGTCAGGCTGGAGCACTCCCAAGTGCCCGAGGGTGAGGGGACAGTCAGGGAGGCTTCCTGGCAAGTGTTCACAAAGGAGACACACAGAGGGACACAGAGAGAAGGCACCGTGGAAACGGAGGGAGAGGTGGGGGCGATGTGGCCGCAAGGGGGTTGTCCCCGAGGGGGTTGTCCCCGAGGGGGGTGTCCCCGAGGGCTTCTGCAGGGAGCACAGCCCTGCTGACACCTGGACCCGGGCTTCTGGCCTCCGAGACCACGAGAGAATTTGTTTCAAATGTTTTAAGCCACCCGGTTTGTGGCACTTTGTCACACCGGCCACCAGAAACTACCTGGTAAGTCATCAGAGGGTCTTTATGCCGCTAGTGCCTCCGCGTGCCCTCCCCGCCCTCACCCTCCGCCACCGGCGTCCTGCCGCCTCAGACCAAGCCAGCCACCCTTCCGCCCGTGTCACCCGGGAAACGCGCTCTCACAGGGACACTGCTCCGGAGCAGTTAAGACCCCGCGTCCCACCCCTGGTCTCTACCCCACGAGGTGCTCGCCAAGGGGCCTCTAAACTGCCCGGAGCTGCGTGGCCGTGTGGGCCCCACTGTCCGACGGTGTGACCCAGCTGAGGCCACGAGCGGCAACGGGGGACCTTCAGACACGCGGGGGAAGGAGCAAAGCAGGACGGCAAAGCGCACCTGGCCCCCGGCACCTGGCGGGTAGAGACCACCTCGCCGGGTGGGCGACGCCCGGGCCTGGCAGGTGGGGACTGGACAGCTGCTGCTGCTGTTTCTTAGTGCCAGTGACGTGTGTCCAGCTCATGCGACTGTGTCATGCTCGACGCTTGGGGTGCTCTGCCGTCCTTCTCTGTGATGTCTGTTACACTTAATAGTTTAAAAAAGAGAGGGACTCAGTTTGCAAGGCTCCCGGGAACCGTGGGTGGCTCGGGCTCCCCTCCAGACGCCCCGGCGGCTCCCCTGTGGGGAGCTGATTGCCATGTATCGTTTTCACCTTCGGGCTCTGGCGCACAGTAGGCACTCAGCGAGAGCTTGCGACATTCGCTGGCTTGGCCAAGGGCTCCGGTGTCGCAGGCTTCCCTGGACCGTCGCAGGACTCCGGAGCGGCCAGCCCCCCGCTGCAGCCCCCGGGGACCGCACCACCAGGCTGTGCGTGTCTCCAGCGGCCACGCACAGGGCGGTCACCTTCTGCGGTCGGTCCTGGCACAGGCCACAGGTCTCTCTCATGCGGGATGTCAGAGCCAAGGCCGGTGCCAGACGCACGGTGGCCGTTCGAGAGCCAACAGCTCCAAGTCACTGGAGCTCCCCCCGCCAGGCCCGGCGCAGGCTTGTCGGAAACAGGACGGAAACTTTCAAAACAAGTTTTCTTAAGAAAGAAAGAAAGAAAGAAAGAAAATGAACAGGAAAGGCAAAAGCTTCTGATGGAAGGCTTAAAGAACAGACGTCTCGCTCCGATGACGCCTCCTGACAAGAGGCTCCCCAGCTCCTTCATCCTCACCACAGCCGTTCGGGCCCCAGGCCTCACCCCGGCCTGCGGCGGAGCCAGGCGAGTGCTGCCCGCCGGGTCTGAAGAGCCGCCTCGCACGCAGCCGGCCTCGGGTGAGCACGTGTGCCCAGCCTGGGCCCTGCCTGCTCCGCACGGCGTCTGTTCATTCACCCCTTCATGCCTCCCTTCATTCCACCAAGAGTTTTGGTGCCCGCATGCCAGGGGCTTGTGCCAGCACTGAGGACACCAGGGCACCGGTTCTGAGCTTGCAAACCTTCTGCTCGCGCTCCGTGCTCTGCCCCCAGCCCCTGAAGGCCCCAGGTATTCCTGACCCCAAACCCACCCCCGGCAGGTCCCCAGGCCCACAGCATGGTGCCTCTGTGTCCCCACATCACGCTGGACGGGGAGGCTGACACTGGCAGGTGGAGGCAAGGCCAGGGGACAGGGCGGGGACACCCCAGGCTTCTGCATTCAGAGCAGGGCAGCCAGCAAGGAGGTGAGGCGGGGTTGGCATGGCGTCGCCTGGCACGGGGGGTGGGCATTCCTCTTTCTGCTGGCTGCACATAGTTAATGGAGGACCTTGTTCTTGCTGGGCACACAGCCCCAGAGGTGCTGGGGATGGCCCCGGCTTGTCCCAGCCCTGGGATCCCAAGTGCTCCTGCGTGAAACTGTGGATTTCAGGGACGCTGGCAGCTCTGTCGCAGCAAATCCCATCATGGCCTCACCCACACCCCTCTCCCCTCCGCCGTCCACATCCTGCTTAACACTGCCATTTGTCTCCAGGACACCTGGGCTCCGGGATCCTCAACCCACAGGACACAGGCCCAGAGTGGTCAGAGGACTCGTCCGAAGACACTTGACAAAGCTGGTGGCAGAGACGGAATTCCAGCCACTGCCTCCCGATCCCAATTCGGCTGATGGGATACCAAGGCCCTGATGTGGGGTGCAGAGTGGGGGAGGAGGGGATCCACGGGCCCCGCCCCTTCCTCCAGAGGACAGGGCGGGGGGAGTGGGGAGGGGGCCGAGCCGGCAGCTCTGCAGGATGAGAGGACCCCCTGGGGTCCAGGTGCCCACGGCTTGTTGTCTTCCCCACATCACCGGCAGGGCCTGCATTGGGCCAGTATTCGTTACTACGTGACGAATCCTTAATAAAATGCCAGCGCCCCGCACAGCTGGGCCTGCTACTAAGTATATGCTCAACGAACGTCCCACAGATACATAGTAACAATAACGCTCACGCCCGCCTCCTGCTTCCTGTGTGCCAGACGCCCGTGGGTCAACTCACTTCATAGCAGCAGCATCACCCCATGTCGCCAGCGAGAACACTAAGGCACAAAGAGCAAGTCGTCTATATCGTACCCCGGAGACTAATATCGTGTGGCAACTGTAATTAAATTTTATCTTTTACAATTTTTAAAAAGGTAAGTCCTCCCCCAAGACTGGCAGAAGGCAGAGCCGGGATCTGGCCCAGCAGGGGTGGCCGCAGAGCGCGAGCTCGTACCACGCACTGCACCGGAAAACACTGGCGAGGAGCCCCACACAGGGCGCCGCCCCCACCCCGACACGCGAAGGGCAGAGCGCGACGATGACTCCGAGACCAGGTGTGGCCCGTGCCTCCCCCAGCGCAGTGCACCCAGAGCCCTTGTCCACGCTCAGGCCGAGGGCTGCCCGGCCCAGGGGCCCCCTCGGGCGCACCTGACAGAGGCCGCTCTGCCACCCTGCCGGCCCCTCAGAAGGCGACCCGCCCCCGCCGCCATCGCGACTGTGAGGCAGAAGGAACCTCCAGGGACATAGTCTCATTTGGATTGTTAAGGGTGGAAAATTTTCAAGTGAGCCAACTAGCTAAGTCAGCTACAGGGAAGAAACATCTTTAGATACCAGAATTTGTCCTACTTGCTCATGTGTGGTTTAGGAAGGGTATTGTATAAGATATGAAGATGGCCAATGTCTGCTTCTGTGATCCATTTACTTGTTAATTAAGGGTGTTGTCCTGGGCAAAGATATACTAACAGTATATGCTAACAGCCAACTTCCGCTTCTGTGATCTGCGGGCTTGTTCAGGAGACACCAGGCTATGGCCTTAAGCTTTAGCAGCTGCCTCCTCTGGAAGCTCGGGGCTGATCTCTAGCCCTGCGTGGTAGAGAGTCAGTCGCCAGCCGGCCAATAAAGGCTCATAATTAATCTCAATTGGCTCCGTGGGTCTCAGAATCGTTCGCGCCATAACAGGATCATGGCCGCTTGGGGTGGGAGGCAGGTCAGGAGATGTCCTCACTCTCACCAGAAGCACGGGGCGCGGAGCCCGGAGGGGCAGGACGGAGACATAACCTGCAGGACCCGTGCAAAACGAGGGCGCTTGTTTAAACACGACTGAGACATTGAAAACGGCGACAGCAGAGAACTGACCCAGTGTGGGCCTCTCTAAGCACGGGGACCTCTGTGACCACGCAGGTGGCCGTCTCTTTAGTGGCCAGGGAAGGGGCCTAGCCCGCCACCCACGTCACAAGGCCGGACGCAGTCACTGGGCTGGGAGAGCTGGGGTCCAGGCCCGCCTGAGAGGTGAGCGGGCTCCCGGCCGGCTCTCAGCCGGACCCCAGGTGAGCCAGGGCGGGGCCCATCCCTGTCCCCATTCTTCTGTCTGGCTTTGTCCGAGACAATAGTCCCCTTCCTTCCTGTGTCCTCCAGCCTCCGATGGGCTCTGTCTACCGCAAAGGTGGGACTGGTTCACAGCCCCTTTCTGCCTCAACTCCTGCAGCGCCTGGACACTCGATCCCCGTCCCTACCCTTAAGCACCCCAGCCCTGGGCGCCCCGGACCTGGGGCTGAGGGGAGGGACTCGCACCTGGTCCTGTAGCTTGAACGGCAAGTCCGGGGTGCCCTGCGGGGAGGCCTAGTACTGGGCGCCTGCGCGTGCGCATGCGCGTGCGTGCCGGCAGGTGTGATGGGGCCCTGAGAACAAGGGACCAGGTGCGCAGGCCCCGCCCTCAGGTGGCCGCAGCACAGCCACGTCGGAGGGACACACAGGCAGACACGACCCGCAGACCCAGGCACAGGCACGCAGCTCCCACAGTCACGGGGGGGCGGGGGGGACGCCCTGTGCTGAGCGCTCTCCCGGGAGGCCCTGGTCAGACGCCCGCTGCAGCGGGGACCGACGGCTGGCCCGCGGCGGCCCCCAGCCCGAGGTCGTCCCCTCGCCCACAACCGCCCCCCAGGGCTCTGCAGTGGTGGTGTCAGTTGGGCAGCTCAAGAAATGGAGGCAGGGACGTGAGGGACGCACCGGCCACCTGGCTGGTCAGTTCTGGAGACCAAGCCCGCGCCAGCCAGGCCGCACACCTGAGCTGGCCAGGCAGCCGCACTTCCAGGTGTGCCTGGCGTCTGTGCCCTCAAGCTCACACAGGTTGTCTTTCGCACCTGGGGGGAGGGCTCCTAGCAGAGGGAGTTGCTAGCCCAAGGTCGCGGAGCCCATGAGGACGAGCTCGGAGCAGGCCCTTGTAGCCCCTCGGGCACATGCTCAGCAGCCGTGGACAGCAAACCAGCCACCTGTGCACGCCTCCCCGAGACCCTGACACCACGGACCTGGGGACAAGCTGGACTCCCCAGTCAGTCTCTGGGCCCGCCGCCCCCCCATCCCAGCCAGGGGCCCTAGAGCAGAAGGGCGGGGGGGCTAGTAGCGCAGGACAGGGGGGCGGGCCCCCGAGGCAGGTCCGGATGAGGCAGTCCTGGTGGCCGGCCGCCCTGCCCTGTCGCACGGCTGCGTGATTCCGTCTCTGGGCCTCCAGCTCATCTGTGGTTAAGGTGTCGAGAACGCGATGTTCACCCTGACGTTCGGAGGCGGGGTGCGGTGACGGGCCCCCCGCTTCGCTGCCCTGTCCCCTGCGCTCCTCTCGCCCCGGGCAGCACCGTTCCCGGTTTCCATTTTCAGGACGGAGAAGTAGGAACCGGGAGAGGTTAGGGGACTCGCCCGAGGTCGCAGCCCCATCCCCACGGGCCCGGGCTCCGGCCACCCCGGCCGTCTCC
>NW_006433385.1:24009-27943 GCF_000325575.1 Pteropus alecto | reverse complement strand
CCCTCCCCCACTGCCCGGGGGCTTCCTCCACCCTGCGGGGGGACGGGCCTCCGCAGTGGCTTCTCCCAGCGCCCAATGCTCTAATTTTTCAACAAAACACGTGGACACTGAGGTGCAGGAAAGTCTGGGACTTGCGCAGCAGCCGAGGGGCCAGGGCAGACTCACGGAGCCCAGGTTTCAGGACTGGGGCGCGGCTCAGGCCGTTGGAAAGCGGTGGAAGGGGAAACTGAGGCCCGCGAGGCCCGGCTAGAAGGTGGCACGGGCCGGAGTCTCCCACCCTTTGCTCCCCCGGCCCCCGCACCTGCGTTCCCAGTGTGGCCCATGCTGGCTCCTTGCCAGCCACGCTCCCCTCTCCCAGCCTCCGACACACACCCCCCTCTTCCCCATCTTTCACAGAGAAGCGTTTCCCCCAACGCCACCCCCAGAGCCTCCTCCTCCAGGAAGACTTCCGTGACTAACACCTCTGGGCTCTGATGCCCTAATAACAACGCCAGCTAACACTGACGGAGCTCCTCCCACGGGCCAGACATCCACCAAACCCTCTGCAAACGCCCCCTCAGTGGGCCCACACCACAACCCTGGGAGGGGGTGCCAGCTCCTTCCACAAACGAGGAAACTAAGTCACGCAGGGCCCATCAGCTGGCCCAGTTCACACAGCCCATCGGTGACACCCAAACCCTACCCTGCTGTGGCCAACGCCGTGCTCCTGACCCCCCTGCCGTCCCCCAGCACACGGCCTCCGTCTCGTCGGTCATGGCGACCCCAAGCTGTGCCAAGGAGGCTGCAACTATCAGGCCCCCCCGACACACGCACACGGACACGCACACGCACACGCACGCGCACGCGCACACGCCAGCTGACCTTCCGAGCAGTTCGACATGATTGCGCAGTCGGACTGGGCTGCACGGAGCGGCACCCTCACCGCCCCCCGGGCCCCGTGGGGGATGGATGAGAACGGTGCTCAGAGGTGACGAGGTGGCTGAGCCAGCCTCAGGTTTTCTCCAGCCTCTGGAGAAGCCACCTCTGACACTGCTCAATTCCAGGGCAAAAGGAGGGACTCAGAGTCTCCCGCTCAGGGACGACTCGGGGGATTGGTCTGTGCGGTCCTTGTCCCTGCACTGTGTGGCCGTGGGAGGGGACGGAGCAGGGGGCCTTCCAGCTTCCGGTCACCATCGCCCCAGCTCTGAGGGCTCCGTCTCCCCCAGGCGGTTCTCAGAGCCAAGAGGCGGGAGGCCGAGGGTGTGCTCCCCGAAAGGAGCTGACCAGATGTGCGGACTCTCAGCCCCCAGGGGCAGCAGCGGCGAGACACTACTTACTGGGGGGCAGGGACCCACAGGTGTCCTCTGGGGCCCTGCAGTGCAGTCCACGGCTCCCTCTCGGGATGTCCAAGTGCCCCCTGGCCTGCCTCTTCCCGCATACCCATCTTTTACCTTCTAAGACCTGGGCGTCCCCTCCTTGGCCGCTCCGGTCCCCATCATTCACCAGCAGGTTGGACTCCAAGCCGCAGCACGGCCAGGCATCGACCAAGACCCGCGCCCAGCACACACCTCACCTCCCCCTGCCACAGCCTGGTCCCCGGGGAGCCGCTCCCACCCCTGGGCTCGGTTGGGTCCTGGGTCACTTCACCTTCACTCAGCACCCATCAGGAGGCGTGACAACATAGCCACTGTTTACGTGTCACTCTGTGTCACGATGTGTCACGATGTCGTTTAACCCTCCAGGTACCCACTTCTCCCCACGAGCGAAGCAGAACCCGGGGCGCAGAGCTCACAGACTGGGTTGGTGGCGGGGCTGGGCGGGAACCAGGGTTCGGGTGGCGGGACAGAGAGGCTACGCTGGTCACGTCATCAGACGCAGATCTGCACTGGCCTCAGCAAGAGCCCGAGACTCAGGCCAGGGTCGTTGGGGCGGGAAGAGCCCAGGACCTGCCCGCCCCGGCTCTTCTCCGCGACAGCCCCCGGTCACTCCACTCGCAGTGCGTCTGCGGCCGGCTGCTCTCCTAGAGGCAAACAGGGTCGGCTCCTCCTCCGAGCCACCCTCCGGCCCCCTCGCCCCAGCACAGACCCCTTCCTGCGCCATCCGCAGCCGAGGCACGGGGCTGTGTCCTGGCCCCTCCCCACGTCCCGGAGCCCACCACTGAGTTCCCACGTCGCTTCTGTCCCCTACTCTCCCCCACCCTGAGGCACAACCTGCATCTTGGGAGAGAGGCAGACACAGCCCGGCTGGGAACGCCCGCCTCCGCCTAAGCCTTCACAGCCGCAGGGCGACGTGAAGGGACAGTCGGGGAGATCTGCCACCGGCAGGGACGGCGGGCAGCTTGGGCGCACACGGTGGCATTGTACCCTTCCTTCCCCAAGCCCTCCAAGGAGAGGGTGGGCCTGGGAAGACAGGTGCTGGGAGGCAGGTCAGAGCAGTCAGCCTCTAGAAGGCACCATCCCCCCCACCCCCTCAACACAGGAGAGGGGCCTTTCTTCTGCCCCCAGTTTCCAAACTCCGTGGTCACAGAACCCGGTCTTCAAATGACACAATGGCATATACCCCAGTACATAAGACGGCTGAAGGTGGGGCTGCCCTGGGTGCAGCAGGCGTGGGGGACAGAGTCACCCCTCTCTGCCAGCTGCGGCGGCTCCCTCGCCCCCGCCCCCAGACTCGGCTCGCAGTGCGCCCCCTGCCTTCACCCCCCAGACCAGGAAGGATCCACCGGCCCCTTCCGGAACATGGACACGATTTTCTCCCTTCGCTCTGTCCCCTGGCCCCCCAGCCTGTGCCCCTCGGAGTGGAGAGAGACTGGGAGGGTGGGTGTTCGGGGTCCCCCACACTGGCCAGGATGTGCCAGCACAGAGCGCCCCGGTCCGTGTGGGTCCACAGACACTGGCCAGACCCCTGTGAAAACCATCCCAGCTCCCACTGCCTTGGGGCTCCCAGGACATGGAGCCCCAAAGCCGGAAAGCTCCAGGCTCCCTCCCCGGGACAGACCTGGGAGGGGTAGGGTGGGGTGGGGGGCCCAAGCTTTCCCACCTACTCTGCCTCTGAGAAAAGGTGGCGGGGCCCAGGCAGGGCCAAGCTGAAGGCCCTTTCTTTCCTCCAGGCGGGGGTGGGGGTGGGGCTGGTCTGGGATGTGCTCCTGTACCCTCAGGTCTGGGGGCACCACTCCTGGACAGCTGCCCCCGTAGGTCCCCTTCACGTGCCATCTCACCCCAACCGATACTCTGAAGGGTTCCCTGGTTCCAGCCCCGGCACCTGCCCACAGACTGGTGCCTCCGACACGGTCTCTTGGGACCTGGTTTCAGTGGGGCCCCTGGGGGAGCCAGGAGGCCTCGACCAAGGGACACGGTGCTGACAGGGTCCCTTCTGGAGGAGGCAAGAGTAAGGCCCGTGTCTCAGCTTCCGGGACCCTGCGCCAAGGCTACCCAGCCTCAGCTCTCCTGGCCACAGGGAAGGCGCAGACCACCTGTCCACCCACTGAAGCCCCCTCCCCTCTCCTCCACCACCATTCACTCCTCTTGGTCCAGCTGCCCTCGCAGAAAGGGCCGCTATGCCCAGTCCCTCCAGCTCAGGGCCGGAAGCCCCAGCTCTCCCCAAGCCTGAGCTCCCAGGTGGATCCCCAGGACGGGGCCTGCGGTGAAGGGGGCTCTGCTTGTCTGACGCTCAGCCAGACTCCCCTCCCGCCCCAGCACACAGTCCACTGAAAAGGGGAGCCCTGAGGGAGGCGGAGCTGTAGGGCTCCCCACGGCAGGTGTCCCAGCCTGAGGGGCGCACAGGCGGCCAGTACTCACAGGTAAGCCGTCAGCGGGGCCAGGTCCCCAGGCACGGCAGAGAGCCCGAGCTCCGAGCAGTCAGCCGACAGCGTGACGCCTCCCTCCTGGCAGTGGCAGGGGACAGGGCAGGCGGCGGGCGCCGGGCCCGGCTGCGGGGCGCACGGGGAGGCGCAGAG
>NW_006433385.1:19481-23953 GCF_000325575.1 Pteropus alecto | reverse complement strand
AGCCGGAGCGCGGGGACCCTGCAGCCACAGCGGCGCGCGCATTGCCGAGTGCGCGTTCCTCCGTTTCACGGGCTGGGCTTGGCAAGGGAGGGAGACCCGGGCGGAGGAGGAGTCACGGGGACCTTCCGCGCCGCGGTCGCTCCTTTCCCTCCTTCCTCCTTGCTGGCAGGAGTTCCATCCGGGAAAGAAAAAGCGGCGAGAAACCCGAAGACTGCGAGCCGAGCCCGCGGGGCAGGGGCCTGCACCTCTTTGGGGCCGGGACCCAGGGCCCCCTGCAGGGACGGCCACGGTTCACGTGACCCTCTGGAAGACCCTCAAGAGTGACCCTGGGCCCGCACCCCTCCATCAGCGGGCGAGGAAACAGGTCGGGGACGGAGGTCATTAGTTCAAGGTCACACCGCTGGGAGGGGGCAGCCCCAGCGCTGGAATTCAGGGGCGTCCTCGTCACTCATCTCCTGGGATTGGGAAGGAAGTGAGGGGCTGTCCTGAGAGGTGGGGCTGGACAGGGCTCTGCTGCCAGCTGAGCTGGGGTCGGAGGGCAGTGAGGGGCCCGGAGACGGAGCGGCTGCGCCCTGCCTCCGGACAGACGGGTGCGCACTTCCGTCCCGAGCGTGGTCAGTGTGGCTCAGCGGGTCTCCGGCCCCGGGACCACCTCGATCCTGCTCCCTGGACCTCCCCGCTGGCCAGGCTGAGGGACCGTCAGCGGCTGCCAGCGCCCCGAAGGCGACAGATTGGCGCCACCTGGAGGCCAGAGATGCAGCTGCAGCTAATCCCCACGGAGGCTGGAACCCCAGGCCCCTGGGGGCCAGCGCGGTGGCCACGGCTGGAGTCAAGTCTCTATTGTTTTCTTAGACCAGGCCTTTAGCTTCCTCCGGTCTCTCTGGCACTGAGCCAAGCCCCAGTGCAGAGCTGCAGCAGGCTCCTGTGTCCCCTTTTTGCCCCACCTGGCCGTGGTCCCCACAGACTGCACGCTGGAAGCCAGAGGCCTGGAGGCGGCCAGAACCCTCACCCCCCACTCCACAGCCCGAGACCCTCTCACCAACCCCTCCGGTCTCTGCTGCTGCTGCTAACCTCCCAGGGCGATGGGGCTGCTCGCTGGCCAGGGCCCTCCGGTCACCGGAGAGCCCCACAGATGGGTGCTCCCATCCCCCAGGCTGTGGCCCGCCCGGCCCCCTCTCCCCTGCCCTCCCCCCTGCAGCTCTGCAGCTCCAACACAAGGGAGCGACCTGCAGCCCTTCGTGGGGGGCTTGGGCGCTCGGGGCTGAGTGTCCAGCCTGCCTGCCGCAGGTCATTAAACACGGTGGCGAGGAGGACTCGATGTTCCGGCCCCCGGTGGGGGGACCACAGCCTCACTTCTTTCTGGAAGGACGCCCTCCCCAACCTCTGACCCCTTGCCAGGAGCTCGCAGCTCTGCCCACCTCCATTCGTGGGCCTCAGTCCATTTCCGGGCTCCCGCTCAGATTCGGCCAGACTCCCTATGTCGCCCCGGGTCCTCCACCAGGGACAGTCACCATCCAGCTCCAGGGGCCACCGAGAACTATGCCGTCTGATCAGGGAGGCAGACAGGAGCCACCGGCGCTCCGTCATCTGGTGCAGTCCCGTCCTGGAGGGCGCTGGGCGATTGCTCCTCCCTGTCCCTCCTCCCCGCCTTCTCCGCCTGTTTCTCCTCCTGGTCTCCCCTCCCCCAGGTCCCCTCACTGCTTTCTGTCCTACCTGCCTCCAGTGTGGGGGGGCAGGGGAGCAGCTTCCCGGGGGAGCCCATCACCTGCATGGGGGGGCGAATGCCCTGGGGGCGTGGCCGATGCAGGCCAGGATGGCCCAGGCCAGGGAGCAGGGAGCAGCATCGTCTCACCACCGGGGGAGGTTGAGCGGGGGGGAGTCTGGGGACTGGAGGATCGGGGTGGAGGCTGCTCCAGGAAAAGCCAGATCCCCCCGGCCCGACCCGGCCCTGTTCAGATGGCCACCACACCCCGGCTGGGCCCCATGTCCCACGGTCTTTGAGGCTGATTCCTTCCTCCGCAGAGGGCGACAGAGCACACTCAGCCTCGGGCTCCACCACACTCTTTATTCCCGGACCCTGCCCTCCATCCCGCAGGGGGCTGGCCGGCGCTGCCCGCAGACAAAGGCCTCCTGACCACTCAGGGCAGCCCGTCGGCCAGCGCGCTGTTCAGACACTGGTAGAGGTGGATGTACTGCTCCTGCGGGCAGACAGGTCCGGAGCGTCGCCACGGGGTCTGAAGCCATAGGCTCCCTGCATCTCCCGCTCTCCCGTCCCGCACCGTGGTCCACAGCGCCACCTGGTGGCTGTCTGCGGCCAGCACAGAGCCTTTCCCGCGCCCCTGCGTCCCCACCGCCGAGCCCCTGGTGGCCTCACCAGTGTCGGGGTCATAAGGCCACAGGCCTGTGATTGCTGCAGGGCCACGCTGAAGATGTCCACGGCATGCTCGGCCCCCGCCTGCTGCAGCAGCTGATCTATGGCCAGGAAGGTGCCCAGCTGGGCCGCATCCTTGCTGCAAGTGACCCGGAGTTGCATGGGGTGGGGGTGGAGGGATGTGGGGAAACCCACCCGGCCCGAGGCCCAGGCCCAGGCTGAAAGGTAAGTCCCTGAAAGGTGTCACAGGCCTGGGAGGTGTCAGGGATGGTGTCATGGGGAGGTGCAGGCTTGGGGAGGTGACACCCTTCCAGAAAGGCACCGAGAGGCCTCGCCCGCCCCCAGGGCTTCCTCCAACAGCACCTGCAGTGGCTGAGCACCGTGCCCGGCTTCTCCGAGCCCCGGGAGCAGCACCGGCCCACGGCAGCGAGGAACGGCAGCAGGGTGGAGGCGGGCAGCTCAGGCCCCGGCTCCCAGCGCGGAAACTGCAATCTCCGCACCTGCCTCTCCTTCCCGCTGTCCCCCTGGGGACAGAGCTGTAGCGTCGGAGCCAGAGCAGGCACGGACCCTTCCCTGCACGTCCCACTGCCCGTGGCCCCCACCCACCTGTGTGACCCTGAGCAGGGTGCAGGGCCAGCCCGCTGCGTCGCTCTCGGCCTCCCAGCGCGCTGTCACCGGGCCCGTGACAATGGGCTGCAGCTCCGTAGGCCAGAAGTCCTGTGACCGGACCAGGTCAGGGCTGCTCAGGCAGCTCCCCCGGCTCTCTGCCCACCCTGGTCGGCGGCCACAGTACAGACGCCCTTCCCAATCCCAATCTGAAGCCTCCGCCCTCTGTCCCGCGGCCCCTCACCTCGTCCTGGGTGTACGGGGAGCACAGGGAGATCAGCACCTGGGCCCGGTGCTCCCACACCAGCTGCCAGAGCTCCCGGGGCCGGGCGGGGCCCATCAGCACCACGTGGTCGTGGCCCGAAGGCCCGCCCTGCAGAGCACAGCGCTTTGGCCCTGGACACTGAGTGACCCCACCCACCCAGCTCCGGGCCCCAGAAGCACAGACGGCGGGAGGGCAAGCCACAGGGTCGTCTCACGGGGAAGAGCCAGGCTCCGGGCATCTCGTCAGGGGGGCTCCCCTCGTCCTCCAGAGAAAGCCACGCTGTAGAGCGGTCATCTGAGGGAGGCCGACGGGAGGGTGAGGCAGCCAGAGGTCCCGGCTAGGCCAGAGGGCCCCCACCCACCCCAGCAAAGCACTCACAGGAGGCCGTGCTGTCCTGCTTGCAGCCAGGAGGGGGCGGCACCGAGCCAGCCGCTGAGATGGCCTGGAGCAAGAGCTGGGAGAGGGGCGGGGAGTGAGGTGGGGGCAGGTGGCCCTCGCGGCCACCCGGCCGCCCGGCCGCCGAGGCGTACCTGGTGCTCCACCAGGAAGCCGGCGTTGGCATTCATGGCCCTCTCGGCACAAGCCTGTGCAAAGTCGGTCACGGCAATGCGCTGGGGCCTGGGGCCGGGGCGGACAGGCGAGGGGGCGCTGGGGGTTCTCCAGCTCCCACCTCTGGTCCTCCCGGCCCTGCGGGAGGACAGCAGTCAGGGCCGTTGTCGGTGGGGATGGGAAACCGCATCCCTCCCGGGGGGCTGACTCACCGGGAGCTGGCCGAGGGCCCTTCCAGAATCTTGCTCAGGAGGCAGCTGTGCAGGAAGATGTACTGGCTCTGGGGCGAGAAGGTGCCGGCTTGGGGAGCGTGACCCGGAAAGGGGGGGACGGGGCGGGGGCGGGAGGGAGCCACTTGGATGCCCTTGCTCTGTCCCATGGTGCCAAAGCTGGCAGGGGCCTGCCCCGCCCCCTGGGCAGAAAGAGGACTGGGAGCCCAGAGGCAAAGCGACATGGCCCAGCCCAGCCCTCCCCAGGGCCCTCTGTGTGCCCCATGAGCCCCTTCGGACCCTGAGGCGCTGGCCGCCACCCCGGCCACTGCTCACCGGGGTCTGGATCATGAGCGGCCGGTGCAGCCGCAGAGCACACACGGCGTTGAACACGTCCACCGCCTGCTCCTCCTCCAGCTGCTGCAGCAGCCTGACCAGCGCCACGAAGGTGCCCGAGCGGCCCACGCCCGCA
>NW_006433385.1:16501-19455 GCF_000325575.1 Pteropus alecto | reverse complement strand
CGCCAGGCGGGGCCCCCCCACCCGCGCCGGCCGGCCGGCCTCACCTGCAGTGCACCAGGATGGGCCCGGGGCCCTGGGTGGCCCTCGCCTGCTCCCGCACCAGGTCCGCGAAGGTGAGCAGGGAGCCGGGGCCCTCGGGGACACTGTGGTCGGCCCAGGTGGTGAACTGCAGCTGCTTGACTCCCCGCCGCTGGGGCTGGGCCGTCTGAGGAGTGCAGGCAGATGGCCTCCTAACTCCGGGAGCCCTGGCCCAGCCCCCCGACTTCCTGCTCCCGATCCTGGGGGTGAGCATGACGCCTCCCCCGTCAGAGTGGCCGGCCCGTGGTGTCGTGGCTCTGCCTCCCCCTGGGTCTGGAAACTTCCTGGCTCTTCCTCCAGGCTCCTGGGTAGTCTTTGCCTATAGATGGGGCCTAGGCAGAGGGGTGACGCTGGTCCCCAGTTTTCTGTCCCAGGAGGCCTCAGGCTGGGAAGGCTGATGGGGCCCAAGGGGCTTGGAGCAACTCAGGGGGTCGAGCTGAATGCAACGTCACTTCTCACACGGCTTGACCTTAGATGCTGCGTGGCTTTGCATAAACCCTGAACCTTCTCTGTGCCTCCCAACCCCTTCCCTAACCGCCAGCATCCCTGCCCAGTGGCCGAGGCTTGCAGTCCTCCAGGGGGCCCGGGAGGTGAGGCCACCTCCCCCGAGGGCCTCGGCTCTGATGCCCGCCCGCCCGCCCTGTGCCGAGTGCGCACGTGCTGCAGCTGGAACTCCCTCTGTGTCCACTCATCCTCGTGCTCCTCGGCCAGGAGGTGGACAGTGATGTGACCGTAAGTGACGGGGGTGGAGTCGGCCGGCCAGTAGTGCTCACACAGCACCTAGGGCCAGACAGTTACCGTGGAGGGGCCGCCCTGCCAGCCCCGGCCCTCTCGCCCGTCTCTGCCTCCTGCTGGGATTCTGCACTCTGTCCTGGCCCAGCTCCAAGGCCACCACGTCCAGAAACCACTCTCCCCCGGCTGGACTCCAGCACCCTCACCCCAGACTTCCCATACGACCCGAGGGCTGCTGGGCTCCGTCTGGCCTGGCCTCACGGCCCGGCTGGGGGACACTCGGCCATGCTCTCTGGCAGTGAGCAGGCACAGAGGAGGCCCCACAAGGCTTCTTGAAGGGAAAGGGGGCACAATGCGCCATCTTTGGTGCCCACCCTGGGCAGCCCTCCGCATCTGTCTCCCAACCCTTCTCTGCCTAGAGCCAGAGGAGCAGCCACCATGGGAACAGCAGTCGGGCGGCGACCTTGAGGACCCTGTTCTGCCCCAGCCCCGCCTCCCGCCACCCACCTCGGGCCTGGCTGACTTCACTCCTGCCAGACGCCCTCCGGCCTGATTCCCGGGCCGCCCCCTCGAGGAGGACGGGTGCCACCTGGCGGCCTCTCCGGAAAGTGCAGGTGTGCTCACCCGCCCATTCTCCATGCCCACGGTCAGCATGACGATGATGCGGACCTGCTGCTCCCACACCAGCCGCCAGAAGTCCCCCAGGGTTTTCTTGAGAGGCCCCTGGGTGGCGATGAACTCCTGGGGATGGGTGTAGCCCTGTGGGGCGGAGGGCAGGGACAGGTGGATCGGTGACACCCTGGTCCCCTGGTCCCCTAAGCACACAGCAGCAAACAGCCCACGTCTGAGCTCCAGGAGCAAGGACACGGCAAGCACGTGAGCCCCAGGTGGGTGTGCCCCAGGAGCTCGCACCAGGGGGCTGGCTCAGAGACACCGCCTCCGAGCCCGCCCTCTTCACCGGCCCTTCCTAAAACCCAGCTCTGTGCTTCTTCCATGCTCAGCACTCCCCAGTGGCCCCCGCAGCCCCCCGAGTAAAATCCAAGCCCTCAGCCGGCAGCGAAGCCAGCCCTGCATCCAGCCCCTTCTCGTCACCACCGACAGCCCCGCCGCCCACAGCCCTGCTGGTCCGTCACTGTCAAACTCTGCTCGTCCTGCAAGAGATCGCATGTCCCCTCCTCTAGGAAGCCTCCCTTGATTGCTCAAGTAAGCTAAATTCCTCCTTCCGTGTTCCCTCAGCATCATGCTTGCTCCCTGTCACAGCACTGGTCACATGCACACATGCGCGAGCACACACTAGGCCCTCAGTAACACCTGCTGAGGTGACCTAGAGAAACACGAGCTGGTTGTCCAGCTAGAGCAGGACGGCGTATCCCACCCAGCAGACCGCAGGTGGCCTTACGGGGACGAAGCTGGCGTTGACATAGTCGGAGTGGGGGTCTCCCTGCAGCTGGGCCAGCCGGACCCGGGAGTGGTCATCTGCAGGGTGGGGGGGAGGTTGCACTCAGGGCCGGCGCACAGCTGCCCCCAGCCACCTGTCACCCCTGCTCACTGCCGCTGCCCGCCACCCCTGCTGGCCGCTGCCCGCTCACAGGGCAGCACGTGCGGGTAGCGGTTCTTAGAGGCGTTGGCGGGGTGCTCGGCCTCCAGTCTGGGCTGCTCCTTGCCCACCTCCTTCAGCTCCTGCGAGATGGGGCAGGCCTGCTCGTTGACGCAGACCCCTGCCTCCCCGCAGTGGGGAGGGCTCCCCTGGCCTTCGGGGCAGGCCTGGCCTGGCCCAGGTGCCCCAGGGCCCGCCCACTCTGAGCCTGGGGGCGGCGGGCCTCACCTCAAACTCCTGGAAGAAAGCCTGCTGGGCATGGGCGCTCTTGGCCTCAAAGCTCTGCCGGAAGCTGTGACTCGGGATCGGCCGGTGGGTCCGCCTGGGGTCAGAATGGGGGGCGGCCTGGGTTGCAGAGGCATGGGGGGGACGGGGCGCGGACCCCCATCCTGGCAGCACACGCTGATCACCTGCGAGCTGTTGGAAACGCAGGCCTAGGCCCACCCCAAGGACAAGGGGACAGGAGAGGAGGGTGGGGTGGACAGGACCTCCACGTGAGGGCGCGGGGGTCGGCGTGGAGTCAGCGTGAGGGAGAGTGAGAGTGCCA
>NW_006433385.1:12515-16298 GCF_000325575.1 Pteropus alecto | reverse complement strand
GGAGGGAGGGAGGAGGGAGGGAGGAAGGAAGAGACTGGCCTGAGGAGGGGCCAGAGGTTGTCAGGGAGAAGGAGGGGCTGGAGGAGGCCGGCTGCGGGGTGGAGAGCAGGGGCCTCTCCCGGAGCTGTGTGACAAAGGTCTGGCGGCCGGGTCTCAGAGGCAGCCCGTGAGGACTGTGCGAGGCAGGGCCACGCTGCCCGCCACACCGTCCAGGAGGCGGGGCGCAGGAAAAGGCGCTCACCGCAGACTGTGAACTGTCGTCTCTGGGGAGAATCGATGCTTCTCTGTCCTGCAGAGGGGGAAGGCGGTGGGGACTGTGCAGCCTCTGGGGAAGACTCGCCCCTGCCCCGGGCTCACTGGTGCAGGTTCCCCCCACTCACCTCTGCCCCCTCGCCCGCCTCCAGTGCAGCAGGCCCAGCGCGGCACAGGTGGCAAGGACACAGCCCGCCGCGGCGCCCACCGCCACTGCCACCGGCAGAGGCGCCGCCCGCTGGGACACGCAGGTCCGGGGCTCTGTGCGGGGCAAGGCAGGGGTGGGCCGCAGCCATCACTCTCCTGCAGCGACATGCCCACCTCCCAACCAGAAGCCCTGGCTGCCAGACAGAGGCCAGCAATGGCTGCCAGGGGGCCTTGGCGGGCGGGAACTGAGGACGTCCAGCTCCCCTGCCCCTGAGCATGTCCCAAAGACCCCCCTCCCTCCCTGAGACCCGCGAGGAAGAAAAAGCAGTAGACGCCTGGCTGCCTGGACTCAGACCACACTGGTCAACTGGCCGCACGTGGCCACCGAGCTGGGCGAATGTGGCCACTCACATAGACACAGATTTTAAAGACTTAACGAAAAAAAAAGTCAAAGACCTCATTCATAATTTCTAAAAACTGATCGCGAGCTGATACAATATTTTTGAATTCTTGGTTTAAACGGAATGTTCCTGAAATTAATTTTACTGGTTTGTTTCCATATGATTAATGTAGCTCCCAGGCCATTCAAATCTTGCGTGTGGCTCGCGCGTGTGGCTCACGTGTGTGGCTCGCGCGTGTGGCTTGCACGTGCGGCTCGCCTCCTGCTTCTGCTGGCCGATGCTGTCCTAAGGCCTCCGCTGATACAATATTTTTGAATTCTTGGTTTAAACGGAATGTTCCTGAAATTAATTTTACTGGTTTGTTTCCATATGATTAATGTAGCTCCCAGGCCATTCAAATCTTGCGTGTGGCTCGCGCGTGTGGCTCACGTGTGTGGCTCGCGCGTGTGGCTTGCACATGCGGCTCGCCTCCTGCTTCTGCTGGCCAATGCTGTCCTAAGGCCTCGGTGGCCTGGAGCAGCGGGGTGGAGGCGGTGTGGGCGGGGCTGTGACCACAGGCACACGCGCCACTGGCCCCTCTGCCCCCCACCCTGCGGCTCGGCCCTCCCAGGCCGAGTCTGCGCCCGCAACTCCTGGTCACACTGGTCTCCTGCTCCGCCAGGCGGGCACATTCTCCCTGCAGCTTGCACCCAGTCCTCGTGCTGCTGGGTGGGGGTACCCTCCAGAAGGGGGCCCAGCCAGGAGCCCAGCCTACCTGAGAAGGCTGAGAAGGAGAAGGTGGTCTCGGGGGGGCCAAGTCTGGTAAAAGCCACGACGCTGAACCTGGGCAGAGAAGCCGGGCCTTCTGCCGGGGAGGGCAGGCGAAGAGGGCAAAGCGCCACATGGCTCGGGAAACCGGGCCATGAGCGACAGACATGCACACAGTGACAGCCCCTTGCCTCTTTACAGGCTATGCGCTGAGCCCCTCGAGAGTTTAGAGCAAGCCACCCTCAGCCGCTCCTCGACCATCCCTGCCCTGCGCCAAGAGCAGGGAGCCTTGGAAATAGGCACCCAAATGTCCTGGGCACTGCCCTGCAAGTGGAAACAGAACCCTTCCCTGCTCCCCTTCTGAAAAAAAGAACCATGTTAACAGATGGGTGTTTCCCTTTTCTCCTTGCCTACCAGGGAGCCCATTCGAAATAATGTGATGGACCCTCATGGACCACCACATGCCCTCTCTTTGGAGTCAGCCCAGGTCATAGGTTGAAAATGTGGAAATTCCCACAAATGAAGCTCACAGAGGCTCCCCACCCCCCTTCGGCCCTGGCTCTCACCGATACTGGGAGCCCGGCTTCAGCTGCCCGTTACATATCTCCCGAGCTTGGCCACAGTCCTCCGTGCCCACGGGCACCGCCCAGGCTCCCGGCGTGGCCCAGGGCCCCGGGTGGAAGGGGCTGGGAAGCAGGGTGGCCAGGTAGGAGTCGTGTCCCCCGTAGAAGTGGTCGTGCCACGTGCGGTTGACGGCTTCGCGGGGGGGCCGAGCCACTGGGGGCAGAGCGGGGAGGGCGCAGCAGGGTGGGCGTGGGGCCCGCGAGTCCCCAGCGTGCTCTCGTCACAGGCATCGGCCAGCCTTTGGGATGCCCGGTCCCGCCGCCCCAGGCCAGCACTCACGTGACGCGTTGGTGCTGGCAATGACACCGTACCACTGGATCTGCCCGTCGTCCTCACCAAACAAGCCCCGTGTGAGCACCACACCCATCTGCGGCCGTGGCGCCAGCTGGGGGGCTGCGGCTAACTCTGGGGGGCGCCAGGCTGGGACGGAGAGGAGAGAGCGAGGTCCTGACCTACCCTTCCCACTGGTCTCCAGGGGCAGGGCCAAGCCGTCACGTCCCCAGGGCCTCATCGTGTCCGGTGACAAGAGGCTGCCAGATACAACTCTAGAAGTGGACAATCCTGGGCCAGAAGCAAGGACATGAGGCTCCAAACTGGCGTGGCACCAGGTCGGGGCAGAGGAAGGGGCCGGCTTGGGGCTCAGGGGAGGGGGAGCCCCGTGGGCAGTCGGGGGGACGACCGAGGGGCCTGGGCTCCAGAGGCCGCGGGGGCCTACCGTCCGCAGAGGTGGCGCACACCAGCGTGACCGTCCGGCTCCACAGACCGTTGCTGCCCAGCACGTGGAGGCTGAGGCGGTAGCGGGTGGCGGGCAGCAGGCCGGGCAGCTGGAGGGCCCCCCCGGACGCGCTGGCCTCGAAGACCCGCCGGGCGCTCCCTCCTAGCTCCAGATGCTCCACCAGCACCGCACAGGTGCCCACGTCCCCCGCGGGCACCGTCCAGCTCAGGCCCAGGCGGGTGGCCTTGGGCTGGCACTGCACGTCCTGCACAGGGCCGGGCTCTGTGGAGGGGAGTCTTGAGCTGTGGGTGTCAGTGCGCCCCAGGGCGATGGCGTCGGGGTCAAGGGCTCAGAGTGAGCAGGTGCAGAGGGCTGGGCACTGGTGAACCCAGGGGAGGGCACTAGCCCCCGGGGTTACCGCTGCCCTTCTGGAGGGCCGTGGGGAGCAGGGCATGGGGGTGGGGCACCGTCTCGGAGCAAGACAGCGGGGCCGCAGCTCGAGCCGGGGCTGCCTCTCAGAGCGTCTTCCTCCTCTCGAGAGCCACGTACCAACGGGCAGCACCACGGGGTGAGTGGACGCCTGCAGCGGCCCCGCCCGGCACAGCACGGTCAGGGAGAGGTTGCGTCCAGGCGGGAGGTCCCTCAGGACCAGCTGGGCTTGGCCCAGCACCAGGGGCTGCTCCCGGAAGAGACGTCCAGCCCCTGAGAGCTGGGCACAGCATACTGCCCGCCCCAGGGGGCCGCTGGCCCAGACCAGGCTGATCACGGCGCTGCCTGCCCGCATGGACACCAGCAGCTCGCTGGGCATGAGCAGGGCTGTGGGAGGGAGGGAGCAGGTGGGCCCCGAGCGCACGGCGGCGTGCAGGGCCCGGGGTGGCAGGCAGGACGTGAGAGCGA
>NW_006433385.1:5252-12436 GCF_000325575.1 Pteropus alecto | reverse complement strand
ACATTTTGTTAAACATGGTGTACTGATTTGGGGGGGACATATTATAAGTTTTTAAGAGGTAAACAGCCAAAAATGTTTTAAGGACTATGTATATTCTGTGAAGTTTGGGTTATTAAAGCCAAGAAGGGAAATTCTACTGAGAGATTGATAATGGAGTGTAGAGGGTAGGACTGTTTCCGTGAAAGCACTATTAAATGATAGAGCTTACCCATACAATCTTTACCTTGTCTCTAAAGAACATCGCCTAAAGCATATTGAAGAAGGAAGAGCAGACGAAGCAAGCAGAGGCTGAGAATATTAATGGAAGAATAAGAACGACAGTCTCTGATATCTGATTAGCAATTTTCAATTTACAAAGCACTTCCAAGCACATTATCTCCCGCTGTGTGCAGGGGCCCAGCCTGCGACAGAACCACCACTTCGTACCGCGTGCCGGGGGTCAGAGCCGAGAAGCTGGCGCTGTCCACCTCTGCGCCCACAGTGCTGGCCGCTGCCCGGGCACCAGCCTGGTACAGGGTCACCTGGTAGCCATCCCGGCCGCCAGGAGCATGGACCCAGGAGGCTCGGAGCCAGGTGGGGCCTTCGCTGGTCACATTTACCAGACGGGGGGCGACGGGGGCTGCAGGGAGAGCAAGACACAGGGGTGGGAGAAAGGGGGTACTGGGGCTGAGCCGTGTGGCCCCCCAAATTTTCATCCCAACCCCAGCACCTTAGAGCGTCACTGTCTTTGGAGACGGGGTCTTTAGAGAGGACGCTAAGCTGAAACGGGGTCATCAGCAGGGCCAGTGTCCTCGAGGAAACTCGGACACCGACATGCACACAGCGAAGACCAGGCCACGAGGCCGGGCCGGGGACTCCAGTGTGGCGCATGGGCCTCCCCCTGCCTGGGGTCGGGGAGCCGCTGCGGTCAGCCCAGCTGCCTGCCCACCGATGACAAAGAGCCGAGGGGGTCACGCAGCCCCGTGCTGGTGAGGGCGGCTATGGCAGGGCACTCACCCGTCCAGGCCGAGGCGTTGGCGCTGCGGCTCTGGTCCGGCCCCCGCAGGGTGACCAGCAGCAGCCGGAACTCGGTGCCCGGGGGCAGCGAGGCCCAGGAGAAGTTCCGAGCTTCGGGGGCCAGGGTGCCCGTGCTTTCCAGGCTCAGCGGCCTCAGGCGGTACAGCCGCAGCTGGAAGCCATCTCTGCCCCCCGGCGGGGGCGCCCAGGAGGCCCTCAGGGCGGGAGACTGGGCCACGAGGCTCAGGCTCAAGTCGGAGGGAGGAGCAGGGACTGTAGGTTGGGAAGAAACCGATGGGCATGACCCGCCCACTGCCCGAGCTCCCGCCTCCGCCCTGCAGCCTCCCAGGGCACTGGACGGCCCTCACGGGGCAGGGCGACCGGGGGTCCAGCCTGCCGCTAAGCCTCCTCCCCAGCCCCTCGGCTCCTTGAGCTCGCGACGCCCCATCTTAGCGCCCGGGCACCGGGGCTAAGGGCCCCTCTGCCCCTGACTCGACCACGTGGTGCTCCGCCCTCCCCTCCTCCAGGAGCCCTTCCCTGGTGCCCTGAGCAGGTGCCCTTCTGCACATCCCAAAAGGTTAGGCCGAACCCCGTAAAAGTCCTGATGTTCGGTGAGTTCACCCCACGAGAACAGTGCACATGGCTCGCCGAGCACTCACGCGTCCACTCCATGGCCCTGGGCCCGGCCGCCTGGTGCGGGCCGGCAGCGGCGCTGAGCATCAGCTCGTACGGCGTGCCCGGGGACAGGTGACGGAAGGTGTGGCTGGAGACCCCCCGTCGGACAGCTGCAGTGAGGTTGGCGCCACCCAGAAGGTCCCTGAGCATGAGATGGAGCCAGGCGGCCCGCTCCGACCCGTTCCAGGAGGCCTGCAGGGCGCTGGGGCCCAGGGCACGCAGCACCAGCTGACCCGGCGGCCCGGGGTCTGCGGGGAGGGGGTGGCGCAGAGTGCAAGGCCAGGCTGGAGAAGGGCCCTGGAGCGGGACCCTGGCCCCAGCCGGCCGCAGGGACAGAAGCCCAGCCACATTGGGACACGGTGGCCTGGAAGTTTGGACCACCCCAGCACCCCACACTGGCTGCCCTCTGGGGCCTTGTGAAGCACCTGCCTCACCTGTCCACTGGTGGACGCTGGTCTTCGCCTGGAGGTGGCCAGCCCAGGTGGCAACTTCCAAAACATACTCGCTGCCTGCTAGGAGGCCGCTGAAGTTGTAGGACAGGGCGTCTGGGGGCACGGAGATGTTGTGCGCCAGCGTCTGCGACTCCAGGTGGTACAGGAGGAGGCGGTGGCCGTCCTGCTGCCCGGGGGCGGCACCCCACGAGGCCTGCAGGCCGGAGGGGTGGCCGGGGCTCCGGAGCTGCAGGTCACGGACGGTCGACGGGGCTGCACCAGAGGCAGAGAGACGCCAGGCTCAGGGCTGAGAGGCCAGCGCTTCCGACGGCCCTCAGCAGCCACCACACAGTCACGGCGCCCGGAGAGGCTGTGTCCTTGGCTGCCCGCCCTGCCAGCCCCCGGGGCGTGCTGCCCAGCACCGCCCCAGCCCGCCGGCCTCGCACCGGCGTGGGCAGTGAGGACGACCGTGGCGTTCTGCCCACAGGGCCGCAGGGCTGTCACTTCCAGGCGGTGGGCACTCCCGGGCTCCAGGCCTTGGAACTCGAAGCTGGACGCATTGGTGAGGGCCTGCAGCTGCGGCCCTTCGGGGGAGCCCAGGGGGCCGAGCCGCGTGAGGCGGACATGGCTGGATCGGCCCAGCCCCGGGGCTGTCCAGCCCAGCGACAGACTCCCAGGCTTCCCCTGGCCACTAATGTGCACGGTCAGAGGTGGTCCTGGGGGAGCGGGGAGCATGTCAGAGTCTCAGCACCCCTTCTGCCAGAGGCAGGAGGGAGGCATGGGCCAGAGCCGAGGGGAGTCTGGTCAGGGGAAGCAGCCTGCACCCTCTCTTGCCCTCCAAGGACACCCACCTCCACTGGCTCCGTCTGGGCGCCCTGCTCCGCAGTCCTCCTGTGGAGAGAGGGGAGGGGAGGGGGGATGGGCAGAGGCCTCTGAGGGGCACCCAGGGAGAGAGGCCGGCCTCTGTCTGACGGAAAGACTAGGGGGCATCAGGCACACGCCAGGCAGCCAGGCCCACTGGGCTTCGGCAAGTGCGGAGCGGTGGCTGGTTCGCCCAGCGCAGACCAACTGGGGGACGCAGAAGCGGGGGCCCTGGAGAGCAGGCACCACACCACCTGCGGGCCCAGCGCCCACCTCACCTTGGCCAGGAAGGCCCGGAGCCAGAGCAGGGCAGCGCACAGGACTGGGGGCCTCATCGCCGCGGTGTCTGCAAAGGCCTGTCGGGAGGCGGCGGGGGTGAACCAGACCCCAGAGGCAGCGGGCAAGGGCGGGACAGCTGCCACCAAGAGCCAGGGCTGCCTCTGAGCCCCAGACCCTGCCGCCCACCCCAGCAGCCTCAGTCTGCGCGGGGAGAGCCAAGGCGACTGGCCCAGGGCCCGGGCCGGCAGGCTCGCCTCGCGGCCTCCCCACCCCCCCCCTCCGGCGCTCAGCTTCGCAGCGGGGGAGCCGTCCAGTGCTTCTGCGGAGGAGCTGGCGGAGAGATGGCCTCGCAGGCCCCGCTGGCTCCTATCCCCCCACCCCCGGCCCAGCCCGGAAGGGTCTGTCCCCCAGGGGGGCACACAGGGCTGTCAGGGTGCACCCCCTTCTGTGTGCTGCCTGGACGGCCAGCTGAGCGTGCACCCAGGTGGCCCTGTGCACAGAAACATGTAGTTGCAGAAGGGCCTGGGGACCCTGGTGGCCCTCACTGCCCAGCTGACGACACCGCTGTCCCCAGCATGAAGAGAGCAGCTGGGCCTGAACGCGGGACCCCCCACCATCAAGCCGACGTGCAAATCCTGCTCCCAACCCCCCGATGCCTGAGACGGTGGCTGCGTCCCCCCCATCAGCCGTGCCCACCCCTCGCCTGCTCCCCAACCCCACCCCCCGGCTGCAGGCAGTGAGGCTGGGGCAGCCCCCCACCCCCGAGCATGGAAGTCACTGACCTCGAGGTTTCGTTCACCCCAGCCTAGAGCCAGCTGCTCGCCTCGAAGTGCCCCTCCATGTGACACGGGATGGCTGAAACCGGGTCAGGGGCGGGGGCCAGGGGATGGGACAGAAGGAAATGGCTCTGGGCTAGGAAAGCTCTGACCAAAGCTGACTCGGGAGGTGGGCAGGGGACTGCAGTCAGCCAGCAGGTACAAACGCTGGACACCAGACAGCATCTGTGGGAGTCGGGCTGCAGGGACCGGCTCGGCCTGGCTCCCCACTCAGCCGGAGCCACCCCCGCACCCCCCGCTGCCTGCCCTCCCTGCCCAAACCTCAGACCCGCCCACCAGCCCTGGGCCAGGGCCTGGAAACCAAGCCCTGCAGACTCATCAGGTTTTCCAGGCCACGTGCGTGCGTGTGCGCGCGTGTGTTTGCACATGCACACGTGTGCCCTTTCGAAGGGGGTAGCAAAGCGCCTGCCCCTGTCTGCCCCCAGCCCCCACCTAGTGGCACCTGCAGCAGAGTCTCCGCAGCCCAGCGGCCTACTGGGGCGGCATGGGCTCCATAGCGAGTCCTACGGGGCGCGTGGCCACGGAAAGCACACCCACCAGCCCCCCGCCAGCCTGGGGCAGCTGGGGACGCGAGGGGCTCCAGAGAGGGGGCAGAGAGGGTCTGATAGGTAGGACCCACCCTCCCCAGCCTGAGCCCCTCTGTTCAGCAACAACGTCCCCCCCCCCAGCGCCCTCCCACAGACAAACCTCCCAAGGGGACCCTTTAATCCTCCCGAGCGCCTTACAGCTCCCGCCTGGAGAGAGCCAACCAGGAGGCCGAGGAGGGTGGGGACGGTCAGCGTCCTGGCTCCCAGTGTGAGCCAGTCCAGGCTCTCCCGCTGTCTTCTGGTCACCCCCCTCTCCCGGCTGAAGCCTGGCCTTGGGCAGCCCCCACGCTGCGGGGGACAGTCGCCGGGCAGGAGAGGGGCGGGATAACTCGGAAGGCCAGGATTCCCACTCTCCCTCCCACGCCCGGGAGGGTTGGAGGGAGGGGTGGCCTCGGTCCCTCTGCAGGCCCGGGGAGGGCAGCAGGGGCTGGGGCAGCACCGGGACGGCTGTGCCGTGTGGGTGCCGGCAGCTGAGCGTGTGCGGGCCGCACACTGCACGCGTGCATGCTGAGCCGCGAGGGTGCACGAGGGCGGATGCGCCCGCCCCGGGCATCACGGGGGAGGAGCCAGGAGGGCCCTGGAGGACAGGGAAGGGCCGAGGACCAGTGGTCCCTCTCCTGGCTCTGGCCTGTGGGGAGGGGGAGGGCCTGCTTCCTGTCCCATGGCCTTGCAGGGCTGAGTTCCAACAGCCGGGATGAGGTGCCGGGGAAGTCCCCTCCACCAGCGGGCATCCACGGCGTCAGGGAAACTGAGTCAGTGGGGGACAGGCATCCGATGGCCCACAGGGAGGCCGGGCCCAGGACGTGCCCAGGAGCCCCTTCCCCCCCCGCTCGCAGACCTGCTCCCACACCTCCTAACCCCTAACCCTAACCCCTAACCAACCGTAGTGGCCCCGACTCACACCACCTCCCCCAGGCCCAGCCTCTGTGCGTGTCTCCCCACACCCTGCGGACAAGCTGGGGCCACAGCAGTGTTGGGGCAGAAGCTGGCCCAGGCTGGCTCGAGACTCGGCGTGAGTGGGAGAACAGGGTCTGTGGAGGGGGTGGCACCGGAAGTTCTGCCACTCGGCCACTGGCACAGTCCCCAGGACACCCCTTTGGAACGGCACAGGCTGGCAGCCTGACTTGGGGGCACAGCAGCCTGGTCTGCTCCCCAGATGCCGCCGGGGGCCGGGGCCGAGAATGCTGCTGTGCTGTGCCTGGTGCCTGAGACACGGGGACCAGAGTGTGGGGCTTGCAGCCCTGGAGCTGGGGCGGGGGTGACTGCAGGCAGCGGTGTACCCCGGCAGCTGGAGGGGGAGGGGCCGGCAGAGAGAAGGGACCTGGAGGCCCAGACAGACTGCCCGGGCCCCCTCCTCCCTGTGCAGCTCCTAAGCCCGCCGATCTGCACAGGCCTCGCTCACACCCTCAGTGACGCAGGCTGCTGCCACCGCGCTGAAGACACAGCTGTGGGCGGAGGGGGCGGGGGTCACACAGCAGGCGGTGAAGGCGGAGCCCTCACAAGCAGTTCTAGGGCCCAGGAGTGGGGCAGGCTCTGGAGGAGAGGTGCCCCTCCCAGGGACCGCCCACTCCCCCCAGAGCCTGGTGGGGCAGTCCCCTCGGGGGCGCAGACAGGTGTCCCAGGCCCCCGCCCTTGTCTCCTGGCCCAAGGCTGGGCTCCCAGCCCCTTAGCTCGCCGTGGCCAGCTGCGAGGGGTCTGGCTCACAGCTTACCGGCCCGGCCCTGGAGACCGGGGTGGGGGGGTGCTGTCCGCCCGCAGGGAGCACTCTGCACACTTCCTCCTCCCACCCTGTGGTACCCTAGCTTCCTCTTTTCCTCTTCTCGGTGACAATCACCAGCCTGGCCCGGAGTGGGTGGCCCTCTTTCCGACCCCCTCCTGCCTCCTCTTTGATCCCCAGGGTCTGCTAGTGGAGACACCGTCAGGTTTGGGGGCCGCTGAGACAGGGGCCAGCCTTCGGTCACCACCTGCAGGGGTGCAGGGCTCCCAGGCTCCTGCCCACTCCTGTCCTGGGTACCGACTTCCACCCAGCTCTGATCGGCCTTCCCACAGGAAAGCCACTACCCCTGAGCAGGGGCCGGGCCCAGCAGCCATGGAGGGGCTGGGTGAAGACCGTGTCCCCAGTCCCCACCGCCGCTGAGAGCAAAGGCGGGGCTGGGCGTGCCGGGCCCCGCAGGGCCAGCCGCCCCCACGCCCCTCAGTGTGCCCAGCCACAGAGCCATGGCACATCCTTTCTTTGTGGCTTCGCCTGTGAGGGGGGGTCAGAGAAGCAGGAGGAGGGGGGGCGGATCGTGGGTGTCGGGGGCCGGGAAGGAAGGGTGTTTGGGACATCACAAGGTCAAAGGAGACAAGGAGGTGCGCTCGGACCAGCCGAGCCGCTGGCCAGCGAGGAGCCTGCGAGGCGAGACCGGGGTGGGGGCCAGTGGAGTCTCGGGCTTGGGGGCCCCTCCAAAGAAGACACAGGGGTCCCCTGGCCTGGGCCCCAGGCTCCCCATCTGCCGTCTTCTGAGTAGTCCGGGTCT
>NW_006433385.1:0-4818 GCF_000325575.1 Pteropus alecto | reverse complement strand
AAGCGGGCACGCCAGCAGCCTGCCCCGGAGGGGCGCGGCCAGAGGCACCGACCCCTGGTGGTGGCGAGAGGTCGGGTGCAGCTGGGTGTGCGTGGGTGGCTCGCGCAGGGCGGGGGGAGGAAGCTGGCTTCCTGAAGCCTCCTCAGCCTCAAAGACAGACCGACAGCCAGACCGACAGACGGCCAGCCAGACAGACCGACAGCTGGCGAGAGGCAGCCCCGGGGGTGCAGCCGCTTCGGTGAGTTGGAGTGGGGTACGGCCCCTGGGGAGGCAGGTGAGCGTCTCCGAGGAGGGGCATCGGGGACTCCAGTGCCCGGCTAGGAAGTCGGAGTGACCTCGCTGCCGAGGGGCAGGGCGGGGGGCTGTGGGGGCCGCCAGGAGCACAGAGCTGCGGGGCCCCCGTGCCAGCCCCCGCCACCACCCACATGGGCATGGCCACTCCGTCCCCCTCTGCTTGGTCCTGCAGCCTTAGGGACCCTAACGCCCAACACACACACACACCTTGGAGGCTGTGACCCCGGGTCTGGAGCACGGGGACTGCCCCCCATGAGGAAACGGCCCCACGGCCCCCACACCCCTCGCCCCCCCAGCTGCCGCCTCGCCATGCTGCTCGGGGCTTGGTGAGGCCATTTCCTGTGACGGTTAGGGAGGCAGGAGATGGGGGGATGGGCGGGGAGGAAGGGCGCACCCCCAGTCTACCAACATGGTCCTGGCAGGGGACTGGCAACGGGCAGGAGAGGGTCCTGCTAGGGGCCAGCAGCCAGTTGCCTGGGTCCCCAACTGGCTCCAAGGACACAGGAGGCCTCGTTTCTCGTGCAGAGGAGGCCCCTGGCCGGCCTCGCGGGGGTGTCTGGGAGCCGTCCCCGTCGGCCTACAGAGACCCCGGTGTCACAGTTCCTCCCTGGGTGCCCGGCTTAGGGCCCCGTGAACTCGAGGCTCTGGTGGTACCCCCCACTGCTCCCCTCCAGGGACCTGTCCTATCTGCACCCACAGTCTCTGCTGCCATCTTACCCACCTGGCCCCAGAAGGCCACCGCCCTGGGTCCCCGGCGGTAACCCTGGCCTCCCGTGCTCCACAGGACACCACTTCTGGGGCATAGAAGACCCCGAGTGAGAACAGGGGTCAGAGGGCCGGCCAGAGGCCACGCGAGGGCTGGTCTCTCAGGAGAGCCCCGTGGCCGACCGAGCGCCCCTGGGCCCAGCATGGTCCAGGCCCCTGGGGCCGTCCCAGAGCACAGCTGCCCGCCTGGCCCCTGGGGCAGCCATGACCCAGCTCCCACCCCGAGCGCCAGCCAAGAAGCACGTGCGGCTGCAGGAGAGGTGAGACCTTCCCTGGGCTGGGTCCCTCTCCCCGCGGCCGGGCCTGTCCCATCCTCCCATCACCCGACGGCCAAGTCCAGTCCAGGAGGAACCCTAACGTGCGCATTTGCGTGTCATTCACATGTCTGGGCACAAAGTTTCCGGTTACCTTGCCCCTGCTCCCCAAAACCCAGGTTGATTTGAGGGGCCCCTGGAGGGGATCTGGATTTGTCCTGGATCTGGCTGTGGGTCTGAGCACCAAGGGCCAAGTCCAGGATGTGGGGAGGTGGCAGCTGGTGCCAGCAGCTGGGCTCAAGGCTGCCCAGCCGTGGGGGACAGGGGGCGAGGCGCGCCGCAGAGGCCGAGCCCCAGAATTCCCTGAGCCTCGAGCTCGGGGAGACGGCAGGCCCGCTCCCCCCGAGACGTGCCCTGGAGGCAGAGCGGATGCCGCCGGCCCGGCTGTCTGTGCCCGCAGGCGGGGCTCCAGCGTTGCCCTCGTGCTGGACGTGCAGTCGCTGGGCGCCGTGGAGCCCATCTGCTCGGTGAACACACCCCGGGAGGTCACCCTGCACTTCCTGCGCACGGCGGGGCGCCCCCTCACCCGCTGGGCCCTGCAGCACCAGCCGCCCAGCCCCGAGCAGCTGGAAGAGGAGTTCATGGTAAGAGCGTGGGGTCCACTCTGCCCTCCCGACTCAGAGGCGGCAACCCGGGCCCTGCGGGCAGAGCTCAGGGGAGAGCCCGCCCGCACTGCCCTCCCGCCCCCCACCCGTCCAGACCCTCGCCTGACAGCCAGAGCCAGCTCTGCCAGGGAAGGGCGGAGACGGAAGGGGGCCGGAGGGGCGACAGCTGCTCACTCACCCGTGTCCCCCCCACCCCACCAGAAGATCCCCTCAAACTTTGTCAGCCCCGAAGACCTGGATATTCCTGGCCACGCATCCAAGGACCGGTACAAGACCATCTTGCCAAGTAAGGCCTGCGCGGGGGGCAGGGCTCCGGTGCTGCCCCTGGGCTGGAGGCCGGGGCCTGACCACAGGAGAGCGAACGAGAACCGGGGAGCGCAGAGCTCAGTGCGGGTCGTCTGGCGCTGCTCCAAGCCCCTCGCAGCGATGCTTCTCTCAAAGGGACCCGGTCCGGTGCTATGCTGTCATCCCCACGTCACAGACGGGGAAGCCGAGTCACAGAGAAGCTGTGTGGCTCTCCCAAGGGCACACAGCCAGTGGCACCGAACCTGCCTCCCGTTCCTCCCACGTGGGGACACGGCGAAGGCCTGCAGGGACCGAGGCACCGCCAGCTCGGCTCTCAGGGGTAGGGGGACAGTGACAGGGGTGGCAGTGGGAGCCACGGGGCTGCGAGCCTGCCGGCCCGGGTCGGGCCATGAGGCTGCGTGTTTCAGAAGCTGATGTAGAGACCCACGCCTACCCCTCCCCTCGGAGCAGCCTCGTCCGGCCGGCCCAGCTCCGCAGCCCACCTCGGCAGCGCCCAGTCCTGCAGGCGTGGCTCACAGCCGCGGCTGGCTCTCATGGCAGGAGGGCAGGGGGCAGCCCAGCTGGGACTGGGTCTGGGGCGCCCTCCGAGGAGCGGCTGACAGGCGCCCCGACACTGTGCCGGTTAAGGCAGGTCTCTTGTGGGGACGCCACACGCGCCGTCAGCAAAGCTCCGTCCTCAGTAGCGCCTTGCCCGGCAGTGTCCTGTTCCACGCCCACGCCCCTCTCGAGGCCACAACGTCACAGTAACGCCCGCTGAGTCCCTGTTGCCTGCCCCTCTCCTCGCCAGGGCACCCCGCACAGCACCCCACGACCTCCCCAAGTTACGGCTCCAACTGCGTCATGCCACTGGTCGGAAGCAGGCTGTGGCTCCCTGCCGTCCGCGCGGAAACGAGCCAGTGACACGCAGGCTCAGTGACAAGCACGCGACTCTCCCGGCCCCGCTGGAGTCTGCGTTCACTCACACGCCCTTCTGACCTCTGCCCTCTGCTGATTTTACTTCCTAGATCCCCAGAGCCGCGTCTGCCTTGGCCGGGCACAGGGCCAGCAGGAGGGTGACTACATCAACGCAAACTACATCCGAGTGAGTGGCCTGGGCCATAGTGGGGGTGGGGCTGTGTTTGAGGATGTCCCCAGGAGTCCCTCCGAGTGGGCTGGTGGTTTCCTGCCTCCAGCTCAGCGTCACCCTGCCCTGCTGGGCTGGCGCGGACACGGGACCGGCCCCCACACACCCCAAGGAAACGGGGCAGATACTAAGCAAGCTGAAAAGGGGCCCCCATGTCCCCTGAACCCACCCCATCGCCTCATCCCTGCCAACCTCTAAGCAGGATGGCAGTTGGCACGTCGAACCAATTTTGAGCTTCTGGAGATCTGATGGCTCCCCAGGTCTGCAAGGGAGGAGCCAGCACAAATGGCCTCCCCACTGCCTTGCTTCCCATCCGTCCACCCATCAATCATCAGCACCCATCCATCCGTCCACCCATCTGTAATCCCTCCCTCCCTCCCTCCCTCCCTCCATCTATAATCTATCCACCTATCATCTATCTATCTATCTATCTATCTATCTATCTATCTATCTATCTATCTATCTATCTATCTATCATCGTCATCTATGACCTATCTACCTATCATCTCCTTACCTGCCCCCACGCAGCCCCTCCTGTGTGGAGGTGCTTCACATCAGCCTTAGGGACCCAGAGGTGAGGTGGGCTCTGCCCCACCCGGGTGACTGCGGCCTGGAATACTGGGTGTGAGAGCAGCGCCCTCTAGGGGCCTGAAGTGGGCAGGACAGCGGGCAGGTGCAGAGACGGGCAAAGCGGGTAGGCAGGGACCCAGGGCCCACCCCTCACAGCCAGCAGAGACGGGGGAACAGAGCTCCGGGTTCCACCGCCGTCTGCAGGGGAGGAGGGCGGGCAAGAGCGTGCTGCCCCTCGCCGCTGAATGCACGAAGGTCACGTGGAGGTAAAACATCTGCTCAGCAAAGACTGAGCGGCGGTTTCCCCGCTCGTGCTGGGGGACGGCAGCAGGGCATGGAGGGGACGGCCTCCGAAGAGGCCCTGCTATGTGCTTGACCCTCAAGATGCTTCGAATTTAATCGCCGTGTTCCTGCAAGGGAGAGATCGTGCCCAGCGGGCAGGTGACAAAGCTGAGGCTCGAGAAGCAGGCGACGCGCCTACAGTGGGACAGCTAGTCGCTCGGACGGGGGGCCAGACGGCCTTCTGCACCACGTGGCTTCCGGGGCGTGCGCTTGTGCACACGTGTGTCTGCGTGTACGTGTCTGCCTGCACGTGTGCGCACGTGTGTGCATAGGCTCGTGTGCATTTGTACACGTGTCTGTGCTCTGCCTGCATGTGAATGTATGCATGCGCACGTATCTATGTATGAACGGGTGCACACATGTGTGCGCCGCATGTGCACACGTGTGCATTGTGTGTACACGTGTCAGCACGTGCACGCACGCTGGCCGCAGCCTGGCCCCACCTTCATGGCCTCTGGCCCCCTCCCTGTGCGCCCACCTCTCCAGGGCTACAACGGGC
>NW_006433384.1:173690-236528 GCF_000325575.1 Pteropus alecto | reverse complement strand
GTGTGTGTGTGTGTGTGTGTGTGTGCGCGCAGATAATTAGCCTCTGGAAAAAATAACCATTGCAACAGATTTGATTTGCAGGAGATTCCATTTCTCACTGAGCCTCTGTTGTAATGACGACATTTGAAAGGAATCCCAGTCCTTAAAAGCTGTCAGTTTTTGGTGAATTCCCAGTCTGTGATGTTATTTATTCCAGAGAAGAACATCAAAATCATTTATGAAAATCCTGTATACACCTATGCTGTTTGCTGTGCAGAGAAAGGCTCTATCAAATCCTTAGAGGATCCTTAGGATGATATGAAAGTAAGGAAATGAGTCTCTCATCTAATATTAGATATTAGATTAGAAATAACTGAAGCCACTTTCAACTGCTCAGTTAAGGCCTCAATTTTGACTCGACTTCACAGATTTTGTTAGCATACAATGTAATACAGTAAGTTTACTTGTTATTTCTATAGTTATAGGAAATAATAGGCATTACATTATGAATCTAGGATCATCAGTTTCACAGGACATTCTTTGGGGAGGGGTTGTTATGTAATTAACAGTAGGAAGCAAATTAAACAATAATCCCTTCAGTTTGTAGATTGGCAGGTGAAAATGAAGTGATCAGAGGTATTATACAGGCTGGTGAATATATTATTACATATAACATGAAAATAGTTTAGTATATAGTACTATCTAATTTTGTTTTCTTACTGGCTTCTTTCACTGTATAAAGACGCTTAAAGTAGTCTTTCTCAATATCCAGATAGTATTCGTTTTCTTTAAGTTGCAGTGTTAACCTTATTTCAGAATCCATGTAACTGCAGTAGAAAAAAAATGGCTATCATGGCTTTTAAATAAAATTTTTATTTAATTTGAGTTTTTCTTGGCATTCAGTTGATTTTGGCTACCGTTTGCTTGGGACAATATAGTCTGTTTAAAATGTAAATAGTTTTTTTCTGATGGAATGTAACTTTGACTTACCATTGTTCACGTTATTCTGTTGTAGCGTGATTGAAAAACATTCATCTTTAGTGATAATAGTTTGTCATACCTTTGTCAGAATAATATATTTGTATTTTAGTTGCATTTTAGTTGCATTTGTAAGTTGCACAGTTTGGAGAAACATTTGTGGTTTCTAGTTATATATTTACCCGGAAGCCCTACACATCAGAATTCTTGAGTGTTTAAAGGTAAATCAGGTGTGTTGCCTGGATGTGAATAGTAAAAAAGAAGCATCTCACCATGCAATTATTGCTTTATAGGATACAAGGTACAATTGTTTCCAAAAATAGGAATTAAGTAAAATATTATATGGATAAATATTAGTAATTATATAAATATATACTCCTCTGCAAAATTTACTTTGAGACTATGCTCTCTGTCAGAGATAAAAAGTAGCTTTTAAAGGAAAAGTTATTTTGGCTCTTAATTTTATATATTTTTATTTTTTAGTCTTTGTAAGAGAAGAACAGTAGAAGGGAACTGAATGAGGATGATGTAGAGAAAAGAGCCTGGGTTTTGTTGTGTCAGACTTGTTCTGCTATTTACTAGCTGAGAGTCCTTAGGCAAATTTATCTTTACGAACAGAAGTTTAGTATTCTCATCTGTAAAGATGTGAATAAAAATACTTTGCACAATTGTCATGAAGATTAAATGAGAATGTATTTAAATACCTAGCACTTACGAGGTCAGTAAATTATAGTAGCTGTTATTGTTTAAATCTCAGAAATTAGTTAGGTTTTCCTAAAACTTTGATCTATGCATGTAAAATATATTGAATTCATATGTACTTGCTGCTGCCGTGACGGTTTTTTCTGTGTTGTGATATTGCTTATCCTTTATATTTCAAATTATAGGCTGTTTTTGTAATATATATTTGGAAGTGAAGAATAGACAAAATGGAGATGGTTATTTCAATCAGACTGTGAAACAATAACATCTCTAGTTGCAGAATTGGTAAGATTTTTAGGATTGGCAATCAACTTTAAAATCTGCCCTCAGTCACTCATAATTTGTTTAGTTCTATCGTTATAACATTAGTTCATTTGTTTATTCATTTGTTCAGTAAATATTAAATGCCCGCTCTGTGTAGGTCATTGCTTTGGCATGGTTATTTTGAGCTCTTGCTACCTGCTGATTTATATTTAAGAATTAAGAAATTTACCTATAAGAGTGATAGTCATTGACTAGTGCTGAAGATTAAGATAAGAGGTCATGTGTATTTTGGAGACATGGTAGTATGAAATCATAATTAATGACTAATTTATCTTATTTTCCAAATTAAAAAAAAATATTCCTGTCATATACTTTTTAAGTTTTATTTTTTCTTTTTTAAAAATTATATTTTGGTTAGTTACCTAATAAAATGAGAAGGACAAGGTGTAAGTTCAAATTTAAGAAACTTTAGGTGTTCATTGCTTTTGAATAGAAGAAATCACATGTTGATTTAGGCATTGCTTTACTACTTGAAGAAGAGCCTCTTTACTCATTAGCTATGTCTTTGAAAGCAGCAATTCATTAAGCCAATTTGTGCATCCAGTGATAAATACAGTGATGATTTGATCAGAGAAGAATTCTGGAAACTACAGTAGTTTGATTAGTGGGACAGTACTTAATTCATGATGACTTGTTGCTCTAATATTTTGCACTTCAGAAAGGTGGCAAGGTGAATGTGGTGAAAATGAACATTTTAGAATAGATGAAATTTAATCTTACAAAGAAATTTGGGATTTGTAAAGAAATTTATATTTACTGAGTACATTCTAAGTGCTAGCACTGTCTTAGGTACTTTCTGTGCATCATCTTTTTAAAAATCAGCTGTGTAAGTTAAATATTATTGTCCCCATTTTAAAACAGAAAAATGAAAGTTTAAGACATTTACTAACTTGCTCAAGGTCACATAGTTCCTAAACAGAGTTGGGATTATGACTCCAATGCCCATTTTCTTTTGGCCTACTGGTTTAAGGCCTGCAATGTATATATACTAGGATTGGCTCATCTGGATCAGTCAGTTGATGTTTTGAATCAGTTGGATGAAACTCAGAAAGTAGATTTTGTCTTCAACAACACCATTAAAGTGTTGTCCTCACATTATAATTTCATAACTATGTTTGTTCTTTCTACCCTTCATCATTAATTTACCTATTCCCTTTTCTAGATTTCTGACACAAGAGATTTTGCCTCATTTTCTCTAAAGAATGGCTACATTATGATTTGGTTTCTTATTCATTGCTTTAGATGTACGCACATTTATAAATATTGGACTTTTTTGAAGCCTAACATACGTTGCTCTTAAATAATTTTTTATTATAACCATTTTAAAGTTCTTTTAAGTTTAAGGCCCATCTAATACAAATTTTGTGGAGTTTTTTTTTTTTGTATTATAGGCACACAAATAAGTGACTCAAAAAATTGTTATACTGAGTATGTAAGAGGAAGAAAATGTAAAAAATGAATGATTTTAATAGGTGATTGAAGCATAAATGATTTAAGTAAATTGGGTTTTTTCTTAGCTAGAGTCTGGTCAAGTGGCAATGGAGATAATATTTTCCTTTTAAAGATTTCTTGCTATCGTAGTGATCTTCCCTTTATCATTTAGTTTATATTTTCTACCATTTAAATAAGTTATTATTCCTTTTATTTTAGCTCTAGAGTCATCTTCTGAGCCATAAAACGTTAGTTTTCTTTATTTCTTTTTTTGTAAATGATTTTTTTTTCTGTTACTGAAATTCCGTGGCATGAATCATTTAGCCTAGCCACTTTTTATGACATAACATTGGAAAGAAAACTTGTTTAAGAGAGATTTAAATGTGTTATTTTTAACTTAAACCTTTTAACTACAAATTGTTTTCCTACATTTTCTCAGTAACCCCAGAGTATCTACAGCAGAGGCAGACAGATAGTTGGTTAAAAAAGCCCACAAACTAAATCTTTTATTGAATAACTAGTTTCTAGGTAAAGACTAAAGAATTATAATTTGAGAATTTTACTAGGTTTAAGACTTCCAAATAGGCAGCATGCAAAAAGGCAATGCCCTTTGAAACATTCTTATGGATGCAGAGACTTTATAGCCCTTAGGGAGCTCTATCTACATCTGCTATCCTGAGTTCTGGGAAGCTGCTTTTTCCCATGCTTGCAGCCTCTTTGTGGGGTAAAGGTCTGTTAATTTTGCGTAAATATTTACCATATCTCATTTTAGCTAGTATTGCTCCCTCCCACTGTTAGCAATAAGGAAACCTTTGCTTATCCAACTTGAAAGTTTACTATAATTGATATGACTAGTCTGGAGAATGTTCTGTTATCTTTGAGAGTTGATGAATTTAAAATGTCCAATTGGAAAAAAATAGTGAGGTGAACAACCAATTCATAGTCTGTAAGTAATCTAGTCATTATAGAATTTCCCCATGCTTAGAGTTCCATATTTAAAAACGAGAAGGTTATCATCACACAAACAGTATAATTCATTTCAGTCTTGTCACATCTAACAAATCAAATTACTGTCACTTTCATGTGACAGTATTACTACTAGTATGATACTGGTAGTAATTTACATTTGCATTAGTAACAGTAATAAACAGCTTCTATTTATTAAGCATCATTCTAGGTGCTTTACAGACATTATATTTAATAAATACAACAGCACTAGAAGGCAAACAGTATTCCTATTTTACAGGTGAGGAAAAACTTAGATTCAAAGACATCTACTGAGTAGTCCAGTATTTCCCAGCTGTACATTTTTGGAACTAGATTTAAAATCCAGGTCTTTTGACCCTTGATTCATTGTATGTGCTGCTACATACAATTTTGAGTAGCTGTGAAGTTAGAATCCAAATACAAATAGAAAGTGTAAAATTCAAATGAGAAGGTTCAGCCAAAGAAGGTTATTTTATTTTGTCTTTTAATATAAATTATAGCAGCAGTTTCTAAACTGTGTTCCAAGAAACACCCAGGACACTTTAATAGGAATGTAATTTTTTGTTTTGCCTAAGCGTTTCATGAATGCTGCATTATCTTATGCACTTGATGCAAAAGGTAGAATATAAAATGAAGTTAACATGTAAACTGCCAAACTTATTATTATTTCTAAAAGGTCGAATTTATTATTTAAAAAATTGTTTTATTACGTTAATCAAAAATGTCCAATATTTGCAATTTTATATTATTTATCCAGGAGTTATCTATCAATAGGACTACATCTTTGATTTTGTCATTGCTTGGAAGGATTCTACTTTCAATTTTTTGTGTTTTTCTGTCTCTTACCTTCTACTTCTTCTTCTCTCCCATACCCTTTTGCATGTATTCTTTGCCTTCATTGTCATAAACAGGCTTCTGAACTTTCCTATATGACCCTATCTAGAATCACTGCTCTCCTTCAACCTTTTATTTCTGATTGAGTCCTTTTGCCATTCTCTGCAATTTACTGAGCACATAGTAGATATGCAATAGGCTTCCTGGATTACTCATTGTTTTTCTTTAGAGTAGCCTAGCAAAAGTTATTTCAAAGATGATACCTTCTATATTGACCTTTCTCCCCCTTTCCTTACCTACCTAGGGGGTAGTAACCCAACCATTAATCTCTCCATCCAGAGTTCATTCATTGAGTAAAAGATATGTAGTAGGCACTGTAACATTTTATACATAATATTTTATTTAGTTCTCACAATGACCCTTTGAGGTAATGGGTTTTATTATATAATCTCCATTTTACAAATGAAGAAACAGAAGCTCACGAATTTTCAGTTCATGCCTATTGAGTGGAAAAACTGGGGTTTTAGTCTGACTTTGTCTGGCTTCCCAAACTGTACTCTCAAACACTGTCAAATATAGTCAGCATTGAATAAGGGACTGTTTCTGTCTTGTTAAAATAGTCTAATAGAGGGAGACAGACATGTAGGCAGCTGAGTGCACAGTTTACAGGATTCAAAGAAGAAGAATCAATGCTTTCTGAATAGATTAGAAACAGCTTCATAGAGGAGATGAATACTTCCATTGAATCCAGAAAGATTGGATATAGTTACTAGACAGGTGAACATTTCAGGTAGAAGTAGCAATATGAATAAAGGCATGGGTTGAAGTAGCTCACGTTTTCTAGGAACGTATACATTGCTTAGTGTGACTAGAGCATGGAGGTTGATGATGACACAGCAGTTAGTAAAGCTGTAGTATTAAGAAGCATCAGATTATTTTTATGTCATTCTGAGGAGTTTGGGTTTCATCCTCTGGATGGTGGGGAGATACTGAAGGCCTTTAATTAGAGTGGTAATAAGATTAGTGTTATGTTATAGAAAGATCATTCGGTAGCAGTGTGAATAATGGATTAGTCTCAAGAAGTAGTTTTAGGAGCAGAGAAACAAATGAGACATTTTTCAATAATCTAGATGAAAAACGATGAAGGCCTAAACTGAAGTAACAATACAGTTTGTTATAACAATTTAAAATAGAAGAAACAAATAGAGCTACTAAGAAGATATTAGGAGTACCAGTAGTATGAAAAAGGTAGGTGGTGAAAGTGAAGGCCTTTCTGGCTTGAGTGTTTGGTGTGTTGGTACCATTCACTATAGGGAATATTCACATGGGGATTATTTTTGTTGTTTCTGTTTGGGTAACTTTAGAGGAAAGATGAAGAACGCAGAATGTAATCAGGGACAGATTTAGTAAGGTACTGTATTGGTTATCTATAACCGTGCTATAGATTATTCCAAAACAATAAATAAACTTGCACTATTCAATATGGTAGCTGCAAGACACATGGCTATTTAAATTAGTTAAAATTAAGTAAAATTGAAAACTCAGTTCTTTAGTCAGACTAACTACATTTAAGTGTTCAGTAGCCAATGGCTACTATATTGAACATTGGACATAGAACATATTAATCATTGATGAAGGTTCTACGGGACGGTCCTGCTAAACATCTCATTATAGTTTGCTATGACCAGGAATCTGGGAGCGACTTAACTGGGTGGTTATGGTTCAAGGTCTCTAATGAATTATAGTTAAGATGTATGCTACTGAAGCAAGGGCTTTAATCATCTGAGGTCTTTACTGGAGCTGATAGATCCACTTCCAAAGTGACTCACTCACATGCTGGGCAAGTGAGTGCTGGTCATTGGTAGAAGGCCTCACTTCTTTACCAGGTGGACCTCCCTATAGGGATGTTTGAGGCGTCAGGAGCAATGTGGAAGCCATAATTTTTATGAGTTGACTTAAGTCAAAATGTCATTTTCGTGATATTCTGTCAGTTACACAGATTAACCATACTTAGTGGGAGAGGGAACTATACAAGGACATGAATTCCAGGAGGCAAGATTCACTGGGGGTTATTTTAGAGGCTGCCCCACCACAAGTACCTCTGGAATATCCAGGTGCAAATGTCAAATAGACAACTGGATGTACAGGAGTGAGGTCTTGGCTAGTGCTATTGTGTTTAAGATGATAGTTGGAAATAATTTGAATAGGTGACTTCAATAATAATGGGATTACACCAGAAGGATGGCTAGTATAGTATCTTGGGTGGCATTTTGGGGAAGAACAGAAGTGCTCTCAAATGCTATTGAGAAACAATTACAGAGAATCAAAAGAATGGTTACAGAGGAGTAGGAGTACCAGGAGAGTACATGATAAAGGAAACTTCATGAAGAGGTAAAAGTTGAAAGTAGAATGTAACTAACATTGCTAGATGATACAAAGTGGTCAAGTAAAACTGAAGAGAGTCGTTTTAAAAATTATTTATTAAATAAATATGCTAGGAACCAGAGAAAAGATACATAGATGAATAAGATGAAGTCTCTAATAACATAGAATACAGTCTTGAGGAGATGTGGTTAGGAAAGATTTCTTAGAGGAAGGTAATACCTTAATGTAGAGCCTCTTTAAAAGATAAAAGAGTTGAATTGAGTGTTTAAGTGTGGTATGTGTGTGTGTGGTGTAATGTGTAGAGGTAAGGTGGATAATAGAATGGACGTTTTAGGTGGAAAGGATGGCTTGTTGTGTGGGGTTACTAGTTTGTGATGAGGGAACGTGGTGAGAGAAGACACTGGTAGGAAAATTAAAGTGGTCTTGGACGCATATTAAAAAAACTTGCCTTTATTTTGTAGGCTATTTCCCATACTTAAATTATTTGGATACTACATCGGCCATGGTTTTCTAATCCCTAAACCATCAATGTTTCATCAAACTTAATGTTTTTCTTTTACATTACTTTTTAAATTAAAAATGTATTTTCAAAATAAACTTTATTTCATTATAAATAGAAAACCAATATTTTTGCCACATATAGAAGGCAGTAGGAGAAAAAATTATAAACTATTCAATTAAAAACATTTATAAATGAAATACAGTAATGCATCCTTTGACTTACAAAAATGTCTGTCTGAAAATAAGTTCCTTGGTATTTTCAGTAAGCTTAATTAAGGGGTATTTGCACATTGCTTGGTATGTAACTAAGATGAGAGTTACGGTCATTAGGATAGTTCCATTTAAAAATTTTAATGTTAACAAGCACCAAGGATCCTAACTCAGGTATTGGAAAGATTAGAAAGATAGTTAATGGCCAATTTTGGCCTGCAGTTAAATACTAACAAAAATTAGGCCTTTTGTTTCAAGAAACTACCAAAAGTAATCTTTAGAATTTCTTCTGATTGTATCCAATTATTTATTAGTTGAAGTTGAAAAGGGGTTTTTCATTTACTTTTTGTTTCCTTCTAGTTTGGGAAAATTCTTTTGAAAAATTATCAGATCTTTTAAGCACCTTTTGTAATAAAATATTTTCAGAGGAGTCCTTAAGTTGTCCTTTCAGAGAAGAAAATGAATTCAATTCACTTATATATTGTGTGGTTCTAGTTTTGCATTTATCTTGTTCACTTGTTTTGCACATAGAATACTTACATTTGTCAGGATAAATTTAAGTTGTTCACATGAGCAGATATATTTGTCAAGAGGTGCTTATTTATAAAGCTTGTCTCAGTCATGCATATAATCTTACAAACTGAAGATTTCTTTCAGAAGTATTTGGAATTCTTCTTGCAACTCAAGTGGATATGTGAAGGCTTTTCCACTTTTTCTGCCAAACTCTGTGTAGTTACAATTTTTAAGTTAAGATAGAGAATACTTTTATAAGACTTATAATGAATGGTTTTGAATATAATGGGTGACAAAAGCTTGCAATAGTGTCAGATGTTACAAAAGTGACAAGAAGGAGTATCATTCTTGACATTAAGATAAAAGTTTTGGAGTGTCTCAAAGTGGCCAAATATATTTAAGGAAAGTCTTGAAATGTGACTAATATATTTAAGAAGAATGGAAGGGAGAAGCAGTAGTTGAAATCTTTTCGTTAACTTCAATTTAATGGACTCCATGACTTCTACCCAGGGTGTGTTAAATGCTTATGTCTGGTAAGCTACTTTGCAATATGTTTGAATACTTCCACTCCTTCCACTTGAACTGTGTAATCACAACCTGTTGTACTTGTATTGGAATGAGATAGTTTAGTTAAAACTATGAAAACTGATGATATATGAACATAAAAAATGTATTTCTGTGAAAATTGAGTTGTGTGTGCTTTGGATATAGGAGTAGAGACTTGTCACTAAAGAAACTGTCAGATTAGATGGGATTAAAAACAGCTATTAACTATTTAGGGAAAAGTAGAGTCTAGTGAGTATCTTTAGTTTCTTGTTCTACTGCAAAGAAACTGAAACAGGAAATGAATCATAGCTGATGTATTTTATTTTAGTATAGTTCATAATTTACCCAAGAAAAATAAGAGAGCAGTTGAATCAACATATCCTTACTTAAATAAAAAACCCTGATCCTACATTTAAAAAATGACGAATAAATGTGCACTTAATCATTTAAAATTGAAATGAAATTTAAGGTGTATATGAGTCCCCACTCCCCAAACAGTTCCTTACTTTAACTGCTCTTTTTCATTAAATGACCAGTCACTGGTACCCGTGAATTGAATAGGACAGTTTTTAATGTGTGGCTAAAGTCATCTTATAACTATAGAAGATTTCAAGAGAAGGAAACATGAAATGCCACATTTTAGAGGCTGCTTATAATGATCATGTTTCAGGTGTGCTAATTTTAGTGTTCCTGTTTCCAAGAATGCTTTAATTAAATTTCATTTCTTTAAAATTTATTTTTCAAATACAGTTGACATACAATATTAATTTCAGGTATACAAAGTAGTCATTAGATATTTATATACCTTACGAAGTGATCACCCCATTAAGTCTAGTATCCATCTGACATCATACAGAGTTATTATAATATTACTGACTATATTTCCTATGCTGTATTTTATATGCTTGTGACTGTGTTTATTTTTGGCGATATGTACTTCTTAATCCCTTCACCATTTTCACCCAGCCCTTAATCTCCATCCTATATGGCAGCCCTCAGTTTGTTCTCTTTTAGTCTATTTTGTTTATTTTGTTCTTTAGATTCCACATAAAAGTGAGATGATACAGTATTTGTCTTTCTCTGACTTATTTCACTTAGCTTAATGCCATCCATGTTGTTGCAGATGGTAGGATTTCATTCTTTTTAATGGTCTAGTGTATAGATGTACCATCTAATTGTCTATCAGTGGGCACTGAGGTTGCTTCCATATCTTGGATATTGTAAATAACACTGCAGTGAACATGGGGTGCACGTGTTTTTTCGAATTAATGATTTAGATTTCTTCAGATAAATACCCAGAAGTGGAATTGCTAGGTCATATGGTAGTTCCATTTTTAATTTTTTGAAGAACCTCCAAACTGTTTTCCATAGTGGCTGCACCAGTTTACGATCTCACCTAGGGTTCCCTTTTCTCAATATCCTTGTCAGCACTTGTTTGTTGATTTATTGATGATAGCCATTCTGACGTGTGAGGTGATTACTGCATTGTGGTTTTAATTTGCATGTCCCTCATGGTTGATATCTTGTCATATATCTGTTGACCATGTCAGTATGTTCTCAATGTCTGTTCAGGTCCTCTGCCTATTTTTAAATCAAATTATTTAGTTTTCTTTGGTGTTAAGTTGTAAATTTGGTGTTAAGTTATAAATTTTGGATTTTAACCCCTTATCGGATGTATCATTGGTGAATATCATCTCCCATTGAGTAAATTGTCTTTTTGTTTTGTCGATGGTTTCTTTTGCAGTACAAAAAACTTTTTAGTTTTGTGTGGTTCCATTTGTTTCTTTTTTCTTTTTTCTTGTTCCTTTTCCCTAGGAGACATATCCCAAAAAATGGTGCTAAGAGCGATGTGAAAGAATTTACTGCCTGTGTTTTCTTTTAGGAGTTTTTTGGTTTCAGGTCTTACATTTAAGTCTTTAATCCACTTTAGATTTAGCTTGTATGTGGTGTAAGAAAGTTGTTTAGTTTCATTTTTTTTTCTCATGTGTTTGTCCAGTTTTCCCCACCCCATTTATTGAAGAGACAATCTTTACTCCATTGTATATACTTGCCTCTGCTGTTATAGATTAATCGACCATATAGATGTCAGTTTATTTCTGGGTTCTCTATTCTGTTCCATTGATCGTGTGTCTGTTTTTATGTATTACCATGCTGTTTTGATTACTATAACCTTGTAGTATAGTTTGATGTCAGGTAGCATAATACCTCCAGCTTTGTTCTTTCTCAAGATTGCTTTGGCTATGGGGTCTTCTGTGGTTCCAAATCAATTTTTGAATTATTTTTTCTAGTTCTTTGTAAAATACCATTGGTATTTTGATAGGGATTACATCAAAGCTGTAGATTGCTTTGGGTAGTATGGACATTTTAATTATGTTGATTCTTCCTATTCATGAGCATGGTATGTCTTTTTATTTGTTTCTTCTTCAGTTTCTTTCTTCACTGTCTTATAGTTTTACGTGTACAGGTCTTTTACCTCCTTGGTTAGATTTATTTCTAGGTATTTAATATTTTTTTTAATGCAATTGTAATTGGGATTGTTTTCTCAATTTCTCTTTCTGATAATTCATTATTAATGTATAAAAATGCAACTGATTTCTGAATATTAATTTTGCATCCTGCAACTTTAGTGAATTCATTTATTATTTCTAATAGTTTGTTGGCAGACTCTTTAGGGTTCTCTTTATATAGTACTATGTCATCTGCAAATAACGATAGTTTTATTTCCTTTCCAATTTGAATGCCCTTTATTTCTTTTGTCTGATTGCTGTGGCTAGAACTTCTAATACAATATTGAATAAAAATGGTGAAAGTGGACATTCTTGTTTCTAATCTTAAAGAAAAAACTTTCAATCTTTCTCCATTGAGTATGATGTTAGCTGTGGGTTTGTCATATTTGGCCTTTACTGTGTTGAGATATGTTCCCTGTATCTCCATTTTCCTGAGAGTTTTTAATTATAAATGAATGTTGGATTTTGTCAAATGCTTTTTCTGCATATATTGATAATGATCATGTGATTTTTATCCTTCATTTTGTGTATGTAGTATATCACATTAATTGATTTGTGGATAGTGAACCAGCCTTGCATCCCAGGAATAAATCCCACTTTATCATAGTGTGTGATCTTTTAAATGTGTTATCGAATTTGGTTTGCTAATATTTTGTTGAGGATTTTTGCATTAGGGATATTAGTCTATAATGTTTTTTGTAATGTTTTGACATAAGGATAATGCTGGCCTCATAAAACGAGTTTATTAGCCTCCCCTCCTCTTCTGTGTTTCTTTTCTTTTTTTAAAATAATTTGAGAAGGATTGGTATTAGTTCTTCCACTGTTTGGTAAAATTTGCCTGTGAAGTCAAATGGTCCAGTGTTTTTGTTTGCTGGAAGTATTTTGATTAGTGATTTGATTTGTTAGTAGTTGTTGAGTCTGTTCAGATTTTCTGTTTCTTCTTGATTCATCTTGGGAGATTATATGTTTCTAGGATCTAATAGATTATCGGATTCATTGGCTTATAATTGTTTATAGCATTCTTTAATGACCCTTCATATTTCTGAACAGTCAGTTGTCACTTCTCTACTTTCATTTCTGATTTTATTAATTTGGGTCTTCTCTCATTTTTTCTTCGAGTTTGGCTAAGGGTTTATCAATTTTATTATCATTTCAAAGAACCAGCTCTTGGAATCATTGATCTTTTGTACTATTTTTTTTTTTTTTTTAGACTTTCATTTATTTCCTCTCTAATCTTTATTTCCTTTTTTCTATTCTTTTTCTAGTTTCTATAGGTATAGGGTCAGATTCTTTGTTTGAAATTTTTCTTGTTTCTTGAAATAGGCCTGTGTTGCCATGAATTCTTCCCATAGAACTGCTTTGGCTGTATCCCATAGATTTTTGGGTCATTGTGTTTTCATCATCATTTGTCTCAAAGTATCTTTTGATCTTTTTCTTGATCTTGTTGTTAACCCATTAATTGTTTAATAGCATGTTATTTAGCCTCCGTGTGTTTGTGTGTTTTTCAGTTTTCTTCTTGTAATTGATTACTATTTTCATATGACTGTAATCAGAGAAGAAGATTTCAGTCTTCTCATTTTTTGAGACTTGTTTTGTGGCCTAACATGTCTATACTGGAAGGTATTCCATGGGCACTTGGAAAGAATGTATATTAAGCTGCTTTTGGATGAAATGTTTTAAAAATGTCAGTTAAGTACTCTGGTCTACCGTGTTGTTTAAGGCCACTGTTCCCCTTGTTGATTTTCTGTCTTAATGATCCAACCAGTGCTGTCCATTTGGTGTTAAAGTCCCCAAGCATTATTGACTTACCATTATTGTCTTTCTGTTCAGGTGCTCCTATGTTGGGTGCATAGCTCTTTACAAGAATTATATCCTCTTGTTGTATTGATCCCATTATTATTATGAAATATCCTTTGTCTCGTTTTAAAGCCTTATTTTGAAGTAAATTTGATAGGTATTATTGCCATTTTATTGTTCTTTTGTTGTTCTTTTTTCTTTTTTATTCTCTTGTGTGTTGATACCTTTCTATAGTGTTATGTTTGAATTCTTTTATCTTTATTTCTTTGCATTTTCCTTATAGATTTTTGATTTGTGCTTGCCATGTGCTCCGTATATACCAAGCTATGTTTATAGCACTCTTATAAGTTGCTGATCTCTTAAGGTCAGACACATTCTAAAATCATAATTTTTATTCACCCCTCACTTTTATGTTTTTATCATTATTTTTACCTCTTTTGTGAGTTTGATGTGTATATATCCCTTACTTCATTGTTGTAATTACATATGATCTTTCCACTTTTACCTTTTAACCTTTGTACTATCTTTATGGTTGGTTGATCCCCTACTTTTACTGAGTATTTGCCTTTGTCAGTGAGAACTTTTTTTCATTCCTGTATTTTCTTATTCATATTTTTGTTCTTAAAGTGGTTCCTTTCACATTTCTTGTAATACTGGTTTAGTGATAATAAACTCCTTTTGCTTTTTCTTATCTGGAAATCTCTTTATCTCTCCTTCAATTCTAAATGATAGTCTTGCTAGGTAAAGTAATCTTAGTTGTGGGTCTTTGGATTTCATTACTTTGAATATTTCACACTAATCCCTTCTGGCCTGCAAAGTTCTATTTGAGAAATCATATGATAGTCTTATGGGAGCTTCCTTGTACATAACTAACTGCTTTCTTCTTGCTGCTTTTAAGATTCTCTGTCTTTAAGATTTGGCATTTTAATTATGTTGTATTTTGATGTGGGTCTCTTTGGGTTCATCTTGTTTGGGACTCTGCGTTTCCTAGACTTGTACGTCTATTTCCTTTGCCAGGTTAGGGAAATTTTCAGTAATTTCTTCAGATAGGTTTTCAAACCCTTGCTTTCTCTCTCCTCCTTATGGTACCCCAATGAAGAGAATGTTGTTAACGCTTGATGTCCCAGAGGTTCCTTAAACTATCCTCATTATTTTGGACTTTTTTTTTTTCGTTTTGTCTGATTGGGTATTTTCTGCTACCTTATCGTCTAAATTGCTGATTCGATCCTCCGCTTTATCTAATTTGTTAATTTCCTCTAATGTATTTTCATTACAGTTATTGTATTCATTTTTGATTGGTTCTTTTTTTTATGTTTTCTGTCTCCGTTTTTATGTTTCCTACCTCTTTGTTGAAGTTCTCACTGAGATCATCAATTCTCCTTATAACCAGTATTTTGAACTCTACATCTGGTAGGTCACTTTTCTCCATTTTATTTAGTTTGTTTTTTTTCTCCTGGAGCTTTGTTCTGTTTTTTCATTGGGATATGTTTATTTGTGTCCTCATTTTGATTGCTATATATTAGTTTGTTTCTATATATTAGGTAGATCTGCCACATCTCCCAGTCTTGGTTGCATGCTCTTATGTGGTAGGTGTCCTGTGGTGCCCAGTGGCGCAGTCTCCCTGGTCGCCTGAGCTGGTTGCTCCAGGATTGTCTCTTTTATGAGTTCTTTATGCCTTTCTGTTGTAGTTGAGCCTTGATTGCTGTTGGCAAGTCAGTGGGAGGGATTTACCTTTAGGCTGATTGGTTGTGAGGACTGGCCTTGACTATAGTGGAGGAGCTGTTGTGCACCAGGTGACCTTACAGAGCAGAATTAGCTTTAGCAGGGCTCTGGTGCCTGCCTAGTTTCCCTTTTGGGTATGTCTTTTGCAGAGGTGGTTGGGTGGTGCTTTGGTGTGGTCTGAGCTGGCCACTTGATGTGTTGGTTCTGGGGCCTCTTGTGAGGGGTTCTCTTGCAGGCCAGAGTCAGCTGCTGTTTGTGCCCTGCCCTGGGACACTTGGTATGATAGTCCCCACTTGTGTTGGGCATAAAATTGCCTAGAGAAAGCCAGGTTGCGAACTAAGGCTGGATGCCACTAGTGCCAGGCTAGGGGCTGCTTAGCAAGAAGTACTGGGCACAACGTGGCCAGATGCTACTGCTTTTGGGGGGTTTGTGATCCTTTAGAGAGATTTTAAGAAAGTCTACAACATGAGCCAAGACCAAAACAGGCTGTTTATATGGAAGAGCCATTGGAAGTGTCTTGGGTGGGCCTATAATTTGGGTGGAGCAGGGTCTCAGGGAATCACCAGGGTGGTACGAACAGTGTTAGCCAGGTCGATGGAGACTCAGATATGGCTGCTGCCTGCCTCTGTATGCTGGCTGTGGGTAGGGCTTAACAAAGTTCCTTCCTGTATGTTCCTGTCACCCTTCATGCTGCTGCCTTAGAGCTGGAGCCTAGAGTGAGTGAGACTGTTATTGAATAAGTCTGTGTGCAGGCCCTTAAGAGGAATGCCTGTGACTCCAGCAGCCCTTCATCTCACTCAGCCACAATTTCCACTGGTTTTCACAGCCAGAAGTTATGAGGACTTCTCTTCCTGGCACTGGAGCCCTTAGCTAGGGAGCCTGGTGTGGGGCTGGTACCCCCAATTCCTCAAGGGGAACCTCTGCAGCTGAAATTTTCCTCCTGATTTTTAACCTCCACACGTGGGTATGAGGCCATCCCCATTCTGCCTCTCCTCCCCTCCTATCAGTCCCTTTCTGACTTCTTTGTATCTTTAATTATAGGACTTATGTTGAGCGATTCTCAGTGACAGTTGTTCTGAAGCTTAGTTGTAATTTTGATGTGGTCATGGGAGGAAGCTAGTACAGTGTTTGCCTACTCTGCCATCTTGACCAGAAGCCACTCAACTGTATATTGAATCATATAGATTAGTGATTAAAATTACTAACAGCTTTGTTAATTTAATTCTATCATACAAAATATACATATTCTGGACTGAAATTTCAAACATTTTTGAATATCAACTTTTAATTTTGAAGGACACTAATAATTTGCTTTTACCCACCAACTCTCTTTTAGGCTTTTAAAAGAAATGGAAGTGTTTGTTATTTTACTAGGTTTCTCAGTGAAGATTAAGAAAGAAAAGATAAAGGACTTCAACAGCTAAGAGAGAAGACAAACTCATAAGCATGCTTAGAATGACTTACTCCATTTCTTCCCTTCTTTCCCTCTTAGTTAGCTACTGTATTTTTCAGATTTTAAGAAAAGTTAGTCTTCTCATCATGGAAACTTTAAACATTCATTAATAATTAGTTTCACTCTGAAACTTATACAGCAAGCACCAAAGAGTGAATTGTTTCTATAATCCATGGGAGTCTTGAGATTGACGTCAAAACAGCTGTACAGCTATATAAGCAATGGGAAGAATATTTTTAACATCCCTGTTAGATCATCTTATTACCTTTCCTTTTAGCTTTTTCTTTTACTAAACAGTAAAAAAAAAAAAAAAAAAATCTTTATCTACATAATTTTTCTACCAAAGCTGTGTAATGATGTTCTGTAAATTAGTACCCATACCTTCCTTTTTTATTTGGTCTTTTCCTTTTTTTCTTTCCCTGTAGTGCTTTAAGTTCTTAAGTCCTTTTGATGAGATGGACTTTTTTTATTTGATGAGATGTAAGATTTTTTAAGTTTATTTTTTAGAACAAGGTTAAGTTTATAGAAAAACTGGAAAGCTAGTACAGAGGAACATATACCCCACACTGGCATTCAGGTTCCCATTATTAACATATTTGTTACATTGATATATGTTATATGTATGAAACATTTGTTACAAGTAATGAATGAATTTTAATACATTATTATTAACTAAAATCCAAAGTTTATTTCTATTCCTTAGTTTTTACCTCTTTTTTTTTCTGTTCCAAGATCCCACCCTGCATACCACATTACATTAGTTGTCATGTCTCCTTAAATTCCTTTTGGCTGTGACAGATTCTTAGACTTACCTTGTAATTGATGATCTTGAAAGTTTTGAAGAGTACTGGTCAGGTATTTTATAATATGCCCCTACATTGGAATTTTTCTGGTGTTTTCTCATGATTAGACTGGAGTTACGGGTTTTTAGAAGGAAGATCACAGAGGTACAGTACTCTTTTCATCACATCGTATCAGGAGTACATACTGTCAATACGATTTATGACTTTTGATGATGACCTTGATAAACCTGGCTGAAGTAATGTTTGTCAGGTTTCTTCACTGTATAGTGTTGGAACATTCTGGTAAGAATATCCTTGCTAGATGAATTGTTTTGGTAATTGCTTGGGTTTTAGGCTTTGAAGTAAGTTATGTCAGCACAGTGCTCATTGAATGTTAAATGTTTTTACAGGTAATATGTTTGGAGCTAAGAATTAAATTTTTTTATATGTTCAGTCTTTGAAGTTTTATACATTTTCATTTCTCTTTGGTGAAAACCTTGAAGTAGGATTGCTAAGTTCTTTGTTTAAATATATTGTTAACTTTATAAGAAACTGACAAACTGTTTTTCCAAAACAACTATCATTTTACATTCTTACCAGCAAGGAAGAAGAGTTTCAGTTGCCGCATGCACTTTTTCAATACTTGATGTTATCAGTCTTTTTAATGTTAGTCATTTTAGTGGGTATGAATAGCCATCTCATTTATTTTCTATTTGAATTTTATGTATGATTAGTGATGTTGAGGACTTTTCATGTGCTTTTTGCCATTGTTTTCTTTTGCGAATGTCCGTTCGGTTCTTTTTAAAAATAGGTTTGTCTCATTGAAATGTAGGATATGATTCCTTTATCAGGTATGTGTTTCGAAATTTTTTTCTCCCAGTTTGCAGCTTGTCTATTTATTCCCTTAATAGTGTCTCTCAAAGAACAGAAGTTTTAAATTTTGATGAAGTTCAGTTTATCGACTTTTTCTTTTATGTTTTTGCTTTTTTGGATCCTATCTGAAAAATCTTGACCTAACCCAAAGTTTCCAGAAATGAATACTAATTTTCTTTATGTTTAATAGTTTAGCTCTTTATGTTTAGACCTATGATACATATCAAGTTTACATTTATATATGGTATGAGGTAAGGATGGGGGGGGGTGGTGGTGTGTGTGTGTGTGTGTGTGTGTGTGTGTGTGTAGGCTTATGTTGCAGTGGTATATGTAGAAAAGTCTATTCTTTTCTTGTTGAATTACCTTGGCATCTGTGTTAAAAACTCACTCAACTACCTATACATGGGTCTGTTTATGTTCTTTTTATTATGTCCTTTTGATCATGTGCTTATCCTTATGTCTTGATTACCTCAAATTTGTAAATAAGATAGCGTAAGCCTCATTGTTTTTGTAAAAATTGTTTTGATGCTTTTAGATCCTTTGGATTTCCATATGAATTTTAGAATCAACATGTCAATTTCTGTTTTTAAAAACATGCTGTGATTTTGAGATTGTATCAAATCTAGGTCAGGTTGGGGAGGATCAATATTTTTACAGTATGAGTCTTCTGATGCATAAAAATAGTCTCTCACAAAAGATTCTACAGTTTTCAGCATTCAGGTCTTAGAGTTTAACTTCATCTCTGTATTTTATGTGTTTTGAGGTTATCTTAAATGGTATTTGCAATTAATTTTTAATTTGTTGCTAATATATAAAAATAATTGCTTTTAATAATCTTGCATACTGTTGTCTTGCTAAACTTATTCTACTAGTTTTCTTATAGATTCCTTTGGATTTTTTACATGAATGATCATATCATCTGTGGTTAAAGATAATTGTACTTTTTTCTTTTCAGTCTCTAAGCCTTTTATGTACATATTGTTTTACTCCTCTGGCTAACATATTAAATAGAATTTGTGAGTAGACATGTAGACATCCTTGTCTTGTTCTCAATCTAAGGGAAAAGGCTTCAGTCTGTTACTATTAAGTATGTTGTTTTGTGTTTGTTTTTTATAGATGCCCTTTATCAATTTAAGGAAGTTACCTTCTATCTTAGTTTCTGAGAGATTTCATCATTAATGGATATTGAATTTTGTAAAAGCTGTTGAGATGATAATATGTTTTTTCTTTTTCAGACTGATGATAATGGTGAATTATATTTTGAATTTGAATGTATACAACCTTACATTCCTGAGATAAGCCCCATTGAGTCATTATGTATTAATCTTTGATTGATTTGGTTTGCTACTATTTTGATGAAGATTTTATATCTGTGTTCACAAAGGATATTATTGGCTTTTCATTTTATTGTAATGACATTGCATTGTTTTGAAATCAGGATAAAGTTGGCCTTAGAAAATGAGTTGGGGAATGTCATCTGTTTTCAGAATGAATGTGTGTAAGATTACTATCTTTTTCTTTAAATGTTTGCAAGAATTCACCAGTGAAGTCATCTGAGCCTTTTTTGTGTGGGGGGCGGGGCGGGGGGGAATGTTTTTAAACCAACAATTGATGTCACTACCAAAGAACAACTATTATTCTGACTTTTAGCATCATATACTAATTACTCAATAGCTTTTTATTTTGGAGTAATTTTAGATTTACAGAAAAGTTACAAAAATAGTATAGAGAGTCCCCGTATATTTCACACCTAGTTTTCCTTTTCGTCAACATCTTACATTACTATGGATCATCTGTCAAAACTAAGAAACTAACATTCGTATTAACTAAACTACTTTAAACTAGACTTTATTTGGATCTCACTAACTTTTCAATTAATGGTCTCTTTCTTTTTTAGGATCCAGTCCAAGATACCACATTGCATTTGGTTTTCATGTTTTCCTAGTCTCTTCTGGTTTGTGACAGTTTCTCAGCCTTACTTTGTTTTTCGTGACCTTAATAGCCTTGATGAGTACTAGCCACATATTTTTTAGAATATTCTCCAGTCCCAGTTTGCTGCTGTTTTTCATTATTAGGATTATACATTTTGGAGAGAATACCGCAGAAGAAAAGTGCTCTTTTCATTCCATTTTGTCGGGGTATATGATTTCCACATGACATTCATATGACATCATATTAACTTTGATGACTTGGCCAAGGTAGTATTTGCCAGGTTTCTCCACTCTAAAGTTACTCTTTTTTTCTTTCCATATTCTATTTTTAGAAGCAGGTCACTTAAATCCAATATACTCGGAGGAGGAGGCAGTATCTATATTTGTGATTCGGAATTTTTCTGTAAGGAAGATTTGTGTCATCCTGTATTTGTTTATTCAGTTATTTATATCAGTATGGACTGATGTATATTTCATATTTTGAGTTCTAATTCAACACTATATTTTTATTTTGTTGCTCATATTTTTGCAACTTTGACCAGTCATGTTGGCGCTTGCCCCTATCCTTTTGTTTTTTGAGCACTTCTTTACTTTCTGGTACTGTATATATATGATGCTTTAGACTCATCTTGTATTTTCTTTGCCCTAGTTGTAGAATTGGCAATTTTTCTAATCCACTGATTTTTTTTTTTTTTTTTTTTTAAATCAAGAATGGTATTTAGAAACCAAAATGTGGATGCTGGGTCATTGCTCTTGAGGTGCCATCACTTTTAGATCTTCTGAAGGGACAGAGCTAGGTGATATATGTATGTATACTAACCTGTGTGTTCCCACTTACATATAATTGTTTATGTATCCATTTGTATATATATTAAGTTTCATATGAGTTCATAGTGATGTTTCTGATTTTAATCCATACCATAGTTTTCACTCTAGTCTTCCTTTCTTGTTTATGTGTGACTTCCCTATTTGACAGTAAGAAACCCAGCTCCAACCATCCATTATTTATATTTACTTATTTGTTCAACACCAGTATACAATGAAAAGCTATTTTAGAACTCTTAACTTATATACCCATGAGAAACAAATTTTCCAACTAAAGTATAGTGTTTATTTTTGTCATTAGCCTTTCAATTTCCAGTCAAAACATTGTTTTCCAAAGTTAGTTAGGTCAGCTCCTCCTAACCCCTACTCCTTTAATGCAATTTTGTCATAATTTGTAGTGCAGTTCCATTCGTCACAGTGCACATTTCATCTTGGAATCTTCCAGAATTCTGGTTGATGGTTGTTTTGGCCGTTGGTCAGCATTCATTGAAGTTCACTCGTAATATTCTCTGGGTTCTGACAAAAGAGGAGAGTCCTGCGTCCACCACCCCAACCTTAGTCTCATGCAGAACAGTACCCGCACGCTAAATGGTCTCAGTGTCCTTTTTGTAGTTAGCTGCTGTCCCCTACTCAATTCCTAGTAACCACTAACCTGTTTTTTGTTTAATCTGTTTTTAATTTTTAATTTTCCAGAGTGTCATATGAATAGAATGATATGAAAATCTGGATTTTGCTATTGTCTTCTTTAACATAGTAAAATGCATTTAAGATTTATTTATATTGTTATGTGAATTAATAGTTTATTCTTTTAAAATTGTTAAATTGTATTTCATTTTAAGGATAAATAATAATTTATCCATTCCTTTGTTGAAAGACATCTTGGTTACTTCCAGTTTCTAGCAATTATGAGTAAAGCCACTATAAATATTCAAGGACAGGGCTTAAATTTTCATATCACCTGAGTAGATACCTAAAATTTTCACATCACCTAGGTAAATACCTAAAAGTGCAATTTCTGGGTCATATGATTGTTTGATAAGTCCTATCACTACTTCTCCATTACGTGCTTACAAACCATACATTCAGTAAATTTGTTCTTTAATATTGCCCAAGAAAAGCATTAAAATCATAAGTTTCTAGTTTAGAAAATCTACAAAACCTACTCATCTGTCTGTCATTTGATTCTTTTATTTATTTTTTTTTTACAAACTACATTTGCCAATGTGTGATTTCTTGGAAGCAGATTCTTCATAGATCACGAACTGTGATTCTCAGGTTCTGTGAATTCAATTATAAATTTCACAGAACCCTGGGCTGTAGTTTATGTAAGTGAAACAATTACTAGATTTTAACTTAAAGTTAGATAAATTCAGATATTTTAGGGAGTATGTTTTATAAAACAAAGAATATATTTTTCATCATTACTAATATATTGACCCCAGAAATAACGTATGTGTAAATTGTCAAGTTGAGTTGATTCTTCAGGAAAGAAGAGGCTTTGTGTGACAATGCATTTGTTAGCAGTGTGTGAGGCAAATTACTGTTTTAGCAAAATTACATGGCTTCTAGGGTTTCGATTGAATGAGTATGTCTCCTGTTCCTCCTCCATTTTACTGTAAGTGGCAAGGATACGAGTTAACAGAGTGCCAGACATCATGATGCCTGGGGCATAGCTAGAGAAGAGGGAATATTTACAATAATCACACACAATCAACAGAATAGTATGAAGAACTGTCAGTCTTCCCAGCTTTGCTTATAAACTTAAATGGCTTCCCCCTTCCCATTTTTTATCTCTCTCTTCTTCCTCACCTCCTGTCCCAGATTATCTTTGAAGGGGTCACACTACCAACAAAAGGAGGCTTTTTTGAGAATATTAGTTTATTTGGTTAATTTGGCTTTAGGAAAGGGAGCAATAGCAACAACAGAATTTTGAGATATTTGAGGAACTCAATTTTTGTAGAGACATGTCTTCATAAAAATCATACTTTATTCAGGAAATTCTGACAGACAATATTTTATGGCTCTATAATTGGATCTTTAGCAAGTATTTTTAATTTTGTGGGCATTGTTTGGCATACTCTTGTAGAAAGTTGTCAGCTAAGTCTTGGCTTTCTTAATCATTTCTGTATTTTTACATGTCTTCTAGAGCAGTATACATGAACGCTGTTCTTTGCCTTTCCATTAGCAGTGCAGTGTTGGGCTTCATTGATGATGGTACATGATTGGGGGTGGGAGAGGTGGGGTTTCCTGATATTATCCCTCTTGTGGTCAGCAAAATCATCTGACAAATGCCTTTCCAAGGATCTCAAGTGTATATAAAGAAAAAGTCCTAGGATTGCTAAGGGAGTGATGCTTTGGTGAGGATTTAATTCTCTGCTCCGTGGAAGCGAGGCTTTTGAGCTTTTACTTGTCTGCAGATTTGTCCAGGAATCCAGGTAATCTATAGCAGTCTTTGTTTTCTTTGTGGTATGTGAAATCTAGCAAAATGGTGGAAAAATAGCTTCAGTGAAACGGATGTACCTACAATAGATGAATAAAGTAAAAAAAGAAAAGTGTATTTTTACATCGTTCATTATTCTTACAATAGCTTTTAAGATTTCTTCATGTTTTAAAATGCCTAATTTGACCTCAAGGAAGAAAATTCCTAGTTTTGAAAACCTGCACTTTAATTGCTTAGCTTGAGAACAAAGCTTTTAATATCCAGCATTGCAGGGATGTTTTTATTCAAAGGGTAGGAAGCAGAATCTTTGTTTTTTTAGAACTGAATTGATGCAACTTCTCTTGAATCGTAGCTAGGAAATTTATTAATCTGTAAATTATGATTTAATTATCTGAAGCTTCAGGATGGTTATTCTCCTTTGATAACCAAGAAACATTGGATGGGGTATTAGGGAGTGGGGGCAGGGACTAATCCTATAGTGGGGGAAGGGAATGTTTTTTACATAGCATTCTACATGATTGTTTTTTTTATTTGAGACTAAATTGACTATTAAATTTGAATATACAATCATTTGGAAAAGGTGATATCCATGATGTTAAACACCTACCAATTTGAATTACGTTTTGTTCAGTTTGTGGTTATTTTTGCTGTTGTCAGCAAAAATGTTGGTTAAAAATAAGAAGCTGCTGCCAGATAACATTGATGGCATTGGAATTGCATTCTGCTTTTTTTCCCCTGGTCATGTCTGTGAATAAAGGAGCAGAGGCATGAATATGAAAAGCAGATATGGTATGAAATGCTGTAGGCCTTTTTGTTTTCTCCTGAAGGTGTTTTTCATGGTGGAAGTTATTTTCTTGTGGGCAGAAAGACCTAGGACCATAGTATTTGACACTAAAATAAAAAGTGTTAAGTGCTATAGACTTCACTGTTTAGAAAAGATAGATCAAAAATATTTTTAAGCATACTCTGAAGTTTTTGATTAATTTGATTATCTCCATACTAGTGATATGAGTTATCGTAATGTTTGCAACATTTTGAAAGCTGATTGACCCCTCTTGTTGAGCATTGACAGAAAGTTCAGTACTTTAGATATATATGAGGTTTATAGTCTAGTAGAGGATATAAAAAATTAATGAATATGAGGTCCTAGTTTTGGTGATAGGAAATAAGTCTTGGTTATATACTTATGTACTGGCATGTAAAATTCATAACTTATTATATTTAATACTCATAACAGCCCAGTAACAAAATTATCACTATCCCACTTTTATAGATGAAGAAGTTTATATTTCGAGAGGTTATGTAATAAGTAGCGTAAGTAACAAAGCCATGAAGTCATGAAGCCCAGACCAGTCAAACTCCCAAAACTCTACTGTTTCCATATCAGCAGATTAAAACATTTTATCACAGTTATTTGACATCACAAAGAATGACGCCAGTGAAGTGAACAGGAGACAGGGATCCTAATCTCTGCCAAAAATTGAGTGATTTAACATCATCTATAAAGTGTGAAGGTTGGACTAAGTCACCTGAAGTTCACTTCTAATATTACATAATTCTCTCTTCAGTGTAAGAGGTTTTCATGTGTAGCTTTTGGAAACAAGACTCATTACTTTGAAGTTTTTATTATAAATATATATTTCATTTCCATTCCTGATTCTTCATACCCTGCTTTATTTACTGTTTTTTTCCTCCCTGGAGAGGTGGGGGTGGGTAATATCTATAATGTATATCACCTTCTAACATATTACAGTATCCTTTTATTTATTAAGATCATTATTGTGTCTCCCTTTTTCCTTTCTCCCAAATATATTGCAAGGACCTAGACGAGTGTTCAGCCAAATAGTATGCAGTTATAAATTTATGAACAAATGAATAAATAATAGACTTGTATACTATATTGGTAAAATATGTAAGTAACATCATACTTTTTTAATAACAGCATATTCTCTTGGTGCTAAAATTATTCACTTTACAGTGATCCTTTAAAGAACATAGCGTGAGAATCTTGAAAAGAAGAAAACCTACCCAATAATCAAGTTTAGGCAAGTAAACTAAAGTTTGCTGGAATTTCCCCATACAAAATTATTGATAGTATAGAACTTATTAACCACAGATTTACTTAATAGTCTATTTAAAGCATTATTAGATGCTTCTTCCACATGTGCACGATAGTATAGAACTTATTAACCACAGGTTTACTTAATAGTCTATTTAAAGCATTATTAGATGCTTCTTCCACATGTGCAGTGAAAAATACAGTAGCAAACTTCCTTTTTGGTTTATCTATTATTATATGTGTACTCTCAAATGCTATTAATTTACAATGGGTAGAAAATATTCTGACTATTGAGTCTTTTACTTAAAAAATATTTAATGAAGTATAACAATGTTTACTGGTAGTTTTGGTTCACTTGAACATTAGACTTTTTGAGATTTTATAAGCTTTATTGAGATGTAATTAGTATGTAATAAATTGTGTTTAAAGTATTCAATTTGATAGGTTTTTTTCCTTTTTTAAATATATTTATTTTCATTTACAGTTTGCATTGATAGGTTTTGATATACGTATGCATCTGGGAAACTGTTCACCACAATCAAGATAATAAATATATCTGTCACCCCAAAAGTTTCTTCTTTCCTTTTGTAATTCTTCCCTCCCAGCCTTCCTACCCATCCTTCCCCAGGTGCACATTGAATTGTCATTATAGATTAGTTTGCATTTTCTTGCTTTTTGTTTTTATAGAATTAGTTTGTATTTTCTTGAGTTTTGTATAATTGGAATTTTACAGTATGTGCTCCTTTTTGTTTGACTTCTTTCATTCTGCATAATTATTTTAAGATTTGTCTATGTCATTGAGTATATCAATAGTTCATGCCTTTTTATTACTAATATTTCAATATATATATGCCTGTTTTTTTACTCATTCATCCATTGTTGGACATTTGGGTTGTTTCAAGTTTTGGACTACTAAAAATAAATTTGCTGTGGACATATAAGTCTTTGTATGGATATAGTTTTTATTTCACCTAGGAGTGGGATGGCTGGATCATGTGGTAAGTGTATATTTAACTTTTTAAGAAACTGCCAAACTTTTCTGAAATGGCTGTTTTGCATCACATTTCCACCAGCAATGTTCCAGTTATTTCACAGTCTCAGCAATGCTTGATATTGTCAGTCTTTTTAATTTCAGCTATTTTAGTGTGTGGGTAATAGTATCATTTTGTAGTTTTTATTTGCATTTCATCTAATAACCAGTGATCATGAGCATCTTTTCATGTGTTCATTTAGCATCCATATGTCTTCTTTTGTGAATTGTCTGTTTAAATCTTGTTTTTAATTACTGTCTTTTTATTATGGAGTTCATTATATAGTCTGGAATAAGTCTATAATTAGATAAATGATTTGGAAATATTATATCCCAGTCTGCAACTTGTCCTTTCATTCTCTTAGTATTTTCTCTTTTTAATAAAAACATATTTATTGAGCCGTAAGTTCACATTTCAAAGATCAGAAGTTTTTAACTTTGAATTCCAATCTGTCAATTTTTCTTTTATGGATTTCACATTTGTTATATCTAAGTATTTGCCTAACCAGTATTTTCTCCTGTGTTTGCTTTTAGAAGTTTTAAGTTTACTTTTAGGTCTGTGATACATTTTGAAGTAATTTTTTAATATGGAGTGAGGTATAGATTGAAGTCCATTTTTCTGCTTATGGATATCCAAATATCCTAGCACTATTCGTTAAAAAGACTATCTTTTCTCTACTGAATTGCCTTTGCATCTTTGTCATAAATCAGTTGTCTATATATAGGGGGTGGGGGCTCTATTCATGGGGGTCTCTTCTGTTCTGTTGATCTTTTTGTCTGTCCTCGATCCCAATACCACACTTGTCTTGACTGTAGATTTATATAATAAGTCATGAAATCTAGTAATGTTAGTCCTCTAACTTTGTTCTTCTTTTTCAAAGTTGTTGGCGCTTCTGCATCCTTTGCATTTCCATATGACTTTGGAATCAGTTTGTCAGTATCTGAAAAAAAAAAACCTGTTGGGATATTGTATAGAATTGCCTTGAATCTATAGATCAATATGTACATAAATGACATCTTAATAGTATTGAGTTTCCAATCCATAAACGTGGCATACTGCTCCATTTATTTAGGTCTTCATTTCCCTGAGCCATGTTTTCTAGTTTTCAGTTTTACAGGTCTGGTACATCTTATGTTAGATTTATAAAATACCTAAGTATTTAATATTTTAATGGTGTCATAAATGGTATTATCTTTTCAGTTTTAATTTTGAATTATTCATAGCAAGTATGAAATATAAAAATACAATTCTTGATTTGGAATTCTGCAGCCTTGTTAAACTTATTAATTAGTAGCTTTTTGTTGATTTCATAGTTTTCTACATAGATCATCATATAGTCAGCAAATAAAGACTGTTTTACTTCTTCCTTTCCAATCTGATGCCTTTTATTTATTTTTCTTGCCTTACTGCACTGGCTAGAATAGTATTGTGTTGAGTAAAAATAATAGGAAGGAGATATCCCTTTCCTGTTCCTGAACCTAGAGGGAAAGCATTCTGTCTTTCACTATTAAGTATAATGTTAGCCGTAGGTTTTTTGGTAGATGCCATTATCAATTTAGGCTTTTTGTGAGTGTTTATTGCTATAAGAACTAGAAATGTAATTGATATTACTACTGCTCAAATTAAGTAAAAAATTTTAAACAGTATAAAAGTGCACAGTTTTAAGAAAGGCCTTCAGAGTATTTTTCAGTATAATACTCTTTTTAATAGGTAAATTCTACCACCGTCAGTATATTGGCATTGCAAGAGAAATCATAACTAAACATTTTTAATATTTTCTTTGCTCTTTAACAGTGAAACAAATTTGGTTTTAAATATAAGAATACGATGAGGAAGTAGAAACCATATATAATCAGACCTTTAAACAATAAATTTATTAAATAAATTTATAGGTTTGTTTATTCCGTAAAAATTAGTAATAATGAGTAAAATCATATTACTTTAAGTATATATCAAATTTAGTCTAACTCTTATTATATTTTACAGATGACATTAAGTGAATTTCTGGGGGAATCTCATCTATTTTCATGATTTCTGCTATCATGTTGTTGTCATCCAAGTCTGAATTTCCAGATCAATCTCTTCTCTGAACTCAAGTCCTTAATAGACATCTCTACTATGGTGCCCTACAGGTATCTTGATAAACAGAAAATTGCTTCTGTCTCAAAGCTGCTCTTGTATTTCTTTCCATGGTGAGTGGCACAATCAAATGTTTTATCATCTAAGCCAAAATCCTGGGAGTTCCTTTCCTCCCTTTTTTTTTAAGTCTGCTGAAGATTCAGTGCTTATTTGTGTAGTATTATTTTTTGCATTTATCCTTTTTCTTCATTGTCTTTGATATTGTACTCATTTAGATCCTCATCATTTTAAAAATCTGTACTATTAAAATTTTCTAATTGGTTTCCCAGCCCTCAGTTTTATACCTTTCCAGCTTAAAACTTGTCAGTGTTCGTGCATTGTTTCTAGCAGTAGTTCTTTGGAGGACGAATGTTACAGACCTCGTTTTTTCTTTTTTTTTAAGTTTATTGGGGTAACATTGGTTAATACAATCATATAATTTTCAGGTGTACGTTATAATTTGACATCTGTATATTCTATTGTATGATTACCACCCAAAGTCCAGTTTCCTTCAGCTACCATATATTTGATCCTCTTTACCCACTTCACCCTCCCCCTAACCCTCTACATTTGACCCCCTTTACCCTGTCTACTTCCCTCCTCCTCCCCCACCCTGGTAACCACTAGTCCATTGTCCATGTCCCTGAATCTCTCTTTGTCCTGTTCATTTGTTGCTTTTAGGTTTCTATCCCACATATAAGTGAAATCATGTGATTTTCAACTTTTTCAGTCTAATTCATTTCGCTTAGCATGATTATCTCGAGGTCCATCTATGTTGTCACAAATGGCAGTATTTCATCTCTTCTTATGGTTGAGTAATATTCCAGTGTGTGTGTGTGTGTGTGTGTGTGTACACCACAGCTTCTTTAGCCAATCATCTATCACAGAACACTTCTGTTGCTTCCATGTCCTGGCCACCATGAATAATGCTGCTATCAACATTGGTGTGCAAATATCTTTTTGGATGTGGGTTTTCAGGTCTTTGTCAAGTCTTTCAATTCTTAGTTTTTTGAGGAACCTCCATACTATTTTCCATAATGGCTATACCAATTTGCAGTTCTACCAATAGTGTATGAGGGTTTCTTTTTTTCTGCATCCTCTCCAACATTTATTATTACTTGTTCTGTTGATTATAGCTATTCTGACAGGTGTGAGATGGTATCTCATTGTGGTTTTGATTTGCATTTCCCTGATAGCTAGTGATGTTGAGCATCTTTTCATATATTTGTAGGCCATTTGTATGTCTTCTAGGGAAAAGTCTATTCAGGTCCTCTGCCCGTTTTTTGATTGGATCTTTTGTTGTTGTTGTTGTTATTGAGTTGTATGAGTTCTTTGTATATTTTGGATATTAGGCCCCTACCGGAGGCATTGCTTGCAAAAATATTTTCCTATTCGGATGATTGTCTGTTTACCTTGTTGGCGATTTCTTTTGCTGAGCAGAAGCTTTTTAGTTTGCTGTCCCATTCATTTATTTTTGCTCTTACTTCCCTTGCTTTTGAGGTCAAATTCATAAAATCCTCTTTAAGTCCAAGGTCCTTGAGTTATGTTCTTATATTTTCTTCTATGCATTTTATTATTGTTTCAGGTCTTATATTCAGGTCCTTAATCCTTTTTGAGTTAATTTTAGTGTGTGGTGATAGACAACAGTCTAATTTCATTCTTTTGTAGGTGGCCTTCCAGTTTTCCCAGCACCATTTATTGAAGAGGCTTTCCTTTCTCCACTGAATGTTTTTGGCTTTTTTGTCGAAAATTCTTTGCCCATATAAATATGGGTTTACTTCTGGACTCTCGATTCTCTTCCACTGGTCATTGTGTACAGACCTCTTTTGAGACTCTTGAGATTCCCATATCCCAAAATATTCAATACCTATAGAAGCTGGCACCTGGGTTAAAAACCTTTCTTTCTACAAACCAAAGTTTAAATTTCTCTGTGTGGTATATAGACCCCCCCCCCCCCACCCCAATTGATCTAGCTACTACTTACTTCTCCAGACATCATTATTAAACCTCTTCCCTTTTGGGGGGAAGCATGCATGTGGAAGACGGCCACTGTGGCTGGAGCATAGTGAGTGATTGAGATTAGAAAGACAGCAAAAGCTTTATTTTATATTTGGGCCTTGCATGTCGTGTTTAGTGTTCTTTGTTTGTTTGTTTTCTCTTAAATGTGATGAGAAGCTCCTGATAGAATTTAAGCAGAAGTAGGACACAATAAGATTTGTGTTTTGAAATTATATGGTTGCTATATGGGGAAATGAACTGGAGTATGTGTGCAAGCATTAAAGTAGCAAGACCCAGTAAACTATTGCAATAGTCGAGGCTTAAGGCGAGATGGCTAGCTCTGGGCTAGCCATGGCAAAGGCCAGAAGGAGACGAATTTGAAATATATATTGAAGGTAAAATCAGTAGAATGTGATGATGTTAACTCCATCAAAATAGAGAATTTTATTTATTTTGTATCTCAGCCTCTAGAGCAGTGCATGGTTTATAATAAATGCTCTATAAATATTGTTGGATGGTTGTAGAGTTGGATGTTTTGGATGTGGGACCTGAGGGAGAGGAGAGGAAGGTGTTATTAATGACTTTTAGGTTTCTGACTCAATCAGCTAGGTGAATGGAGTTCTATTTATTGAAATAGAGAGTGGATTTTGAAAGACAGTAAGAATTTCGTTTTGGATTTATTGATTTTGAGATGCCAGTGGGATATCTAAATTGATATGCCCAGATGGCAGTTGTTTGGGCACAGAGGGTAGTGCAAGCCCATCTGCAAATGTCTAATATTTGTTCTTTCATTAGACAAATATTTATTAATCACTACTCTGTGCCTGGCATTGTCCTGGGATACAGCAGTGAATAAGAGATCGTCATCATAGAGCTTGTATTCCTGCAGGTTGGGGGTCGGGTGGGTGATATATCGGATTATCATTTTTTAAAAAGCATTTATTTGTTGAGTACTATGTGCAGAAGTAACATATGGGGTATAATGAGGGTACAAAGTTAAAACAAAATCTCCATTGAGCAAACACTAGTGTTTCACTGCATGGCAGTAGGGGATGGCTTTGCTTACAAGTACAGTTGACCCTTGAAAAACATGGGTTTGAGCTGTGCAGGTCCACTTATAGGCATATTTTTTAAATATATATACAGTTGCCATATATATATATATGGCACTCTGTATCCCCTAGTTTTACATCCACAGATTCAACTAACTGCACGGATTGAAACAGTATTTTCAATCCACAGTTGGGAATTCCTGGAGGCAAAAGTTCTATGCATTGTTCTGTGCCATTTTATATAAGGGACTTGAGCATTTATGTATTTTGGTGTCTGTGGGGATCCTAGAACTAATTCCCAAAGTCAAAAGTTATACTACAGTTTCTACTCAGAGGTGTTTGGTTCCCCTAACCCTCTTGTTGTTCAAGGGTCAACTGTATTTATTAGCATCTGTGTGTTAATCGATCTAGTGCTTACCTTCAATTCTTTTACTTTAGTTTCTACATTCCTGAGTTCTTTATTTTGATTATATTTTTATTGGATGGATTTTTGTCTTCAAGTAGTTTTTTTCCCCCCTCTCCAAGAAGGGCTGTAGGTGCTTTATTTCTTTATTTCTCTAAATATTCCTTATATCTTTATTTCATGTATTCCAAAAAAAAAAAAAAAAACTTTTTTAAAAGAAATTTTAGACATTGTACCAATATCTTTTTACATTGGAGTATGTCTTCTGGCATATGAAGTCTTATGTGGAGAAATCTCGAAGCTAATTTAATCTTTCCCATTTGCACATGACTTAAGGGTTTTTGTCTAGATGCTTATATAGCTCTTTATTTAAAAAGCTTAAGTTTTCATGACTTTAATAGTGTGTGTGTTAGTGTCTGTTTTTATAGGGTACATCTTGTTCTTTCTGTCTTCAGAGTCAAATTATTCTGTATTTTTTAGAATTTTTCTAGTATATTTTTAATATTCTTTTTATTTCCGTATAGTGATTAAGAACAAGGCTCTAGAACTATAAGGTCTAGATTCATGTCTCAGCTTCTCTGCTTACTGTCTTAACCTTGGGCAAGTTTCTTAATCTTTCTGTGCCTCAGTTTCTTTATCTATAAAGCAGGGATAATAATGGTATATACTAAAGATTAAACGAGTTAATATATATAATGCAGTTATAACAGTTATGGCATATGCTACATGCACAGTAAGTGTTAGCTATTTTTATTAACTTTTCCATTTTTCTATTACTTACTCTCCTTTTTTTGTCAGTGTTCCAAAGGCCTGTGTGTCTCACAGCAAAGTTCTTGAGGTCATAGGGTTCTCTGTGTTGTATTCTGGTGGCAACTGTTCTGTTTTTCCATCATTATCTGCTATACTTCCAGTAGTACCCTAAACCTAAAAATATGTCAGCATATTTTTTTTTCTTTAATATTACTTTCCTCTGCTTTTCTGGGTCTCTGCAGAGTACCCTACTCCCTTATTCAATCCATACACCTGGATAATATTGCCCTCCTAATTAAAGGATAGTTAGATCTACATTTCAGAACTGTGATCCTTATGTTTAGGTAAGCCTGTTTCCTGTTCAAGTCTACCAAGCCTTCCTTGGTACACATGGATTCAGATTTAATAGATTTGGAAAGTAGTGTTTTAAGGTTATAATCATGTCCTCCTTTCATGGAAGATGAATTTTTTTCTTCTGTTTTTGCTTGTAGTGTTAAGGAAGGCTAGTGGAGTACAATTGCTTTTGTTCTTTTTCATCTTTACCTGGGATTTAATGCATATTTATTGAAGGAACGAGTGGTTTGTAAAAATACTGCCATAAAGAAACACATTTAGGTAGAAATAGGTTTCTCTTTAGGTGTGTAGCTGGCAATTTGCCCATATGGCAAGTAGTTATTAACTGAATTTTCCACTTTCTAGCTAAATATTTTACAGTTATACCAGATCTAGTTTTCTGAGCTTGAGTCATGTGAAAATTTTTACTTAACTGTAAAAATCTATACAAAAGGAAGATAATGTTTTTGGTAAGGCAGTAGTCTAGAGATTGAGAGCAGGGGTGCTAGTTGGACTGAGGATTTGAATCAAAGTTTCTGCATCTGCTAGTTATATAACTTGTGTAAGTTACTTAATTTCTTTGAACCTCACATTTTCCTGCTATTAAATGAGACCAAAATTGTATCTGTTTTAGAATTATTGTTATAATTAAATTTATATTTACATATACGTTTATATATATAGAGAGAGAGAAGGGGCAGACTAGTATACTCAAGCAAAACTAATATAAGTTTTATATTATCATGATTTTAATTATTAATCATTCTTTTTATTGAATTATTTATTATTTATTATTATTTATGCCTACATCACCTGGTCTTACTAGGTGGTCTCCCATCCAAGTACTAACCAGACCCGACCCTGCTTAGCTTCTGAGATCAGACATCGGGCTTGTTCAGGGTGTCATGGCCATAGACCATGGACCGTGGCTCCACTGGGACGTGAACCCAGGACCTTCTGCGTGTAAAGCATACATGCTAACTGCTACACTATGGAACCACATCCTATGAATCATTATTCTTATCATGGATAATGGAAGACATATATTCAGAGCAATCTGCCTCGCATAATTTTTGACTGCCAAGTGTGACTTGACGATATTGAGTGTCCTCAACTAACCATTCTTCCTAAATGAGTATTTTTTAGGGAATCCAACCTCGGGAAATGTAGAATAGTTTACTGTGTTATTCTTTACCTCTCTCTGTTTATTTTTAGCCAGTTCAACCTCTTTAAATACAAGTTCAGCAGAATGGTTTTTCTCATAAGAATTCAGAAACCTTTGTTCTGATGATGATCCCATTTAAATTTGATTTTGAGCACAGATTGAAAACTAATTTGGGTTCCCTTAATGGGGAATCTGGACAGACGGACGGACACACACACACACACACACACACACACACACACACACGGGTCGAATTTTTTTCAGGAACTAGTTTTCTATAGCAGGGTCTTCCTGTGCTTAGCAGTGGAACAGTACAAAGGCCACATTGAACATAGCTGCTGGGGAAACCCTTTTTCCTTCTCTGGCCTGTAAATGCTGTTCTGTTTCAGTGAAAAGCCCTGACATCAGCTCTTGGAAAAATCCTAATACTTGTGTTAGAGCAGGGCTGAAACACTTGCCTAGACAGAGACTAAATGGCTGAACTATAGTTCTAAGTTTATCAGATGCCTCTCAGTCATGTTATGCTCTTTAAAAATATATAAGTTTCAGACATTATCTGGAGAAATTAGGATAGAAAGGACAATTTAACAGCCCCCCTTCTATTCTTTGCTAGTTTACCCTCATTTTATTCTTTCTCCTAAATAAAATCTAAGCTCATGATAATGTAGAATTTATATTTGGTGAGGACAATATATCAACATTATAAACTTTTTATAGTGTTCTCCACATATTAGATGTTCCATAAGTATTTGACGTTTGGGGTCAAATATACTGTTAACTGTAAACAGACTGAATTTGATTTTCTTAGTGATCAGATCTATGGAATATAAAGGTTTATGCATTCATCAGAGTGCTCCTTGAAAACAAACCATAAAAATCACCAGTGGTGTTCCATTGTACTTTGAATAAAATCTAAACTATTTGACATGGTTCACATTCTAATACTATCTGGTCATTTGTTGATCTCAGTACAACTTTCTTGTTGATCTCATCTTAGTACTACTTTCTTGGTCATTCTCTATGCTCAAGCTACAGTGGACTCTATTTCTCAGATAATACACTGTTTGTTTTCCCTTGTTACCCTTGAACTAGCTATTTCCTTTGCCTATAACTCTCTTCTGATGGCTGGCTCCTTCATGTAGGTCTCAGATCAAATGCCTTAGAGGTCTTCATTGAATAAACTAAATTCACCCATTTAGACAGAATCACAGCTCTTTTTTTCTCATAGCACTTATCACTATCAGAAATTGTTTAGTACAATTATTTGTTTGATTAGTCAGTCTTCTTGTAGAATGTAAGCTTCTTGATAGCTTCTTGAAAGGCCTTATTTGTTCACTGGTGTAACCTTCAGTGTCTAGAACAGTGCTTTGCACAGATTGCTATTTGTGTGACTGATTATGCATTTGGCTGCCTGTAACAGGAAACGTAAGTCAAACTGACTTAAGCAATAAGGACATATATTGGCTCACATAAAAAGTTTAGAGGTAGGTAGGAGTCTGGGATTCTTGATTTAGTGGCTTAACTGCCAAGGGCTCAGGTTTCCACTTTTCTACCATTTTTCTTTCCATTTTGTCATCAGTGGCAGCTTCATCTTAAACTAGTCCTTAAGGATGGATGCTAAGTAGCAATCAGAATTACTTGCTTTCTCATTCACGTCCAGTAGAAGAGAAGAGTATAAGTTTAATGTGGTTCTCACCTAAGAGTAAGAAAATCCTTTTACAGATATTTCCAGTAAACTTTGTTTCTATTTTCATTGTCTCTTTCTTATCCAGTCATTTACCAAGAATAGAATTATTCAGCCAAAAAAGCCCATCTCTGTTGCTGCAAATGGAGTCAGCTTCTTCCCAGTCAGCTGGGCTCTGAGGAAAAGAGTCAATAACTGAATAAAATTGGTGTTTCTTAAAAGTAATGGTATGGTTTCTGGACTGGGAATCATTTATAGCCTCTATAATTCTAAGCAAAAATTTTTCGAATGAATGAATTCATTTAGTAATCATGTATTGAATTGTCAAGTATATGCTTAGCACTATCCTAGTTAATTAGAATACAAAATCATATAGAACATGGTACTTACCTTCAGATAATATAAGGTGTAGTGAGAGTCATAACAAGTTAACAGGATATTAAAATTGTTTTAAAAATCAATTAATCAATTCAAATAAATTCTTCCAAAAAGGTATCAAAAGTAAAAAGGGGAGATGAAGACCACATGAGACAAAAAACAAATAGCAAGATGATAGACTTAAACTTATCCATATCAATAATTACATTAAAGGTAAATAGTCTGAAAATTCCAATTAAGGCAGAGATTATCAGATCGGATAAAACAGCAAAACCCAACTATATGCTACCTACAGGAAACGTGCCTTAAAAATAAAGACACATAGTTTAAAAGCAGAAAGATGGAAAAAGTTATGCCATACTAACACTAATGAGAGGAAACCTAAGTGACTATATTAATACCAGATAAAGTAGATTTCAGAGCAAAAATCTTATTAGGGGTAAAGAAAGTCCTTTTATAACGATAAAGGAGTTAATTTAAAAAGAAGACCTACCAGTTCTAAACTTTTATGCACCTAATAACAGAGCTTCAAAATTTATAAAACAAAAACTGACGTAACTGCAAGAACAAGTAGATAAATCTACAGTCAATGATTTCAGTATCCCTGGATACTTGGCAGTAGACAGAAAATTATCAAAGATAAAGAATACTTAACATTATTGACCAACTTCATCTAATTGCATTTATGGAACGTTCTAGCCAACAGCATAATAAACTTTTTTTTCTTTGCAAGATCACATGGAACATTTACGAGGATAGAGCATATCCTGGGCTATGAAATAAGTTGCAATAAATTAGAAGCCTTCACATCACATAAAATATGTTCTCTGACCACAATAGAATTAAATTAGAAATCAATAAAAGAAAAATCTCTGGAAAATCCTTAAATGTTTGGCAATTAAACAACACAATTCTAAATCATCCATAGGTCAAAGAAGAAATCAAAAAGGAAATGGGAAATTATTTTGTGCTGTATAAAAATGGAAACATCACATCAGAATTTGTGGGATGCCACTAAAGCATTGCTTAGAAAGTTATAGCATTAAGCACCTATTAGAAAAGAGGAAAGATCTAAAGTCAGTGACATCAACTTTCATTTTAAGAAACTAGAAAAGAGCAAATTAAAATCAAAGTAAGCAGAAGAAAAATATTAAAGGTCACAGTAGGAGTCAATGAAGTAGAAACACAAAAACTAGAGAAAATCAATGAAAGCAAAAGCGGTTGCTTTTGAGGATATCAGTAAAATTGTTAAACCTCTAGCCAGGATGGTCATGAATAAAAGAGAAGATAAACATTATCAATCTCAGGAATGAAAGAGATGATATCACTACAGATTCTACAGATATTAAAAGAATAAGGCAATATTAAGAATAGCTTTATGTCACTAAATTTAACAATTTAGATGAAATATGGTTTGGAGTTTTATGAATCCCAACAACATAAATATACATAAGTATATATAACTATATATTACATATATAATTAAGAACATAAAATACATATGTGTATGTATACACATATACATACACATATGTATTCATAAACATAAGGAGAGAACAGTACATCATGATCAGTGGAGTTTATCCCAGGAGTAAAAATTGGTGGGAATTAGAGTTATCACTATCAAATATGGTAGTTAAGCAAAGAAGGAAGATGAATGAACCCTGTGGCATTGAATTAGAATCAGAGACATCACTATAAACTCGTGTTTAGCTTCACACACACACACATACACACACACACACACACACACACACATGCAGTTAGATACAGTTATAGATGTGTGTAAATTTCCAAGCTCTGTCTGCTGATAGAGCCTAGAAACTGATACCTTAGTAGCAGCAAGCACACCCAACACCCAGATCTTTGTTCCTAATACTATTCTCCAATAAAATGACTCCTTGGAGAAATGGTTATTCTAGGGTTGGAATAGGGAATGCACAAGATGAGCCTAGAGCACCTTGTAGGGTCAGAAACAAGGAAGTACTCAAAAACAAGGATGAGGTCTTGTCGAAGGGATACAGATGCCACCCTGAAAGAATTCTCAGTGACTTACGCTGGAACAGTTTGAGCAAGAAAATAATGTAGTATTGGATAAAATAAATGTACATTAGTTCATATAACTGATTGCAGAGTAAATAGGTGAAGAAGAAACAAAGCTTCCTTATAGAAGAATTCCAAATCATGTATATAATATCTCCCTCCTCCAGGAGATGGAACTTAATTTTTCCAGCTCCTGATGTGAGTTGGATTTAGTGACTTACTTTTAAAAGCTAGATTATGGGGAAAAAGAGACTTTATAGAGAGAAGTTTGGCAAACACTACCTTAACCAAATGACCAAATTAACATTACTAGTTGTAAGTCATGTTGCTACTGTATTCCCCTTGCTGTTGATGAGAAGTGCACTTCATCTCTGTGATATTCCAGGAATAGATATGTGTGTGTAACTGATTTTCAATAAAAGTGCAAATACAAAGGCAATTCAGGTCTTCAAGAAATGGTGCTGGAACAATAGGATATCATATGTAAAAATATAAACTATCCATACCTCACACCCTATACAAAAATTATTGCAAAATATATCATAGAACTGAAAGTAAAATTGAAGGTCATTAAACTTCTAGAATAAAATGTAGAATATCCTTGTGACTTTGGGTTAGGCAAAGGTTTCTTGTATAATGACACCAAAAGTGTATTTCCGAATGAGGTTACATTCACAGATACCAGTGGTTAGGGCTTCATCATATCTTTGTGGGTGACAGAATCCAACCCCCCCAAAATACAGTGGTTTCCAATTTAAGGATTGCTTTCATATTGAATGCAAGAGAACGAAGAATCTCTATATGCACTTAGCGCAATCCCCATATTGCATAAGTAATGTGTCTTCCGCATCTTGTTTACTTTTTTTAAAATGTAACAATGGCATTGTAATAAAATACAAATTTATTTGAAAATAGGAATTTATTGTAGCTTTTCAGCATTTATTCAATTTGTGGATATTATACCTCTGGCTGCTATTATGTAGATTCCTGTTTTGTTTTTATTTTTAACAGAAACAGAGAGTCTCTCTCACCTATTTTGTGCCACACTTTGTCATGTGGGCACTGAAGTAATGTCAAGTTTACCTTAATAGGTCTGTTCCCAAAATCACTTCTTCAGCTTCTTGCTGTGTCTTTACATAAGGGTTAGTTAGGCATAAGTCCATAGGATTAACCTAGGGGACCAGTGTGTCCTATCTTTTCTGTTTACCTAGTCTACACGTACACTTCTAGTCCAAAATCCCATGTGGCTTCCTTACTGTAGATAAATTCATCCCGAGGAAGAAATCAAGAGGGAATGCTTTGGCTGTTAGGGATCTTTTGTGGTTATATATAAATTTTAGGATCGCTTGTTCTAGTTCTGTGAAAAATGCCATTTTTGTTTTGATAGGGGATTGCATTGAATCTGTAGATTGCTTCGGGTAGCATGAACATTTTTTAAAGTATAAATGTATATATATATATTTGTTTGAAATAAAATGTTCCTTATTTCTATTAAAATATTTTGATAACAGTATTTCTTTTTTAAATTCTGTATTATTTTCAGGGATACAGTACAATGGTTAGATATTTTTATAATTTATAAAATGATCCCGCTAATTACTTTAGCACCCATCTGACTCTGTACATAGCCATTATAATAATATTGACTTTATACCCTATGTTGTACTCTATGTCCCCATGACAGTTTTGTAAACTAATTTGTGCATCATTTCTTCACCTTTTTCACTCAGTCCCCAACTTCCTCTCCCCTCTGGCAATGACCAGTTTGTTCTCTGTATCTGAGTCTGTTTTTGTTCAGTTTGTTTGTTTCTTTTATTCCTTAGATTTTGTATATAAGTGAAATCATATGATATTTATCTTCCTCTTGACTTATTTCACTCAGCATAATACCCTATAGATCCATCCATGTTGTTGCAAATGGTAAGATTTCATTTTTTTTCTATGGCTGAGTAATAGTCCATTGTATAAATGTACCATTAATTTCTTTATCCAGTTGTCTATTGATGGGCACTCAGGTTGCTTCCACATCTTGGCTATTGTGAATAGCGCTGCCATGAACATAGCAGCGCATAGATCTTTACAAATTAGTGTTTTGGTTTTCTTTGGATAAATGCCCAGAAATGAAATTGCTGGCCAAAAGGTAGTTCTTTGTAATTTTTTGAAGAATCTCCAAACTGTTTTTCAGCAGTGACTACCAATTTGCAATCCCGCCAACAGTGTACAAGGGCTCCCTTTTCTCCACATCCTAGCCAACACTTGCTGTTTTTTGATTTATTGATGATAGCCTTTCTGACAGGTTTGTGGTGATATCTCGTGGTTTTAATTTGCATTTCTATGATGGTTAGTGACCTTGAGCATCTTTTCATATGTCTAGTGGCTATCTGTTTTTCCTCTTTGGAGAATTAACTTCTGCCCATTTGTTTTAATTGGATTTTTTGTTTTTTGTTGTTGAATTGTATGAGTTCCTTATAAATTTTGGATAATAACTCCTTATCATATGTATCATAGGCAAATATCTTCTCCCATTCAATAGGTCATCTTTTTGTTTTGTTGATAGTTTCCTTTGCTATGCAAAAACTTTTTAGTTTGATGTAGTCTCATTTGTTTATTTTTTCTTCTGTTTCCCTTGCCTGAGGATATATGTCAGAAAAAAAAAATACTCATAGCAATATCAGAGAGTTTACTGCCTATGTTTTCTTTTAGAAGTTTTATGGTTTTGGGTCTTACATTTAAGTTTTTGATCTATTTTGAGTTTATTCTTATATATGGCATAAGAAAGTGGTCCAGTTTCATTTTTTTTCATGTATTTATCCAGTTTCTCCAATACTGTTGAAGAGACTGTCTTTACCCCATTGTATATTATTGCCTCCTTTGTCATAGATTAAATGATCGTATAAGTGTGGATTTATTTCTGGGTGTTCTATTCTGTTCCATTGATCTATGTATCTGTTTTTATGCCAATACCATGCTGTTTTGTTTATAGTTTTGTAGTATAGTTCGATATTGGGTAGTGTGATACTGCCAACTTTGCTGTTCTTTCTCAAGATTGCCATAGTTATTTGGGATCTTTTATGGTTCCATATAAATTTTTAGATTATTTACTCTAGTTCTCTGAAAAATGCCATTGGTATTTTGATAGAGATTGCATTGAATCTATTGATTGCTTTGGGTAGTATGGCCGTTTTAACGGTGTTGATTCTTCCTACCCATGAGCATGGTATATGTTTCCATTTATTTTATCTTCTTCGATTTCTTTTTTCAGTCACTTATAATTTTCCAAGAACAGGTCTTTTACCTCCTTGTTGAATCTGATTGCTAGGTGTTTTATTGTTTTTGATGCAATTATAAATAATATTATTTCTTAATTTCTCTTTCTAATAGTTCATTGTAGCCGACTTCTGAATATTAATTTTGTATTCTGCTACTTCTAAATTCCTTGATCAGTTCTAAGAGTTTTTAGGTGGACTCTCTAGAGTTCTCTCTATATAATATGTAATCTGCAAATGACAGTTTTACTTTTGCCTTTCCAATTTAGATGGCTTTTTTTTCTCCTTCTTGTCTGATTGCTGCAGCTAGGACCTCAATACTGTGTTGAATAGAAGTAGTAAAAGTGGACATCCTTGTCTTGTTTCTGATTTTAAGGAAAATGCTTTTATCCTTTCCCCATTGAGTATGATGTTAGCTGTGGGTTTGTCATATGTGGCCTTTATCATGTTGAAGTGTGTTCTCTCTGTTCCCACTTTGCTGAGAGTTTTTGTAATAAATGGATACTGGATTTTGTTGAATGCTTTTTTTACATCTACTGTTTGATCATATGATTTTTATCTTTCAATTTGCTAATGCGGTATATCACATTAATTAATTTGTAGATATTAAACTAACCTTTCATCCCTGGAATAAATCATCCTGATCATGGTGTACTTTTGTTTTTTGGAAATTTGTGGATTACTTATTCAATTTTGTTGGTGGTGATCTGTTGGTTCAAATTTTCTGTTTCTTCTTGACTCAGTTTTGGAAGATTGTATGTTTCTAGAAATGTACCATTTTCTTCCATATTGTCTAGCTTGTTGGCATGTAATTGTAGTATTTTTTTTCTTTTCTTTTTTAAATAAAAATATATGGGGTGACATTGGTTCAAAAAATCAAATCTCATAGGAGTGAAATCATATGGTTCTCAACTTTTTCTGTCTGACTTACTTTGCTTATGATCTCAAGATCCATCCATTTTGTCACAAATGGCAGTATTTCATCTTTTCTTATGACTGAGTAATACTCCATTGTGTGTGTGTGTGTGTGTATGTATATATATACCACATCTTCTTTATCCATTCATCTGTCTTAGGACACGTTGGTTGCTTCCATGTTCTGGCCCTGTGAATAATACAGCTAGGAACATTGGAGTGCATATATCTTCGTGGATAAATGTTTTCAGGTTTTTTGGATAAATTCCCAGAAGAGGAATTGCTGGGTCATATGGAAATTCTATTCTTAGTTTTTTAAGGAACTTCCATACTATTTTATATTCCCACCAACAGTGTATAAGGGTTTCTTTTCCCCCTACAACCTCTCCAACACTTGTTATTATTTGTCCTGTTGATGATAGCCATTCTGACAGACGTGAAATGGAATCTCATTGTGGTTTTGATTTGCATTTCCCTAATAGCTAGTGAAGTTGAACATCTTTCCATGTGTTTTAGGCCATATGTATGTCTTCTTAGGAGAAGTGCCTGTTTAGGTCCTCTGCCCATTTTTTAATTGATTTTTTTTTTTTTTTTGAGTTGTATGAGTTCTTTATGTATTTTGGAAATTAGGCCTTATCAGTGGCGTTGTTTGCAGCTGTATTCTCCCATTCAGATGCTTGCCCTTTGCCTCGTTGATGGTTTCTTTTGCTGTGCAGAAGCTTCTTAGTTTGATATAATTCCATTCATTTATTTTTGCTTTTACTTCCCTTGCTTAAAATCTTCTCTAAATCCAAGGTTCATGAATTTAGTAGCTATGTTTTTCTTCTATGCAATTTATTGTTTCAGGTCTTACATTTATAGTGTTTTTCTTGTAATCCTTTGTATTTCTTTGGGGTTCATAGCTACTTTTTCTCTTTTATTTCTGTTTTTATTTATATGAGTCCCCTCTTTTTTTCTTTGAGAGTCTGGTTCAAAGTTTATCAGTTTTATCTTTTCAAAGAACTAGATCTTGGCTGCTTTAATTTTTTGTTTGGTTTTTGTTTGTTTGGACTCTATTTCATTTATTTCTACTCTGATGTTTATTATTTCTTTCCTTCTATACTCTTTGGGTTTTGTTTGCTCTTCTTTATCTAGTTATTTTAAGTGCAAGGATAGATTGTTTATTTGAGCTTTTTCTTGTTTCATGACGTAGCCCCATAGTGCTAAAAACTTCCCTCTTAGAACTGCTTTACCTGTGTTCCCTAGATTTTTCGTTCATTGTGTTTTCATCATCATTTGTCTGAAGTTATCCTTTGATTTCTTCCTTGATTGTTGTTAACCCATTCATTGTATAGTAGCATGTTTTTCAGCTTCCATGTGTTTGTGTGTTTCAGTTTTCTTCTTGTAATTGATTTCTAGTTTTATACCATTGTGATCAGTGAAGATGATTCACATTATTTCCTTTTTAAATTTGTTGAGACTTGTTTTGTAGTTTAACATGTAGTCTATCCTGGAAAATGTTCCATGTGCACTTGAAAAGAATATATGTTCTATGCTTTGGGCGTAGTGACTTAAACATATCAGTTACATCCATCTTGCCTAATGTGTCATTTAAGGCCATTATTTCCTTGTTGATTTTCTGCCTGGATGATCTATCCATTGATGTTAAGTTCCCCTACTATTATTGTCTGTCAGTGTCTCTCTTTATATTCATCAGTATATGTTTTGTATATTTAAGTTCTCCTAAGATGGGTGCGTAGATGTTTATATGTTAAGTCCTCTTGTTGTATTAATCCCTTTATCATTTTGAAATGTCCTTTATGTCTTGTGATAGTTTTTGTTTCAAAGTTTGGTTTGTTGAATATAACAGACTCTTTTTAATTCCATTTGCATGAAATATCTTTTTCCATCGCTATATTTTCAGTCTGTGTGTGTCTTTAGGTCTGAAGTGGGGTCTTGTAGGCATCATATGTATGGGTCTTGTTTTCTTATCCATTTAGCCATCCTAGGTCTTTTGATTGTAGCATTTAATTTATTTACATTAATTATTGATAGATATGTGGTTGTTGCCATTATATAATTTTCTGATTGTTTTTGTCATTCTGTTTTTCTTTTTTTTCTCATTCTCTTGTTCTCTTATATGTTGATGACTTTCTACAGTGTTGTGTTTAGATCTTATTCTTTTATTTCTTGTACATCTCTTACACATTTTTGGTTTGTGGTTACCATTTGATTCATATATACCAAGCTATATTTTTAGCCTTCTATTTTAAGCTGATGGTTCCTTAAGTTAATACACATTCTAAATCACTACAATTTTTACTCATTCCCTCCACATTTATGTTTTTGTCATTATTTCTTATAAAAGACTGTGCATGTTTATTGGCATGTATCCCTTAATTTATTGTTGTAATTATACATGATCTTTCTGCTCCTTCCTTTTAACCTCTATACTAACTTTGTAGTTTGTTGACCCACTGCTCTTATTAATTGTTTGCCTTTGTCAGTGAGAATTTTTTTCTCTCCTGTGTTTTTTACTCCTATTTTTGATCTTTTTCTATTTAACATTTCTCATAATACTGGTATAATCGTAACAAAGTCTTTTAGCTTATTCTTCTCTGAGAAACTATCTCCCCTTTGATTCTACATGATGGCTTTGCTAGACAGAATAGTCTTGGTTGTGGGTCTTTTGATTTCATCACTTTGATCGTGCCAGTCCTTCGGGCCTGCACAGTTTCTGTTGAGAAATCTGCCGATAGTTTTATGGAAGCTCCTTTGTATATACAACTAACTGCCTTTTCTTGCTGCTTTTAAGATTTGCTTTTTGTCTTTAACCTTTGCCATTTTAATTATGATGTGTCTTGGTGTGGGCCTCTTTGGGTTCGTCTTGTTTGGGACTCTCTGTGCTTCCTGGACTTGTTTGTGTATTTCCTTCACCAGGCTAGGGAAGTTTTCAGTTACTTCCAAATAGGTTCTCAATCCCTTGCTCTCTCTCTTCTCCTCCTGGCATCCCTATGTTGTGAATATTGGTATGCTTGTTCTTGTCCCAGAGGTTCCTTCAACTATCCTCATTATTTTTGATTCTTTTTCCTTTTTCCTCTTCTGATTGGGTGTTTCCTGCTACCTTGTCTTCTAGATCACTGATTTGATCCTCTGCTTCATCTAATCTGTAGTCAATTCTGTCTAGTGTTTTCTTAATTTCAGTTAATGTTTTCAGTTCCCACTGATTCTTTTTTGTTTTCTATCTCCATTTTTATGAAGTTCTCACTGCCTTCAACTGTTCTTCCCCTAAGTTCATCTAGTGTTCTTATAACAAGTGTTTTGAACTCCATATTGGATAGATTGCTTTTCTCTATTTTTATTTATTTTTTCCTGGAGTTTTGTCCTGTTTTTTCATTTCGTGACATGTTTCTTTGTCTCCTCATTTGGAGCAACTCCCTTTGTTTGTTTCTGTGTATTAGATAGATTTGCTACAGCTCTCATTCTTGGCAGAGTGGCCTTATATAGTAGGTGTCCTCTGAGGCCCATTTGCAGAGTTCCTTGTCACCTTGTCACCTTGGTGTTCCAGGGGTGTCCCATGTAGTCATGTGTGCCCTCCTGTTGTAGTTGAGCTTCGATTGCTGTTGGCTTGTCAGTGGACGAGATTCACCCTTGGGCTGACTGGCTCTGAGGGCTAGCTGTTGTATTGGACGAGTTGTGAGAACACTGATCTCATGGAATAGGAGTTGCTTTAGCAGGACTCTGGTGAAAGTGGAGTTCACCTTTTGTGTGTGGCATTTGTGGAGCTGGTTAGGTGGTGCTCTGGTGTGGTCTGAAGCCAGCCAATGTGTATGTTGTTTGTGGAGCCTCTCAGGAGGGGCTCTTTTGCAGGATAAAGTCATCCACTGCTTATGTCTGTCTTGTTCCACCTTGTGGGAGTTACAAAGTGATCCATGGTTGGTTGCCACTTGTGCTGGGGTGGCTATGTTGCAATGTGAGGCCAGCTGCCAGTAGTGCCAGGCTTGAGACCCTTTGCTGATCACCACAATGTAAGCTGAGTTCAGCCACCAGTTGTGTCAGGCTTGTAGCCACTTAGTTGAAGATACTTTCCAAGCCAACATTGGCCCCAGCTTATGCCATGCTTGGGGCCATAAAACAAGAGATACAGGGCATGCTGTGGCTAGCCCCTACTTGTTTGGGTTTTGGGGATACTTGCAAGATTTTAAGAAAGATTGCAGTATGACCCTAGGCACGCTGCTTTTTTTTTTTTTTTATGTAGCTGGAAGTGACTCAGGCTGGCCTTGGGAATTTGGTAGGGTGGGTTCTCAGTGCATCATAGGACAGGGAGAATGATGTTAACAAGGTTAATGGAGAGCACAGATATAGAGCGCACCTGAACCTGCCACCTGGGTAGTGGAGGGGTCAACAAAGGAACAGTGGTACTTGCCAGCACTGTTGCTCTCAGAGAGTGTTGCTTTGACCCATACTCCTCCAGCTCTTGCCCCAAAGCTAGTCAATTTAGTTCCTCCCCCATGTCCCTGGCACTTTTCAACTCCACTCCTGCTCTGGAACCCGGATTTTCTCAAATCATGAGTGAGAGACTCTGTGCATAGGCCTTTCAAGAAAAGTGCCTGGGACTCCAGCAGCCCTTCGTTTCACTCAGATGTAATCCCCGCTGGTTTTCACAGCCAAATGTTATGGGGACTCCACTTCCTGGCACTAGAGCCCCAGGCTGGGAGTCCATCGTGGTGCTGGGACCCCTCATTCCTCAGGGGAGACGTCTGTAGCCGAGATACCCCTCCAGGTTCTTAATCGCCATAGTGTGGGTATGAGACCTACCCATTCCGTGTCTTCACCCCTCCTACCAGTCTTGACGTGGCTTCTTCTTAATATTCTTAGTTATAGGACTTCTGTTCAACTAGTCTTGGTTCTAAATGATGCTTGTTTTATAATTTAGTTCTAATTTGATGTGGTCGTGGGAGGAGGTGAGCACAGCATTTACCTACTTTGCCTTCTTGACCAAAGTTTCTTTTCCTTTTAAATTAGGACTTTGAGGAGGGGGGATGTATTTCTTAAAATATGCCTCTATTAAAAGCTACTTTAGGATTACTTACTTTCGAAAGGCCTTTGGTGTCCCATGCTCAGTCTTCCTAAAACAATGGAGAATAAAGAGTAAACATAAAAACAGTATGATAATCGAGAAATTTATGACAAAGATACTCAAAACTGGGTTAACTACAGTGGCTGATAATTCTTCCGGATATTATAAGATTTAATGTCAAATAAATTGAAAAAATTTCAGTTACCTATTTACTATTTACTACCAATATAAGTTCTAATTCCTTCCCCAAAAACCACATGCGGGAAAAACCACAATGTATAGCGATACTATACAATCAAAAATTTTAAGCAGTGTTCAAAATCTAAACCTAAGTTATCACTGAATTACCTTTCTACTTCCCATTCCTCCTCCTGAACTTGATCTAATGGAGGAGGTAGAAAATCGAAGATGGTATTGGAAGTACGAGGTGTGCCATCTAAGGAGTCTCCAGATGCTGATGTTTCTCCAACTTGCTTTGATCCTGAAAAGACAAAAGTCAGACATTCGATTGGTGTTAATACTTAATAAAGATGATAATTACAAAAGAGGAAATTAGTCCCAAAAGAGCTTCAACCTAATCTACAGCCACATTCATATTTAAATAACTGTGGGTTAGCTAGAATCAAAATTCTAATATGTAAAACTTTAAAATGCACTAAAAAGTAAACAGGGAAATCATTTTTAAACAACTTTTAGAAACCAACATCAGAGATGCCAACAACTCAGAATGGTGTATGATGAGAAGAAACATTCTCTCACCTTATCCTTTTTACCTCAATCTTTTTCATTCAAATTTTAGTTATTATGGTGATCCAGCAATAAATAATAACCTCATAGTTCTTTTTCTTGATTTGTTATCTTTAGGTAATACCTAAGTTTTCCTCCCTCTCTGAGGATATTGCTCATTTATGCTTCCCACCTTCACTTTCTTCTCATTTTTTTCCTGGTGTTTAATAACTGTATTATTACTATTAGTTGGGTTAATTGGTTATTACCTAAGTCGAAACAATATAATTATATCTGTATTTTTGTTCCATCGAGGAGTTTGAATCTTAACTCTCTTCTATGTCAGATTAGGTATTTAATGCACATATCTTTCCTTCTAATTATATTTCTTTCCCTCTACCTTCATTTCTTTCAACTACAGTTTTACTCACATCATTAGGAGAGTTTTTTGCATTTCCATTCTGATCTGGAGGCACAACTAAATATTCTGTGCTTTGCCAATAGGCTGATTCTAAGTCTGAAAACCAACACAATGCTTATATTGTCATATATAATATACGACATACATATTCATATTATTTCTGCCAAGTTAAGAAGTATGCTAGTTAGGACTATACTTTCTTTTCTACTGGTGCAATGATGCAATTCCTGGGCCACTTGAAACAGAATATTAAAGACATACTTTCCATCAATTACTTTATGATTATGTTACTTTTTATTCTGCTTCATGTTTAAATCAGAACTTTATGAACAATTCTGTTTTTCTTAGCATTTTTAAATGCTTTTTTATTACTGTCAAGGTAATATAATTTTATCATTTCTTCATTTTGGGTGACTTCCTGTGTTTGTTTCTATGTATTAAGTAGATGTGTTACATCTCTGGTCTTGACATAGTGGCCTTATATAGGTTTCCTGTTGGGCCCAGTAGCACCCAAATTGGGTGCTCCAGGGTGTCACCTGTGTAGGTTGTGTGTACCCTCCTGTTGTAGTTGAGCCTTGATTCCTTTTGGCACTTCAGTGGGTGTGGCTGAGATTTGACTGCCCAGCTTTGTGGACAGGCCATGACTACAGCAGATGAACTGTTGTGCAGAAGTTGAATCCATGGAGCAAGAGTCAATTTTAGGGGGCTGTGGTTCTGGACATGTCCACCCTTTTAGTGTGTCATTTGTGGAGCTTGTTGGGTGGGACTCTTTTGTGGTGTAAAGCCAGCTACCAGGTTTGTTGGTTTTATAATTTCTTGGGAGGGGCTCTTGTGCAGGCCACAGTCAGCCTCCTCTTGTGCTGGGCTTCTGGCTTCTGGGTAGAAGCTGTTTAGTGACCTGTGGTTGGCTACTCTTGTTCTGGGCTTGGGTCTCTTAGGAGAGGATACAGTACAAACTAAGGCTAGCTGCCAGTTGTACTGGGTTTGGGACTCATATGTGGGCACCACCATGTTAGGTGAGTCCAGTTACCACTTGTTCTGGGCTTGTGGCCACTCAATTGAAGCTACGTTTAATGCCAAGGCTGGCCTACTGCTTATGCCAGGTTTGAGTCAAGCGAATGGGAGTTACCATGCAAGTTTTAGTGGTCCCTGCTTGTGCTGGCCCTGTGGCCAGTTAGCAAGAGCTCAGAAGCCCACTGAAGCTGGCTGCTGTTTGGGATTTGTGGACCTTTGAGAGAGTTTGGGAAATTCACAGCGTGATCCTAGGCAGGTCGTTTTTGTTGAGGAACTGCTGGAATACACTGGTGCTCAGCAAGCAATATGCGTAGGATGGGAATCTCAGGGAATCACCAGGACAAGGCAAACTGTGTTAGCCTGGTTAATGAGGACTCAGATTTGGTTCCCACCTGTGTTTTGGTTGGATTGAAAGAGAGTTCAACAAAGGAACAATGGTGTCTGCCAACACTTTTGTCCTAGAGAGAGGTGCTCCCATCTCCAGCCCCTCCAGCCCTCTCCCCAAAGTTAGGCAGTTTATTTCCTCCATGTATGTCTCTGGTGCGTTTTCAGCAGCTGCCTCTGTACTGTGAGTCTATAGGTGAGTCTTTTTGTGGCCCTTTTAAGACCTGCAGCACCTTGGTCTCTAGTAGCTATTGCACTTTCTCTTTATGAGACCTCAATCCCCACTTGTTTTTACAGTCAGATATTGTGGGGTTTCCCCTTCTTGGCACTGATTCCCTAGGTTGGGGAGCCCAGTGTCGGGCTGGAACCCTTCATATCTCAGAGATTTCTACAGCCAAGATATCCTTCCTGCTTCTTAATTCCGTGGGTATGGGACCTGCCCATTCTACATCTTAGCCTCTCCTACCAGTCTCTACATGGATCTTCTATTCTCAGTTATAGGAATTCTTTTCAGTTAGTCTACAGGTGTTTCTCAATGATGATTGTCCTTTAATTTAGTTGTAATTTTGATGTGCTTGTGGGAGGTGGCAAGCACAGAATTTACCTACTCCATCCTCTTGATTGGATATCAGAAACAAATTTTTTTAAGGAAAAAAACACTTTTATGGATGTGGAAGGTATGTTATATGGAAGATTTAATTGTAATGATATTGGCTATGATCGGGGTTTTTTTTTTTTTTAGTAGTATTTATCTTTACCTATATTTTAAGTTCATGTAACCTTTAAATTTTATTTATTGATAGAAATATTTCATCAGCTAAGGAATATGACTTACATAAATTTAAGGATATGTAATCGAAATACCCACAATGCATTTCTTACATTATTTTAAAAAATTGTTAAGTAGAAAACATGGCATATTCTCAGTCTTTATTCCTTTAGATGTTTTCCTTGAAAGTATTTAAGGTTTTTAATCTTCACAACAAATTGACTTGTGTTAATGGAAGGAAATTTTAAAATTAATTTAAAAGTTTTAAATTGTGAACAATTTTAGAGTATAAGGGAACTAAGATTATACTTTTGTGGTTCCTTGTGTTTCCATGTATTGTGAAATTTGGGCAAATTCTTGTCTATTTAGCTTTGTAGTGGAGATAGGCAGCGATTAGGCTTTTGTACATATCAAGTACAACACCTTAAGTTAAGCAGATATTATGAATAATATTTTGCGATTTGGGAGTTATTATAGTTTTGTTTGTTTTTTTCTTCTAAGATTTTGGAAATGAAAGACTTATTCTTGTAGTTATGTTGGCATTTGATAGAAAGATAAATCTATTAAAATTTGTTTTCTTGTTAAATCAGTATTCCTTGCTCAAGAATGCCATTTTTATGGATGCATTAAACATTTTTAATAAAAAATGCAAACAAACTGCAAATATATCATATATGTGATTTAAAGAATAAATTTTGAGTAGCACTTTATAATATCAAAGAAAGTAAAATGTTATTTGACATAATATTTTATATTTTAATTTTACATTTTAGTAATACGCTCAAGCTCAGATTAATGCTGGCGCTTGTCTCAATGACATCTACTTTTCAGAAGCATGATTTTATCTTCTGGAAAATTTGCGAAAAGCAGCTTGTCTTAAACTTTGCACAATTCTCACTTTAGTTTACAAATTTTGAACATTTAATCTCAATGTATTTTATGTAAAATCCATCCTAGATTAAGAGGGTTTTTTTTCCCCTCTCTTATTTTTATTATTTTCTGATACATATTCTGTAACAAGGAACTGTGAAACAATATTAGGATTTAAATCCCTTCCAAATGAAAAACATGCATTGTCCTTATTTTATAAATAATGAGATTATACTATGGAGTCCAGTTTATTGCTTATGTCAATTTAATGATATTAATATCTCTTCTGTACACATGGATTTGATGATTTGAATGGTTTTGATTGGGATGAGGATACTTAAGTAGTTTGAGGATCTCATACTTTTTTTCCAGAAGTTCTTTTTACTTTTTTTTTTTTTAAGTGAATAGTTTAAACTCTAAAAAGATACTGTGTAAGTTAATAGTGATGATCTCAAAGGAAAATTATTTAGAAACCTTATAGGATATATTCACAAAAGTGATAGTATTCCAAGTTGTCAATAAGGAAATGCAAGCCTTTAATAAGTTGTTATTTTCATTCTGAACTATTCCCAGTTCAGAAACAACCAGATAGTCAATTTATAAAAGCTCTGGCAGAGGTAATTAAAATAATTTAAAATTTACCATTTGAGTTGTCAAAATATGTCCAGGAAATAAGAGATGTTTAGTAAGCATCTGTCATGTGTTTAAGTTCTTCAGTAAAAGTGGCAGTATACAAAGCTATATTTAAGAAGTTAATTTGAAATCTTTATTTTACATTCTAGTGAATCATTTTTGGATTTTACACCAGAACTGATCTCCTTGGTATTGTTATTCTGTGGTTTGTATCCCAAGGTTCAAAAACTAATAACATTGTGAAAAACTCCTTGAGCCATCCTGTCAGCTGTAGCTTCTGCTTTAGAGCCTTTAAGATAGAACTAATGTTCTATTGCCAGTTCTGCTAACAACTTCGTATGCTTGGGATGTGCTAATAAACTACAAAGGTAGATAATGTTCAGACTTTTTTTTTTTTTGGTTTCAAAATTTTTAGCTCTTTTAGTGACTCTAAACTAGATAAGTCATAAGTTGTAGGTGGTGAAAAGATTTATGATTGGTGTTTTTGGAGGGAGGGGGAGTAGTAGTGTTCATTTACTACTTTCGGTTCTGTGAACCTTATTGTCCAGAGATCTAAAGATTGAATTAACAATTCAACTGAAGTCAGCACTATGTTCTAAATCCTATACTTTAAGGGTACTCATTTTTATATTGCAGGCAAATGCCTTTTTAGCTGTTATGTTATTTTGTGAAAAATAATACAGTACTAGAACTAGCTGGTTTATATTCATATTAGAGTAAATGTTTTACTTCATACTATTGAAATTATTTTGTAAAAATAGGTAAATGAAAAACTTGATTTACATCCAAGACAGAGAATGCCTTAATCATTCTTGATATTTTAAATGAGATGAGGAAATAATAGATTTTTTTGCTAAGTTTCAGGTATGGTCAATACAATTTAATGATCTTTTCAAAGAAAATCACTAACCCTACCTGACAGGAAAGTTAAATGTTTTGGTTGTAACCTCATCTTTTTTCTTAACCTGTAGCATATGGGAAATTTGTTGACTTGATTATTGATGTTAATTTTATATAATCTGACTTGGTGAATTAAATCTATGGTTTAATTTCTTGCTTTGAATTATGTCTGTCTGTGGATTTTACTGAGCATTTGAATAGTGTTAGTTTTTAAGCTTATTTTTCTTTTCTATTTAAAGTCAAGCCACTAAAGTTCAGATTTTATTTTTGTTCTTCCTAATAGCTGATAATAAATAAGTAGTAACTATGTGATAGGCAATGCTTCTCGTATAATGTTTCTCATTTTCGAGTTTAATCTTCTCATTTTCTAATTTAATCCTCAAAACAAATTTGAGGTAGGTACTGGTATTATCACTATGTTACAGATGATGCTTATAGAGGTTAAGCAACATGACCAAGTTCAAGCACTTTTTAAATTTAAATTATTTAAATTTAGAATATATACTAGTGATATTTTTTTCTGAAGAGTCCTTGCCCCACATGTAATTTTCATTGACTATGACAATACCAGAATAGTATTTGTTTTTTTTTTTACACTGATGTTTATCATCAATTTATGAGAATTAAGTCTTGGAATTATCTTACCTATTTTGCAGAGCTCTTTGTCTAGTAACTCTCCTCACTGGAGTGGATTCCAAAAAAATAGTACTATATTTCATTGATTTCAAGGTGCACAGGTTTTTTCTCCCTATATTTTAACATCACTAATATCAGGATGTATCTTGACAATAGATTTTTGAGAATTCTAAATTTAATAGCTAACATTGTTTGACTGGTATTGAAAGCTTGACCACTAACTAATGTAGGTAAAATTTCCTTAACTTCCTCCCTTTAATTTCATTTATCCTTTATTAAGAACCATCTAGACTCCCAAATTCCTCATCATAAATAAACCCAAGGAGGAAAATATCTATTACTTCAGAGGAGAGAGACGATAGGAATTAAGGTTTGAGTGTAATATCTATTTCTTTTATCAGAACACTCTCACTGGATTATAGTAGTGTCAAAAGGCTAGCTCTTTTCTCATCACAATCAATGATTTCTATTAGGCTATTTATTATAATCATATACGTGATAACACAAAACTTTTGCAGCCCTTTGCAATTTTTTTTAATTCCAGAAGAAATTACATTTAACAGTTTAAGGGATATCTCAAATATAAGATCAGGTATGTGTGTGTATATATTGTAGAGTAGTTAAACCTGGTTTAAGAAATGGAAGTTTTATTCCAGTGTATATTATTTTACTGGGTTAGGGTTATTTAATTACCAAGTCACATTTCCCTCTGCACTTTAATAACATTGGGAAGAGTGTGAAAATAAAATATTGGGGGAGACCTCTATATTGTTACTTAGGGCTTTAATAATATTAAAGCTTATAACTAACAAAGAAAAGGTATCCATCCTTCATCGAGTGAGTAAATATATTGTGACATTTAAAGCAGTTGGTTAGGATTTCTGGTATATAAATATGCTTAGTATAGGTAATCTAAAGTAAGGGTGTCTAGTTACCTTATCCCAATGGCTGAAATTCCTGATATTCTTTTCCTTTATTTATTATGGATATTAGTATTTTGATTTTATCTTATATCTGGAAAAATACATAACACACATATGTAAATAGGCATAAACATGTTCATTGTTGGTTAAATGTCTGAATTGATACAATATTTTCAAAAGCCAGACACAGTTTGATTAGGCACATCTAATGCCTTAGCTTTCAAACACAGCTGTTCTACATAAATATAAAATCATGATTTGATGATTGACTACACAATGGACAGGGACTTGAAAATATAGGATTTTTTATACCAGAACTGTTTCATCAGCCTAGTGTTGGGCTAATTTGTTACTCAGAAGATGACCAATTTTTAGCCTTTAGATCTGCCTTTTTGCAGCAGTCAATAATATTGGTTATCTCTTCTTCCTTAGCTCCTAGGACAGACAGCCCTTTCTCTTTTCTGGTTTATCTTCTTAATCTCCTTCATTGGCTCTCACATCCATCTTCAGTTGTTGAGAAGCTATCCCTCTCCTTACCCCCAGGATTTGATCCTTAATCTTCACATGCTATTTTAAATTTTAGTGACCATACATGGATTGATGACTCAAATCTACAGACTGTAGCCCCAGACTTTACTTTGGGGTTCTAGCTTTCCGTTTCCAGGTATCTAATTACATCTCCATCTCAGTATGAAACAGTGGTAGGTGATTTTCTTAACTGGAGCAGAGGAAACAAGTGAAATAGCCAGGAAGGCCCTTGACATTGTTAGTTATGTATATATGCAGCTACACATACATATGAACATACGTATTTGTTCGTTTTACCTCATACTTTAAAGTAGAATTTAATAATTAGATAAAAAGTATCATAATTTAAAAGTTTTTGTTTGAGAAAAGTTCTTTATCTGTATGTACTTTATGAATGTAGTAAGTAGATTATAAGCAGGTTATACTTTATACTATAGAGTGGTTATTTATCTTCACATTTCATTTTTGTCCTCCTTTTTCCCTCTTCCTTTTCCATTTCCTTTTAAGAAAATGGCTCAGGAAACTGTCTTACAATCAATAGCTGGGAACTTCTGGGCTTCTTTACCAGAACCTCCCTGGATGTTGCAGCCCCTGATCCAAGCAGCAATGTTTGGGGGCAGGAATTTTTATAATGGCTATTAGGTAGAGTGGCTAAAGTTGCTAACTGCAGGTATTATCCTCCGCAGAAATTCTGTTGGAAATTCTTTTCTGTCAACACTTATATTCATATGTAGATTAAAAACATTTTTTTTCTTACTTAGAAACTTTTACTTCTGAAGATTTGGTAATCTTTTGTAATAAGTGTATTCTCTAGAACAGTGTCTTCTTATTTCAGAACTCCTTTCCTTGTTATCCCTAATTTTGTTGTGAGTTAACATGCTATCACTTACTAGGGAAAATTTTAGATTCTTAGTCTTTCTTTGGATCATTTTTGATTTATATAGGATTTAAAGGGAATTTTACTTAAATTTGTACTTTTTTGAGTTTTTTAAAAAATAAACTACTTTTATTTCACATAAAATAGTCATTCAAGTATTGTTTTATGTTTATATCTTACTTTCTTTACTAAAAGCCTTTTTTTAAAACCCAGTTTTATTGATATTTGTAATAAACCCTGTTCATATTACCTAGACTGCAGAATTTTACATAAAATACTGTAGATTGAGATAATTTCTGAAAAGAACAGAAATGAAAATGGGAATAAATTTGAGAACACATTTTAGACTTACTGTTTATGTATAGCATCAAACTCTTATCAAGAAGCCTTCAGTAATACTGCTTTTAAAAAAGACAACCAGGAGGAAATGCTGTAATTCTTTTAGCTTATAGAACCAAGAAAAAAAAGAAGCACCTTTTGTTTTCTGCTTTTGGAACATATTTTTAATAACTGATAGTACTCCAATGGTAATTTTTTCTAGATTTTTGTTATTAAAACTAAACATTAGTGATAGAGAATCATGATTTGATCATAATCAAAGGGTAGACAGATCAATAGTGCAATAATCAGCACCCAGATATTTTGGAGGGTGAAGAGAGATGATGGGCAAGAAGGAACTTTTCCTCGCTAATAGTAAAATATTTCTCTTTGCCTTCTTTTTTTTCCCCCTCCAAATCTGTACAATGGAAATAATATCTTCATGGTTATTTTTAAGGATTAAATGAGATAATACATATTAACAACTTAGAGTAGTGCTTAGCATCTAGTAAGCCCTCAATAAATTTAGCTGCTGCTATTATTTGGATTTTTAAAAGGAGAACCAGTAGTCAGAGACGGCTGATGATAAATTGCACCTGCAATTTAAGATTTAACAAAATAGTTAAGATATTAAAAATGGTGCTGAGCTTCTCACTCCACCTGTTTGTTGAATTGCTTTGGAAAAGTTAGCATAAAATTTAAATTTTTTTTTGTTTACGGCCATGCTACCCTGAACAAGCCCGATCCCATCTAAGCAGGGTCAGGCCTGGTTAGTACTTGGATAGGAGACCACATAGGAAGACCAGGTGCTGTAGGCTTAAAAAATAAGGGATCATAAGTTGACAAGATCCTTGCAATCTGTGAGGTCAACCAAGAGTTGCCTCGCCTAAAAAATTAAAGAAAAATTTAATTATTTTATTCTGGTTTAGTAGAATCAATAAATTTAATGATAGTCTTACAAGTGAAATAACTACATCTAACCTTTTCGTTTTTGTTTTTGTTTCAGGTTTCCCCTCAAAAAACCTATAAGGTAAGTTGTTCAGTTGCACTTCATATATTTAAGTTAACTTTAATTGGAAGCATTCCTTTGAAATTCTCGTGGAGTTTTGTGGTTTTGAAAATGTGGATTTTAGTTTAAAATTTCAAAATATTTTACACATTTAAAATATAACAGGTGTTGCATATTTTTTTCTGGAAGGTGGCATTGTTTTGATAACATTTTCAATGTTTTTAATATAAGCGTTTTAAAAGTTTGTTCAAATTGATACTTAAGGTCATTCCCTATGAAGATACTTAATTTTAAAATCTGTTGTGACTGTTTCTAGTTGTGAATAGCTTGGGAGTGTAAGTGGATTGCCAGTTTTTGATGTATTATCATTTGGATAACTGTAACTGCCTTTAGTTAATGAACTTTGGCAGACTGGATCAGTCTTAATTACTTTAAGACTGTAAAGGAAAAAAGTCCATAATGTTCAAATATGTCTGTGTCCATATCTTCATATTTATTGATTTCCCAGAATTAAATGTCTCTTCCTTAGAAGTACTTGTTCTTCACCATTTCTTCTCTCTGATCTTAATTATTATAAATATTATTTAAAATACTGGTAGTATGTCATTCCTAATTATTATAGTACCTTTTTCATTTTTAGTAACACCGTAGTTCAGGATACCAATGCTAATCTTGGCATTCCAATTAATTAGTATTGTATGTATTATAGTTATGGTCTTATTTACTGCCCAGCCATTATCTGATCAGTGTAATTGGGTAGGCCATAGGAAAAATAATAATTCTAGTATCATCTGAGCCTGGCTAAGCCTATTGTGAACTACAGGCAGGGTCTAAGTGTAGCTTCCCTGAGATTTTTTTTAACTGCTGTCATCAATGCTATATTTACACAGTGGTTTTAAACCTGACCATGGTATGTGTAGGGTCAGGAAGTGTGTTTAAATACTGTTTTAGGCACTATTTTCTTATCTGTTAGATGGAAATAATAATGATTAATCTTTAAAAGCCACTATAAAAGAATTTAAACACTAATTTCTAAGAATAAAGTAGACTTTATACTAAATACTACTTTTATAAATTTTTTTTTTTTAGGTGAGGCAACCCTTGGTTGACCTCACAGATTGCACAGACCTTGTCAGCTTACAATCCCTTATTTTCATTTTTTATTTTTTTAAGCCTACAGCACCTGGTCTTCCTAGGTGGTCTCCCTTCCAAATACTATACTAACCAGGCCTGACCCTGCTTAGCTTCCAAGATCAGACATCGGGCTTGTTCAGGGAGGCATGTCCGTAGACTACTTTTATAATTTTTAAGCACTTTTTATAATCAAGTAAATAAATTCTATATTACACACAGCATAGACTGAGTATTAAAACTTTTTGAAAAATATAAATTAGAGAGGTTTATGAGACTGAGTAAAGTAAACCGATTTCATAGTTTCTTTTTGTAAGACACACTTTGGATTATCAAATTGTTTTTATTCTAATGACTGTCTTGTAAATATTTGATTGCTTTAATTTAGGCATGGAAGTATTTTGAACCGAGAGTCACCAACAGATAAGAAGCAGAAAGTTGAGCGCAGTACATCTCATGATTTTGACCCCACAGGTAAAACATTATTCTTCCAAAGAATATTGAGAGTTGTGAACTTCAGAATACTAAGCTATATAAGAATACTAAGAATACTAAGCTTAAGCTATATAACTTCCTGAAACACCTGTTTCAGAGTGGCTGTTTAATCTGTTTTAGGCTGTCCTTCCTCTTCAGTTATGTAATTCCTCCTTTGCATTCAGGAAGAATGCAAATATTTTTAATTTTCAATACTATGAATTCCACTGTGGAAGCATCATTGTAGAATGTGTTATATTTAAAAATAGCGATGATAATAGAAATAGTTACTGTATCATAATTGGATATTTTGTTAAGACCAAGGACTTAGTATTAAGATAAATCATAGATAGGTATGTCATAGTATGTCATAAAGTCAAGTCTATCACAAGTACCAATTTCTGTAGTCATTTAAAAATTCAGATGTGATGACGGTAAATTGGAGTATTTGATAAAATGCAACTTCAAAAATTAATTATCATCTCATTTTAGAGTAAGCAAATGAAAAGTTTCCTTTTTCTTCAGTCAAAAAGTATTTTGAACTCAGAGCCTGTCTTTCAGCTTCCCTAGTGTTGGTCTTTCCTAGAGTTTTAATGTTAGTAGACTTTCGACTATTTGTATTCTTAAATTTATATATATTTTGAACTCCTCTTGTAAAATATATGCTTTTGTTTTCTCCTTGTAAATTCACCTAGTATTTAATTTATAAAAATTGCTTGATAATTTTGCTTTTCTCACTTGAAACTAATGTGTTCTTTGTGCACATACTATTTTATTCAGTTGTATATTCCTATGACAAAAAAATAAAATAAATGCTAAGGTCCCAGATACACAAATATAATATATCTATTTTTAGATATTTTATTTAGAAATAAAATTTTTAATTTTTAATAGAGTTAGTATATTTTTTGTATCTAATTAAGATGTTTCATGCGTATAGTATAAACTGATCTTTTATTTTGAAAAAATATAAATATTATTTAGGAAGGGGAAAATAGAAAGTGAATAGCTAATAATTTACCTGCATCTTAGGTAGTAGGTAAAATGAAACCTAGTCATCAATGTAGGAGGTTTTGGTGGTGGGAGTATGTAATATGTAACTTCCGGATCTCCATTAAGAGATAATTCTTTATTTCTCACACCTAATTTTGACATCATGTGGCTTAGAGGCTTTCGTTTTTATGATTAGTTATTGTCTTGCTAATGGGGGTCACAACTTTCTGCCCTATGTTCATAAAAGTATTATGGTCTTGTGAGATTGACTTATTCTATATTATTCATCTGTGCTGTTACCATCTCCAAAGACAGATTTAGTTAAGTGGTATGCAGTGCTTCATAATGAGATTATTATGGCTTTTAGTGCTTTTGTCATCTCTACAATTGCCACATGATATACTTTGTAGAATATTCATGTGTTGTTTTGTTTGAACATATTTTTATTGCACTCTTTTCTTTGATAAATCTTTAAAATGTCATTACTTGTGCTGTTCGTGACTATTCTAAATGCTGTCACCTGTGATATTCATACTTTGTGTTTGCACGATTTAACTTGATCATGTTTCATTCTTTTTTTCCCCATGAATTTTCCCCCTTACATTGGTCTCCATATTTTCTATATCTCTCCTTTTCTCCCGCTCTTGTGCAGATAGCTCCTCCAAGAAGACAAAGTCTAGTTCAGAGGAGAGTAGATCCGAGATATATGGTAAGCTAATGTAGCCAATTCAGCCTTGCACCTTTGGAGCTTGCTTCATGCTTTTTTCTTCTTTAAAAATAACTACAGCCTTCCTTTGTCTGCTCTGCATGGCATGATCTACTGCAGGGAAAGGGAGCCTGGGGTTTTAATGTGGCTGTGATATGGAAGCTTAAGGTTGCTAGAAACTAACATTGTAGAGTAAGAATAGGCCATATTACCCATCTTCTTTTTCCTCTTGTTAGGAAAGTGATTATCTCTAATATGTTCAGATCAGGCTCCTCCAGATAACATGGATGGGCATTGAATTCTTGTTATCTCTTCCCATGTCCTATTTGCAGAGTTTGGATCATGTAGAATTTTTCATCAATGCTATCAGTCTTTTCCTTTAAGTACAGTGCTGGTATAATGTATTAGTAGTTGTTTGGAATTTTTATTTTATTTTTTATTGGTTTCTTTATTTTTAGTTAATTGCTTTATCTTCTAGAATTACCTCCTTCTTGTATAATTTATCCACAACAGCAAAAATACCTTAAGTATTTTATTTTTATAATTTGAAGAATTTTTCTTTGCTTTTCACAAGTTTTCCCCAAAGCTTATTCAAAATAGGGAAATTTCAAAATGACACTTTTTAAAAATAATCTTTACAACAAGCAGGTTTAACCTGAACTTTCTGCAACAGATGATTGAAACACTAATATTTCCAGATTCTGTCCTGTCTTCCAGGGATACTATAAACCATATTTGTGAAGTTCATACAAATTATTTATTTTTCTTTGCATAGTTTTACCTTCCCTCTTTCCTTGTGTTGGCATCTAATTATTGAGAAAGTGAATAGGAGAAGCACTGTCTGGAACCAAGACATTAAAAATAATCTCTGAAAGACTAAGAAATTATTTCTTTTTTAGAAGATTCCAAATTTGTCCTCAAAGGAAAACCATATGTTCTCTAATAGAGCCCAAAGTCTCACAAGTAGATGTTTAAACAGGTGCAACTGTTTTCCTAGCTCTACATACATGAAAGGAAAAAAAAAAAATGAAAATGTTCCTCCCCCCTTTTAAGACATTTTGTAATTTCTATCTCCTGACACTTGAGCCCATAATATCAGGTACTTTTTAATATTATGAAGCCTCCATGTTTGGTTATAAACTGGCTAATGCTTCTTTGTTAGATACATACACATAGTTCTTTGCTTGTGTTTTTGTGAGCAGTGTTTTTTCTATGTAGTTAAACCTTTTATAGGAGTTCAACAGGAAATGTATACCATGCCCTATGGAATGTCAAGTTTATGCTTTTTCTTCCTTCCAAAATATTTGGCTCCACATAAGTAAGAAATAGCTTCTGAATTTTTCACGAATCTTTTTCTGTTCTATATAAAGTGCTTCCTATAGTTTATTCTCTCCTTAGGAATGGGAACACAATCTTTATAGTTCCATTTATTTCCAGTAGCCTTTGCAAGTGTTTTATTTCATCGCTCTCACCATTTTCCTAGGTCTGTGGTATGTATGGAAAAACTTGGTGTTTGGTTAAGATGATAGGATGTTTGTTTTGGATGACAGGA
>NW_006433384.1:141442-173668 GCF_000325575.1 Pteropus alecto | reverse complement strand
TTCCAGTGATAGGAATATTAAACACAGTTCAGACATGCCATTGGCTAGGTAGTAATAGAAACATTTTAAGTGGTAATGGAGAAATAAGGTGTGGTTTTTCTGTGTTTGTTTCTTGAGAACCCTTGAAATGCCTTTTTTTTTTTTTTTTGAAGAAACCGAGCCGTGAGTCCTCAAAAAGCACTTATCAGAAGGATGAGTTGCTCAGAACAGAGTTATTTAGCATTTTGACTTAAATCTCTTTGACATTACGTATATTTTATCACCTGTGTAAATAGATTTCTTCAGACCGTGTGCAGTTAACATGAGTGAAAAAGCATCTCTAGGGAGTCAAGGAAGGCTTGGAACTACAGGAATATGAGAGTAGAGTCATAGCAAATGGTGACATTGCTTTAGTATAGGGTCTCTTAACAAGTGATCTAACTTTTAAGATTATATATTATTTTGTAGTAAAATTCATTAGCTAGATAATTAACACAAATGCCAGCTATTCACTTACAAATTATTTATTTTAAACTTTTTAGTGATTTTTATAGCTTTTTTTATTAGGTAGATTTACTTTGCTCATTTTAAAAGGAAACCAAGTATTTATTTTGTATTGGCTTCTAAGTTTCTGCCCAGTGAAAAGTGGGTCAATATTTATTCTATATCCCCTTATTTTTCCCTCTGTACCTTTTGGAGTCTGTTGGTCATATGCAGGCATATTCTCTGATTCTCAGTTTTAAAGCTACTTAATTTTCTATTTTTCTTACTAATTTGTAGTGGAGAAATTTTGTTGGGTTTTTGTGTATGTGTGTGTTTTTGTGTGCGGGGAGATAAGAGATTTGGCAAGGGAATTTTGAGTTAGATTACTTCTTCACAACTTCTTAGTTTCATGAAGAGATTCCGGCTAATAGTATTATGTACGAGAAAATAAGCCATGCCTTTTTGAAGCTGTCTTAATCTGCTGCTATTATGAAATACAAGAGACTTGGCTTAAACAACAGAAATTTATTTTCTCACAGTTTTGGAGGCTAAAGGTATATATATAGAGAGAGAGAGATAGATAGATATAGATATATATAGATATATATATATAAAGACCATGAGATAACAAAGGAAGAAGGTGGCTGTTTGCAAGTCAAGAGAAGAGCTCTCACCATAATCCAATCATTCTTGGCACCCTGATCTCATACTTCTAGCCTTATCTATATATCTATATAGATATATATATGTAGAGAGAGAGAAAGAGAGAGAGAGAGAGAAGAAGAAGAAGAAGAAGAAGAAGGAGAAGAAGGAGGAGTAGGAGGAGGAGGAGGGAAGGAAGGGAGGAGGGAAGGAAGGAAGGAAGGAAAGAAGGAAGGAAGGAAGGAAAGAAAAAGGAAGGAAGGAAGGAAAAGAGGGAGGGAGACAGACAGACAGACAGATAGAAAGAAAGGAAAAGAAAGAAAAGACAGAAGAGAAAGAAAAAGAAAAGAAAGAAGTAGCTTTCTGGTGACTCTTTGTAGAAGGACACTAATCCCATCGTAAGAGCTGCACTCTCATGACTGCATCTAACTATACTTACCTCCCAAGGACCCCATCTCCAAATACCATCACATTGTGGGTTAGGAGTCAGCATATGAATTTTGATGGGGACACAACATTTAGTCCATAAGAGAAGTGAACTGTTATTACTTGAAATATCCTAGTTTGGATACATCAGAGTATATATTTTTTTAATTCACATTTTTTTCTTCTTCTCATATCTATAAAAAGTTCTCGGTTTGATTTTTACTTTCACCAAGTTATTATTCTGTTTTCTTCTTCAGCTTTGCAAAGAACATTCTACAACATGAACTTTCAATGTTCTTATAAATCATTCACTTCTTCTTATCCTCTTGAAATTTGACTTCTGAACACACATATTAATCCTACATAAAAATCTATTAACTTTTCTTCAGTTCTCACCTTCCCTCTGAATCATTTGGCAATGATGATGCCCTTTCTTTGGTTTCTATAATATCAACCTGGTTCTTTTCTCTTTGTAATTATTTTGTCTTGTCTTTACTTGATTGCTTTTTCCTCTTATAAATGTAGGCATGACCCAAGTTTGTACCCCTGATATTTCTCCCATATTTTTAACTATTTGCTGAATGCTTTTACTCTAACTGTCCTTCAGATTCGGAATGACCAGTCTGGAATTCATCACTGTTTCCTATGGCTAGAAATCAATCTTCCTCTTGATTTTCCTGATTCTTATAATAGCAGTGTCATTCTTCTGTTAACCTAGTCTTACTTTCTTAAAGTTATCTTTGACTTCTTTTACCTTGTTCTCTATAGTAAACTATTTGCAAGGTCTCATAGATTCTATCATCACATTATTTTTCATCCCTCACTTTTTGGTTTCATCCTCACTTCTTTGTTTAGTTTTTCATCATTTCATTAGACTATTTTAATAGACTCATAACTTTCTTTCACTTCAGTTTCACATTGATTCACTTCCTATTCTTCATTCTTCTGTATTCTGTCGGATTAACATTACTAAAGTAAAGATTTGGGCATCCAGTTGCTAGGAAAATACAAGTAGTTATTAAGATATGCCATAATTTGTTTCCAATTTACTATTCTACCTTAATTTACTACTATTCATGTAAAAGTACCAGACTTTCCTCCAAATTTTCATTTCCTGAATATGACTTGTTTTTTTTGCTTTGTTCTTGCCATTCCCATTGTCTTTGAAAGGTTTACCTCCTATAACTCCCTGTTAGAGTCCTCCCCATCCTTTGTGGGGCTTTACTAGATTTGCCCAGCTACTTTTGTTGCCTAAACTTTGGCATCTTGCTTTGTATATAGTTATTTTTACTTATATTCATCTTTGTATCTCCCGTAATGCTTGACATACTGGAGTCACTCATTGAGGATTTTTTTTTTTTAATTTTTTTAAAAATTTTTTTTAGGCATGGCAAGGACCTTGTCATATTACAATCCCTTATTTTTTAAATTTTTTACACCTACAGCACCTGGTCTTCCTAGGTGGTCTTCCATCCAAGTACAAGCCCAGCCCTGCTTACTTCATTGAATTTTTAAATGTGTGATTGTTGAGATTGAGATGAGTGTTTTAGTAAAGAGAATTAATGGAATAAAATGTTGACTCATCTTAATTAGATTTTTCTTCTGAAAAATTTTATAGTAGAGGAAAATGTAACTTTGAAAAGAGACTGTTGGTAATAGTCAAAAAAATAAAATCAGCATACTTAGAACTTAAGGCTCCTCTTGCCTGCTGACAGCATTGTGCATTTAGAATGAAGAAACTTTTTAATCAAACGATTATCTGAGATCTTACTCATTAAACATATATGTCTGGCAGCAGTTTAAAAATGAGCTATTTTTATGATGTCACACATGGCCTTTCTCCACACCCTTCCCTTGAGCTAATTCTTAAGAGGTGAGACTTAAAAAAGTTTGATCTGTAATAAAATCAAAGATGAAGAAAGACTAATATGTTTTCACTAAAGTGAATGCAATATCGAAGGTTTGCATGTTGCTTACATATTGAACACTACATTTTCATTAATTTGCTATTTGACAGTATAGTTATTGCCTGTTCTCAGGAATGTATTATAGTGAAACTTTCTCACCTTTTTTAGAATAACTTTTTATGAATTGTTCACTTCCCCACTCTGTTACAAAGACCTAATTTTTTTTTTTTCACCTTCAAAATACAATCCTTGGCAATTATCTTTTAAGTGAAAAACAGTCTTTTTATATTGGTTTCAAATACCACATCGTTATAACAGTATTAAAAAAAAGTCCTTTGTTAGAAAGAGAAAATAAAATTTAACATCTTTATTTCACTGATGGTATGAAGCCTAATATTTTTTATCAGCTTCTGGGTGAAATATCATGATCCTTAAAAAACAGGAAATAAAGAAAAATGTGTTTGTAACTAGAAGAGTTATTTTAGGGTAGAGGGGAATCAAATTATTTTTTAGAATTTAGCCAGGGCAGAAGTTAGTGAGTGTCTTTACAGAAATATTTGTCTGCGTTGCATAGTTTTCAGGGCTATGATTTTACTTTTTCTTAAAAAGTGAATATGATATATTTGAATTATATAAAAATTTTGTGTAAAATAAATTCAAGTTTACTTAGTAAATATTCATTGAGCACCTATTATATGGTAGGCACTATGATAAGAGTAAGGGTACAAAGATAACAGGAGACTTGCTTTTTGGAAGTTCACAGTCTACTACGAAAGAAAGAATTGTAATACGTTTTGGCAAGTATAGTATAGAGATATACACTAGTTTACCGATATTCCATATGTACTTAAAAATATGGCACCAAGAACATTGAAAATGAAGATGTATTACTCTGACTAAGTTTCAAGAAAGTTAAGCCTTATCTTTATCTTACTTGTTGAATACTTTCTCTGCCTGTCTTCATAAAAGTGCTTAAATGTAGTTCATATTAAAGTGACTTCATGACCTTATAAAAACTCATATTGAGCGATACACATTTGTATGGTAATTATAATTAATAATATTTATACCAGACAGCAAACCATGGATTATATGGTTGTGAAAAACAGAAAAAGTAAAAAGTGAAATTTGAAAATGGTTGTTTTGGAGCTAGGAGTCTACTTTTATCTTTCCCTTCTTTTATAATATATAGGGCGTGTTAGCTATACGATATTTTTAATTCTTTATAGGACATTGTAATTGTTTCCCTTTTTGTTTCTCTATTGTCCTTCCCTGCCAAGATTTTAAGTTCTATGAGAGCAAAGACTTCTTATAGTTTTGTATTCCTCACATCTACAGACTTCGTGTAAATAACTAGTAGACAGATGCTCAGTACAAATTTGCTGCAACAAAGAAGTGGATTTTGTGTATGTGTGTGTGTGTGAGAAAGGACATTTCAAAGATATACTTTAATCAGTATTGGTGGTTTCAGTGTTAAGGGTGAGAAGAGTAGAATTTATTCTGTGTGGCAGGTTAAAACAGCTGGTGTACAAGTAAAACGTTATTCTCAAGGAAAAAGAAAAACATTTTATTTGATTTTGAATGTGAAGGGCCATAATAGATCTAAACATTTGAGAGACTGGATTTCTGAGTTTTGAATGGTATGACAACTTAGTTTTCAGTTAATTACCTAAGTTTATACAGATGGCATAGGTTCATAGGACAGAATAGTACCATTAATTTGAATTCCACAGATTCTGAGTTGGCTATATATGTAAGGTATGTTTTCTTTTTGTATTGGTCTAGTAATTCTTATATGTTAAACTATATCAGATTCTCAGATTAGTAGATGGAATAATAATAAAAGGACAATATGTGGGGTTGGGGAGAGGAGAAAAATGAGTAGGATGTGCACGTAACTTTCTCCTTTTCCTCTTTATCAACTTTGTTCTTCATCTCCTTTTGATGTATCAGGCAGAGCAGTTTTGAATTGGAGAAAACAGGTTTGCAGTATTTTGAGGGAATCCTAATATATTTACTCAATCCTTAGCAGTCTGTTAGGACCCTAGGCATATTTGCTAAAATTGAGTATTTGTGGTAGTATTTTTTTTTCCTCTCAGATCACCTCCCTTTCTGATATTCCATTCTAGACTCCTACTTTTTCAATTTTCATTAATTTATTAGCAGTTAAAAAAAAGTTTTTCTATACCAGAACATATGTCAGGTTCTAATATAAGATTGTAAACAAGAAAGAGCCCCTGTATTCTTGAAACATATAATCTTATGAGAAGATAACAAATATAAATCAAATGATACTATGGAGTAACTAAAGGTTGCAGTGGGAGGCTATAAGGGTACACCTAACTCATTCTGAATATTCAGAAAAGCTTACAAGAGGAGGTGATTTGTTTTTGAGGCTTTCTTGTTATATCTCATCTTCCTAAAGTTACCTATCAGAAGAATTCGGCTCTGTTAAAGTTTCCATCTCTCAGCCTTCCCCATTTAAAACTAATTTGCTTGTCTTAAAATTTAGGTAAAGACATAAATGAGGATTGATCCTTTTAAAGAGCATAGGAGATTGTTAATGCAAAATTGTTTTTAATTGATGGCATTGATAGATGAGTAATTATATTTCTGATTAGGAAACTCCAAGGGCAGCCGATGCCCAATCATAATAAAATGATACTTAACATTTATGAGCCTTTATTATTTGCCAGGCTTAAGCTAATTACTTTATGTTCATTATATTAAAGTGAAATAAACAGACACAGCAAACTCTTAACCCTTATTACTCTTCCTTACTTTTTATAAGCACCCCATTCTCTACAGGGACCTGAAGAAAGTCTATGTAAGAATCCCGGAGGCTTAAGCACAACAAACACCAGTATTAGAAACCCTTAATTTGCTGATTTTCAGCTCTTGGGAGAACTGGGAAGGATAGATGTCATATAAAAAATATATATATATTCAGTGTTGTAGTTGTCTTAATTTTTATTTTTAAAGCCACAATACATAATTCATTTAGAAATTTCAAATAAGTGTAAGGGAAGTTATCAGATGTTTATGTTTCCAAAATCAGGCATGGATTTTTAAAAGATTCCTGTAAAATATTTTGAGGTTCTCTGGTTCATATATTACATTATGTTTTAGAAATTTATAAAGAATGCTGCTTTTCTTCATTTTTATGTATTTACACCATTTCTATATATAGTTTTTCCTAATTACTTGAAGGAAGCAACATTAAACAAAGGAAAAGGGCTGAATTCTGATGGATCATGTTTCCTCTCCCTCCATTACAATTTACTCTTGCGTGGGAGTGATGAATTCAAATGCTATTTAGTATTCAGTAGTCTCTTGAGTTGAGGGGTTACACATTTTTTTAATGTTGAAAATTGACTTTCTTGAGATACAGTTTACATAAAATAAGATGCACTTGTTTTTAAGTATGCAGTTTGATCAGTTTTGACAAATGAGTATATTTGTGTAACCATTACCTTAATTAAGATACAGGACATTTCCATCACTGCAGAAAGTTCCTTCATGTTTCTTTGCAATCATTCTCCCCACCCTACCCCTAGACAACCACTAATCTGCTTTTCGTTACTGTAGTTTAGTTTTGTCTGCTTTACATTGGGATCATATAGTGTGTGTACTCTTTTGTATCTGCCATCTTTTGCTTAGCATGTTTTTGTGATTCATTCATATATGAGTAGTTCCTGGTTTTTTTTGTTTTTTTCTTGCTAAGTAGTATTTTATTGTAATTGATAGAACATTTGTTTAGCCATTCTTTTGATGGATATTTGAGTTGTTTCTAGTCTTTGGCTTTTATGAACTAAAAACTGCTATGAACATTTGTCTGCCAGTCTTTATGTGGACATGAGTTTTCATTTCTTTTGGGAGTGAAATATTTGGGTCTTACGTAAATAAATGTATGCTCACCTTTCAAAGAAATTTCCAAATTATTTTTCAAAGTGTACCATTTTACACTTCCGCCAGCAATCTGTGAGTGTTCCAGTTTTTCCACATTTGTGTCATCATTTGGTCTTTTCAGTCTTTTCTTAGCCATTCCAGTGAGTGAATAGTGATATCTCATTGTAGTTTTAATTTGCATTTTCCTGACAACTGTAGATGTTGAGCACCTTTGCATGTGCTTATCTTTCTTTGAGATGTGTTTATTCAAATCTTTTGTGCCTTTTAAAATATGTTTTGCATTTTTGAATTGTAGAGTTTTTAAAAAATGTAATTTAGATATAAATACTTTATCAGATATTTGTATTTTCTCCCAGTCTGCGACTTGCCTTTCATTTCTTAATATCTTTTAGAAGAGCAGATGTTTTAAATTTTGAGTTCAATTTACTGTTTTCTTTCATAGTTGATGCATTTTGCATCCTAAATGATCTCTGCCTACCCTAAGGTCTTGAAGATTTTCTCCTATATTTTCTTATGAAAGTTTTAGCTTTATGTTTAGAACATGATCTGCTCTAAGTTAATTTTTGTGTAGGGTTATGAGTTAAAATTCAAGGTTCATATTTTTCATTCTGGGATCCAGTTATTTCAGTCTTTCACTTCTAGTAGGCTCACATACTTGTGACGTTTCATTAACAGCAAGAGATACATGTGTATAAATCTATGTAAAGATATGCAATCTGTAACATATCCTTTGTTTTATACATTAGACTTATTTAAAAAGTCATGACTCTATAAACTTTATTTTGAAGATTTTTTTATTTTCTAATTATTATATATACTATATGTGTTATTTTATATGTTTTATATATTGAGTTTTAGTGAAATGCTTATTTTCTGCAAACCTGAAGGTATGTATTAAATCTTTGGTTCTGATGGATAAAACAGTTGGGTACTAATCAGGGTTCTTCTTTATGGGACATCCCTATTCCCTAGATTGTGGTCCTCATTCTCTTTACCTTGCCTTGACAATTTTCGTTTGCTGTTTAACTAGAAGGAAAACATTCTCCTGTAGGAATCAGGTCAGTATATGAAAGAGATAAAAGGAATGGTCGAACTCACAGATTCTTTCTTTGTCTTTTATTCTTTTTCTTCTTTCTGTTTATTTTTCTGTGAGCCACAGTCTTTCTTCCTTTTGAACTTTTTCCTTTTCTCTCCTTTTTGGGAAAAGTGCTGTAGGTGCTCTGCAAGCATCTCCTTTCTTGATATGTAGTGTGTTTTCCTGACTATAATTTCCTGAGAGTAAGATTGGATTTCACATTAGGCTGCTTCTAGCCTAATGTCCCAAAATGTTTTTTTGGGGGGTGGGGGAAGTTAAAACACCAATTAGAGCACCAAAACCACAGGATAGGGAGGATTTTATATTACAGATAAATAACATAGATATGAATGGGCTTTCCTTCTGTCTCCTTTCTAATACTTCATCTTTTTCAGTTTTGCCATAGCTATTTTTTATCTTGGAGCAATTCTACTCTACCTTTCCAGTGAGAAACCAATATATATGACTTCGTGGTGTTCTTGTGTTTGTTTTGTTCACGGGGTTAGTTTTCTTATTTTATATATGGGTTTCATGTGCTACCTTATGTTTCTCCAGAAAGAATAGAGTTCATTACTAATATGTAATTATTGTCTTTTTTTCTCTTCGTTTTTCTCTTCTCTCTTTACCCTATGGTACTTTTGCAGGTCTTGTTCAGCGTTGCGTGATCATCCAGAAGGATGACAATGGATTTGGGCTGACGGTCAGTGGAGACAATCCAGTCTTCGTACAGTCTGTCAAAGAAGGCAAGGCATTTTTTAAAACAGTCTTGTCATTAGGGAGCAAACAATAAAATAGAAAAGCTTAAATAATATCTGTTGCCCAGAATAAAATAATCATATGCATAGCAGGCCATATGGCCTGCTGTGCTAGATTTGTCTTTCCTGTCATAATTTTAGGCATGAATTTATCCCAGTTGAATTTCTTTATACTTTATAGAAAGAAAATAGTTCTTATATAGTTTTAGAAAGGTATGATTCTTAGGTCATGATACTTTCGTTATGCATCAGCACTTACAGAAGTTTGTGGATTATTTGTTCATGGCACCAAAGTTATTTTAGTAGAGACAGATTAAGCACATAGGGTCAAAAATGCATGCTTTACCCAAAACAACAATAATATCTTCTACTGCTATTACCATAAATTGAATATTTTCTTTATGTTTTGGGTGCTGTAATTTGAGGTAGATATTTTTTATCCCCATTTCATAAGTGATATTGAGGCTTAAGGTAAAAAAGCATAAAATTAGTCCGAAGTCACACAATTACTAAGTGAAAGGGGGCAGTATTTGAACCTAAGTCTGTCTGACTTTACAGCCCATGTTCTTAACTACTCTGTTATACTGCTTTTCAAGAAGATTATCAGTAATTGCAAATGAATTACATTTTAAATAATTAATTTCTCTTACAGATGGAGCAGCCATGCGGGCTGGAGTACAGACCGGTGATCGAATTATCAAGGTAAGGAAAAGACTATTATGGACTTTATGGTGGAATTTTTAATAAGCGTATATTAGCCATATTTTAATTTTTTTTTTACTTGGATTTTTATAAAAAGCAGCAAATCACATATGATGGATTCATAGATTATAAAAACATATTTCTTTTATTTTAAAATTAATATTACCCTTCACTAAAAGGCAAAGTAAAAGGCTTGAATAAGTGAAGTCATATTATATTCTTGTATAGAAGAGTAGCTCACAGTTGTGAACATTATTTGTCTCCATATTAATTTGTTAGCAAGAAGTTTTCATCAGAATATACTGGTAGAATTGGAGAATTGTGCCATTACTTGTCAGATGATTGAATAATAACTTTACAAAGGTATAAGATTAGCTAAAGAAAAAAGTGTTTTTTATGTGGATATGTGTGAGATGAGATAATGTGGATTAATTTAAAACAAGTGACTCTAGTCTAGACATAAACCTATCAGTGGAACATAATAGAGAGTCCAGAAACAGGCTTTGAATTCTTGAATTGCGATCAGTAATGAAAGAACGGATTCGTCAGTAATTACTTTTGAGACAGTTGACTAATTTGATTACTTAAAATCAAATTACTATACAGGAAAAGACACCATAAACATACTTACAAAGAACAATCTGGGAAAAAAATTTGAAATGTATTACAAAGTATATTCTTAATTGTAAAGAGCACTTTAATAACACTTTTCAATTATTGGGAAAAGAATAAAAACAGTCTAATAGAAAAACGGGCAAAGAATTCTATCAGGCAATTCTCCACAGTAATTGAAATAAATAATAAGGATATGTTCAACCTCACTGATAACTTAAATGTGAAATATATTTGGTTTTCAGAAATTTTAAAAATTGATAATATACATTAGGCATAGTTTGGGTATGATAAAATGGCTACTCTCATAGGTTGTTGTGAGTATAAATTAGGTAAAATCTGTTTTGATGGAAATTTGTGAATATGTATCAAAAATTATATACTTTAAGTGTCTAACCTTTGACTAGCAATTTTGCTTTTAGGAACATACCTAAGGAAGTTAATGTACAAATGTGAAGTGGTATATGTATAGGGAAATTCATTTCAGCTTTATCATATTGAAAACTTGTAAACAACCAAAATATGCATAAATGTTTTATCTGCAGCTTTGAAAAAGAATATATTAGGTCTATACGTACCTGTAATGAAAGATATCCACAATACAATAAAAAGTACTTATTTGCAGAAAAAAAGACAGTTATAATATATATGCATATGTATGTGTCTGTGGTGTGTGCATACTAAAATAGTGTCTCAAAGATTAAACATCATGGTTAACAGTTATCATCTCTGGTGGGCGTGATGAGTATACTTTTACTTCTATTTTATACACTGATACATTTGAACTTGTGAAAATAAGTATTACTTTTATCAGAGAACAAATAATGTTATATCCATGTTCAATATTTTTACCTTAATTTGTATTGTTTAGTGGAGACTTTGGATAACATTTCCTACATGTTTTCCTAACATTTCCTAGCCTGTCTGAAAATTAATTTTCTTTGTAAAGATTAGGTCATGATTGGAAAATTAAAAGTAAGTTGATGTTATTTTGGAAATATTGCTTATTTTTTTATCTTTAAAAATGTATTATGCTTTTGACAAATCATAAAAGCAAAGAGATATTTTCTATTGCAAGGGCTCTTCATTATGAAGGTTTTGTAAACCTGTTGCATGATATGTTTTGTCATCTATCATGGCGAATACATTTTAGTGCCCTTTAAATCAAGGCCTTGTTTTGTGTTCAGGCTCATTTTGTTGTTGAGTATACCTTATAGAATAGTGGCAAAAATTAATATTAGACCAAATATATACATATTTTAATAAATACGTAGCCCTGTTTACTATATTACAATTGGTTATGTTATGTATAATAATTCCTGAAGTTAGTTTAGCCATTTTCTCAATAGAATTTATCTGATACACACTATTTTCTTATAGGTGAATGGAACATTGGTGACTCATTCAAATCATTTGGAGGTGGTGAAGCTAATCAAATGTAGGTGAATGTTTTAGTTGTTTTCTGAAACCCTCAAAGCAAGGATCAGCAAACATTTTCTGTAATGGACCGGATAGTAAATGTTTTAGGCTTTGTGGGCCATATGGTTTACTAATTGACTCTGTCATTATAGCTCAAAAGCAGCCATAGATAATATGTAAATAAATGGGTGTGTCTGTGTTACAATAAAATTTTACTTGCCAAAACAGTCTGTGGGCCAAAACCCCTTGGCTAGAGTTTGCTGACCCCTGCATTAAAGGAAAGTCTTAGGTGAAAATTCTTAACTTAAGTAACTATCTTCTGTCAACTTCAGATATGTGGTTGATTATAATATACTTGCCATTCTTGGTAATATTGAAAGTATGTTTCAAAGAAATGTATGAGTCACCTGAGAGAGAGGAGATTGAAAATTGGACACAGTGGTCTGTATGAACTGAAATAGAACTTTAAAAACCATCTAATGTAGTCACTTTCCCTTAGATAAGTAAATGATTAAATCTAAGGTAGCGATCTCTTGGAAATCTCCAAGGTTAAGAGTTTATAATCTGTATCACACTATACCATAGTAAAGTAGACTAGAAATAAGGGATGGTTGTTTGTGTCTAAGCAGAAACACTATAGTTTTATTTAATCCTATTTCTTTTCATTGAATGGACATCTTTAGAATAAATTCAGTCAACTGAATTCCTTCTTAGCCTTCTTACTATTAAGTAAAGCAGCCCATGAATTCCTTTACCTTTTTATTGGAGTACCAGTGCTCTAAATGGTCACTTTGACCATACTTCTTAACTTTAGTATATATTTTTTTAAATGTGATGATCAAAATTAGATTCCCAAAATTAGATACTTAAATAAATTTAATAAGATTATGATTTATAAATTTTATGTGCTACATAAATATGATGGTTTATGATAATAAATATATGCCTGATAACTAATTGTTACAGAATGTAAAAAGCAAGATTATTTCTTTAGCTTTTTAGATTATATATGTTACTCATTCTAATATAAATTTCACTTAAAATATTAAATCCTAGGACTATAGCAATAGATTACTTATCCATTAATGAGAACCTAGCTAAAAATTTAAGGTAAGCATAAAACACTCTGAATATCCAAAACAGATAGAAATTTGAAATGGCTAAAGCCTGTGTTCTATACTTGTAATAGAGCTTCCTTGTATTCTACTCCTTAATGCATATTCTAGACATAACAAAAGTGATTTCAAATCAAAGCAGTTTAAAAACAGAAAAGAAGAGAAGAAGTAGGAAGCTATTTTAGGCAACCTCATATTTAAGTAAATAAGATATAATAGATGACTTTCTGAGAAATAACCTTAAAAAGGGTATATACTTAAAATCCCCCCAAATCATAGCATTTGCGACCATTAAGTATAAAAAGAAAAAAGTTTTTAGAACCTCAAACATTGTGAAATGGGTTAAATTGGGGAAAAAGTGTGAAATACATTTAAAAGTGTAAAATACACTTAAAGTTCTAAGAGAAAGATTTTTTGTCATTTACAAGTCAGTTACTGAAAGAAATTCTTTATTTGGAAAGTGCCATTTCTTCTTGATGCTAAATAAATAATGAATGTCTTTTGTTAAGTCTTTCTGTTTATGGTTAATTTTGCTTTCTATAGTTTTTTTTCCCCCATAATATATCTAGTGAATTTCTGTCTTTTCCATATTTTTAAAATTAAAACTCACTATTTAATTATTGTGGTTTTTTCCCTTGGTTTTTATGGGATATATTTTGTCAAATTTATTTTGCAAAGTTAATTTAAAATTGCATTTTTATATTCCAGAAAATTAAACTCTGCCTAATTAATATCATCTTAAATATGATTTTTCAAATTTGCATTTAAGAAATTAATTAAACATAGCCATTAGCAGATGGTTGATATTAACTCACTCTTCTCTAATTAAAAAAAAATAGGAGTTATAAATTTTATTTACTTTTAAATAATATCTGATCTTATGAGTAGTAATTTGCTATCTAAAAATAGCTTTGTTGTTTTAGATCTTAAGAGGAGTTATAAAAGAGAAAAAAACAGATTGGATTCTTTTTATGTGGAGAAATGGTTAGCAGATGATGAAACTCACATGAAATTGGATCTTCTAGACCTGTCAAAGACTAAGTGGTGAAATGCTATAAAAAAATCTTTTTTACAATGTTAATTTTCTTTTCTTTCCTCTTTCTTCCATCTCTCCACCCCAAGCTGGTTCCTATGTAGCTCTCACTGTTCAGGGACGCCCACCTGGGTCGCCCCAGATTCCACTTGCCGATTCTGAAATAGACCCATCAGTCACTGGACATATGTCTCCCATCATGACATCCCCTCAATCACCTGGAGCATCTGGGAATATGGAGAGGATTACTAGTCCCGTGCTTATGGGGGTAAGAGTGGGAAAATTTCTTTATAAATGTTCACTTGCATAATGCCTTTGCTTTATGTTGAGAGTTTTGCAGTATTGAGCTGATAAACAAATTTAAGTCCAAGATTCTGGAAAATAACCTTATTTTAATAATTACATAATACATTTGGCCCTTGAACAGCATGGGTTTGAACTGCACTAGTCCACTTATACATGATTTTTTTTTCAACAGATATGTACTGTATTACTGTAAATGTATTTTCTATTCCTTATGATTTTCTTAATACTTTCTTTTTTTAGCTTACTTTATTATAAGAATACAGTATATAACACATATAACATACAAAATATGTGTTAATCGACTGTTTCTGTTATCAATAAGACTTCTAGTCACAGTAGCTAAGTTTTTGAAGAGTCAGAAGTTATATGCAGATTTTCAACTGTGTTAGGAGAGTTGGCACATTATTCAAGGGTCATATGTAATTTAGAATGATTACTGAGTTCTGAGATAGCAAATTTAATTCAGCAGACATTAAACACCTACTACATACAAAACAATTTGCCACTCATGAAAATATAATTAATGTATGGTATGTTCAAGGTCCTTAGTTATCTTAAATATACACTTTAAGAGGAAAAAGGGTTTTTGTTCGTTTGTTTGTTTTGTGTTGTTTATTGTTGAGTCTCTAGTGCCTGAAAAAAGTGCCTAGTATTTGGCATATGGTAGATGGTTAATTAACCTTTGTTGTTTGAGATTGAATCAAGAGTATACAGGTAATTATAATACAGAGGCAGAATGTGACATGTGCAAAAAAATATTAAATTCTATAAAGATTCAGAGGAGAAAGAAAGCACATCCAGTTGTGTGATAAGGAAGGACTTCATGGAAAGATATTATTTGAATTGAGACTTGAAAAACTGATAACATTTAAGTGGTGGCAGTGGAAAAGGAGGAAACCTAGACAGAGGAAGTAGAGGTGAAGAGTCAAAAAAGCACCCAGTATTTATTTATTTTTTTAACATCAAGTATTTTTGAGATGTAACCAGGACTCTTGTTTGTCTGGTGCTTGTGAAGGATTTATGTAGTAGGAGATAAGCTTGAAAAAAGTAAGGCTTTTTATTTTGAAAAATCACAATTCCCAGCTAATTTATATAGGCAGTAAGATCCATTAAAAAATTTTTTGAGCAAGAGAGTGATGCGGTTATAACAAGACTTTAAGAAGACTAATTTGATAAAATAAAGAGTTGTAAAACAAAGAGAAATGGCAGAAGATGAATTAGGGAGCTGTGTTAATATTTCAGATAGAAAGTACTAGGAATTTGAGTCATGCATGGGGATTGATAGTAAAGATCCAAAGAAGGAAAAATATAAAATGTCATTTTTATACTTAAGACAGCTTCATTTCTCCAACTAATATCAATATTTAATGTTTTGTTGAACCTAGTTTAATAAGAGTGAAAAAGGCTGAAATTTCCTGGTAATCTTTTATCGTTAAGTGTCACTTCTCAATGTCTGTCCTCATAACTGCTGGAAAACAGGTATTAAAAATTGGAGCTGGAGCATAACGTTATATGTCTTGTTTTTGCTACTTATTTTAGATTCACTTTCCCTGTATTGGTTGTTTGTTTGTTTGTTTGTTTGTTTTATCTTTTTCTAGGAGGAAAACAACGTGGTTCATAACCAGAAAGTAGAAATTCTGAGAAAAATGTTACAGAAAGAACAGGAACGGCTACAGGTACTAAGTTATAAAAGGGCTGTTCATAGGTCAGTCAAAATGTGAGTGGACCTAGTTGAATTGGTTTTATCATAATCACAGTCAATCTATATTGTAATCAGTACCATTACCTATTTGATTAATAATGGACTTTTTCTCTACTTTCCTGACATAAGTAATTCTCAAAATATTTTTATAACTTTTTAGTTATTGCAGGAAGATTACAATCGAGCACCTGCACAAAAATTGCTAAAAGAGATCCAAGAGGCCAAGAAACACATTCCTCAGCTACAGGAGCAGCTATCCAAAGCCACAGGCTCTGCTCAGGTAGCATCACTATTAAAAGTGCTACTCAGCTTTTTGCAGGAACATATTCTTCTGAGAATTTGTCAGAGAATGTTGCAGTTGCCTTTTTAAAGTTGTTTTTTCTAGCGTAGCCCAACAGAACGTCCTGTGTTCAATGTTCTAGAAATAATAATTAAAAGAAATGTGGGCTTCTGATAATTTGCTTCTTCATGATGTAATGTTTCATTATTTTAAAATGAAATTTGTGCTTTTGCTTTGATGTGATGAATTACTAAAATGTATTTGGATGCATCTCTTTATATTTTTGAGGTTGATTTTGCTATTGTGAAACAGAATGTCAGTCATGTTTTTAAATAGGAATATATGATTTTACAAATAGACAGGCATTGTGCTAAGTACATAGACAAGCATTTTTTTATTCAGTCTGCACACTGAGATTAGATACTACTGTTATTTCCCCCCATTATACATATACATTTAGAGAAAGTCAGATTGATTAAATAACTTGTCTGAGATCATGTAGCTCAAAAGCAGTGGAATTGAAATTTAAGCCCAGTGTGATGAATTCAAAGCACATTCACATTCTTAATGACTATATTTTTATTGAAATTTTAAAATAGATTTCAACAGAATTTGTTCCATAGGTATAAATATGGAGATGATTGTTTCATTAGATAAAAATAACTCAGGATTTATATATCATGCAGATTTATATTCTGTACTATTCAGATTTGGGATATGGAAAGTTCCTTTTATTTCATCTTAAAACAAAATGGATTAATCGCCTTTACCATTTAAAATGAGTAAAAGCTGTTGATTTGCTGTTTTTCCTCAGTTAGGTCTATAAGTGAAAGCCGGATTTATAGATCTAAAAGGATTTTTTGAGATCATCTAGTCTAATCTGCTCGTTTTAAAGTTAAAAAATCATGCAGTGGTTGTGAAAACTAGGTCCTAAACTGGTTAAATGACTCATACAAGGTCACACAGTTTTAAGGTCTCTTACCAGTTTAGTGTACTTTCTGTTACACATTATTTTTTCATTACTTTGAGTGATGAAGTTTTGAGTATTGTGCCTCAGTAATGTTGACAGGTTTATGGTATTGTTATTACTTAGCAAAGAACATTCTTTCTGTTTGAATAGTAAAAATGTGGTTTCTGATCTAAAAGCTTATAATAATTTATATTAGTTATAGTGTAATAATCTTTACAAATGGGCAAGAAATATAAATGATATAATTTAACAAACTATCTTTATGCTCTATGTGGAAGTTTGAACTTTTTCTCTTTACTAAACTGTCTTTAAGGTCATTGCCATTATAGAACCACAAAATTTGCGGTTATGTTTTTTAACTTTTAGAGCTTTAAGCATTCTTGATCACATCAAACTGGCCAACTTTTAGCAGTCTCCCATTAGACTGTAGTGCAACTATATTTCTTTATGCAGCCAATAATGAAAAGTTTTTATTTTAAATGTGTTCGCGTGTGTGTTTAATCTGTTTTAGGATGGAGCTGTAGTTACATCCTCCAAGCCTTTAGGTGACACGCTAACAGTCAGTGAGGTAGAAGCAGATCCTGGTGATGGACTAGGCAGAATTGACTATAGCAGTGGAGATGCTTCTTGGCCCAGTAGTGACAATGCAGATGTAAGTGTTCTATATCTTTATCTTCTTGTATTCTTATTTACTTGAATTAGAGGTGTTCTCTTATTACTTACTTTTTATCACTGCCATCTTTAATGTAGCAATTTGATATGCAGAGGTTCTGGACACTGTTGATGTGAGCTTTTAATTCCAGAGTTTACTTTTTCCCTTGGACACCCATTGCCAAATATTTCCTTTGAAGAGATGGAATTTCTCAGCAAGCATCTTGTTTGCAGGTAGAGAAGTTAATAATGGCAGTGCTTTATACTGAATCAAGAGGCCAATTGTTGATATCTTTAAGAACCTGTCAATATTCCATTTGTGGTCAGAGTGACTCAGTCCTGAATCATGGGGCACTTTGCCATTACAAAGAGGAAAAGAGTTAGTCCTGTTAGGTAGACTTAACCCAGAAATTGCCAGATGAACATGGATATTTGTTAAAAGATAAGAAAATATTTTAAGTTGAATATGATGTAGCTTCCTAGTCGTATGAATACTTGAAAGCCAGGTTCACTGTTACTCAGCAGTGCTTTGTAAGTAATATGCAGTAATAGGAATAATGACTTTAAAATAGATCACCCTTTTTAAAAGTGATGAGGAAAGTAGTCAAAATCAATGTTTTTAAACTGGTTCATGAAATCAATTTAGCGGGTTGGGACCAGGATTAAAAAAAAAAAAAAAGGAAATAAGAGTGCTTTAGATATGGAAACAGTGTTACTTCTTATGACTTTTGTTGTATGCACATTTATGTGTGAGTGTGTGTGTGTGTGTGCGCGCGCGCGCGCACACATATGCTGATTAACAATGTAAAATTTCTCTTTTATTAAAGGTTGTGGTAAATAAAAAATGGAAAACTACTGGCCCAAGCCATCTTTCAAGCCACCTTTTGAGGCTTAGACCCAATGACTCAGCTCTTTATGCAAGGACAATTTGAGGATCTATTTATTTATTTATTTTTAAAAGATGGTTTTAGGAGTCTTATGATTGGGTAGGCCAAAAGTTTTAATGAAAAATTCAATTTTGACTCAAGCAAAAATTTATAGTAGCTAACATTTATTGGGCTATACCATGTGCTATAATAAGTGTTTTATATTCCTTATCTTAGTTCATTCTCAAAACAGTCATGTGAAATAGTCTCATACCTTTCCAAATAAAAAAGCGAGGCCAAATGGAGTTAACCAATTTGCCAAACTTACCCAGGTGGTATGTGATCTATCTCTGCCTAGCTATAAAGTACCAGTACTCTAAATGTAAGCAAAGGCACTGAGATATAAAAAATTGCATAACATTTTGGGAGAGCAGTGAAAATTTTACTGGTGTATTAGGGTTATGAATGAAATGGCTAGAGTTTTTCTTAGAAACGAAGTCTTGAGTCCAGATTATAAAGGGCTTCAACTTGTTCTTGCAGTACTGCTTTGGGGAATCCATCTCATATTCTCTTTTTTATTTTAGTGCTACTTCTCTCTGTTTTCATGGCTTGTTTCTACCATTAAGTGGAAAGTGTCTGAGAACATCGGGACTGCCTTATTTACCTTTATGTCTCCAAAGCCTGGGCAGATTGTAGGAATTTAGAACAAGTGATCCAAATGAAAAATTTGGATTTTATCTTGTATATAAAGGAATATTACAATAAAAGCTGTGTCTTAGATATAGAACTTTATAAAATACAGAGTGAATTGGCAAGAGTAGAAACAGGCATTCCAGTGAATTAAGACCGTTTGATACATAATCAGTGTTTATTAAGTACTTGAATGAACAACAGTGAATGATTAATGAGTTTCAGCTTTATTTTGCATTGCAAAAGAGAGGCACAATCAGAAACATGTCAGTGTGGAAAAAGAAGTAGAATAAAGAGACTAGGAGATTTGTAAGAAGACTGCTTGGCTTAGTAGGAACTTAACAAATGTGTGGTGAATTGCTAATAGTTACCATTTATTGAATACCTGCTTTGTGTCAGCAGTTGTACCGAATGCTTTGTAGATACTCTTTTTAACTCTCATAATAATCTTCGAGAAGCAATATCACCATTTGATAGATGAGGAAACTGAGACCAAATAAATAAATGGATATTGTGGAAATCCAGGTGAGAGGTGAGGTATTGATTGCATAAAGAGAGATGATATATTTACTGAACACAATACAAACTAGCTTAATTCCTACATGTGTCTATTTGAAGCTAAAATGTGCTTCTTTTAGTTGATGGATTTCCATGTTTGTTTCAGTTGTATTATATTAAGATTGTAGGAACCAATCAGTGTTTTTATCTTTTGAATCAGTGCTTTTAATTTTTGTATATGTGACCCTAAGTTTGTGTAAGGTGATGTCAGCATGATTTCTTCATTATAAAGTTTTCCATTAAGTTCTTATGCCTGCTGTTGATCAAAATGCCTGCATCCATTATTTAATTAGTTGTTTCAAAATGATGATATAGTTTTGTCATTTTTTCTGTATCAGATGGAATTACTTTATGAAGAATAATTTCCCTTACTAGTTTGTAGATTATACTAAAATATAGCTTATACAGGAAAGGTGGGACAAATGCTTGATTCTTTTCTTTTATGTATGTTTTCAGAAGAGGTCGTACTCTAACAAGTCCAAAGGTTACCATTGTGACCTTACATGCATGCACGCATGTGTATGATATTTTGAATTCATAGATTCTGACGTTCTTGCTTATTGTGCTTTGGTTTGTTGCAATCATTATTTTTGATGCTTAAATTTTCCCTTTTTTTTTGGCCAGTGGCCTCCTTAGATTTTCTTTTGACGTGATTCCCCAGTATTTTTCTAGATTTGTCTTTTATATCTCTTGTTCAAGACCCAAAGTTACCCATTTCTCTAAAGCGGAGCTTATTTTTGAAACTACTGTTAGTTCTTTCTTGTGGTTTCTGGGTATATGAATAAATAGCATGTATTCTATTTATTGGCATTCACACAAAAACCCCTTTTGCCTCATTTTCAGTTGCTCTGAAGAATGCTCCCATTGCTTTGGGGTATTCCTCATCCCCCAGCATTGAAATTCTGTGTATCATATTGTTTGTGTTTTATATTAGCTCATTGCAAATATACCATTTTTTTAAATAAAAAAATTTTATTAAAATCTATCAGTTTCACATGAGGTAGCAACAGAAAATTAAAAGCTTAATTTTATTCATGTAAATAGGCCAAAGTGCTTTTAATTTGGATAGAATAGTTTGGGACAAAGGGGTTAGAAAAGATGGATAAAAATAATATTTTATTTTTTTTGGCATAATGAGTTTGAGATATGTAACATATCTAGAGTTAATTGGTAGAAATTAGCCTTCGGGCTTGGAGATGAAGTAGAACTATTCTATTGGTTCTATATTGTTTTAGCAATAAAAAACTAAAAGACTAAGAAAATAAATGATTTGCCAAAGTCAGGAAAAATGTAGCAGAGCCAGGTATTATATGAAAGATATTTAGTAGTTTCAAATACATATATGAAATTCAGAACGTTATTCTTCCATAGAGATAAGGACTGTTTTTTCTTATCTCCTTTTGGCAGACCTATTGAAAGGAATGGAATATCTTTTTTTTTTTTTTTTTTAATAGAGTCCCAAGAGTGGCCTGAAAGAGAGGATTTCTCTAGAAGAAAACACAGAGAAAAATGAAGTAATTCAGGATACTGTGAGTATGAAATCCATTAAACGATAGTGCTTTTTTAATATCTAAGTGACAGATATCTGCTATTTGTATATTCTTTTTTTTTTTTTGAGAGAAAGCTTAAACTTTAAAGGAACTTAATAAATTTTTGATAAATTGAGTTACTCCATAGTTAGTATTATTAGGTGGTTTGTTGTCTTTTTATTATAGTAAAATATACATAACATAAAATTTACCATTTATTTTAAAGTATACAGTTCGTTGAAATTAACTTACATTCACCTTGTACAGTCATCATAACATTTATCTATAGAACTTTTTCATCTTCCCTCAACTGAAACTTGGTGCTTATTAAACACTAACTCTCCATTATTATCTCCCTGAGCCTCTGACAACCATCATTCTACTTTGTCTTTATGAATTTGACTACTCTGAGAACCTCATTTAAGTAGAGTCATACGATATTTATCCTTTTGTGACCAGACTATTTCATTTAGCATGTCTTTCAGGTTCATCCATGTTGTAGCATGTATAAGAATTTTTTTCCTTTTTAAGGCCAAATAATAATTCATTGGATATATATACCACATTTTGTTTATCCATTCATTTGTCAGTGAACACTTGGCTTGTTTCTATCTTTTGGCTATTGTGAATAAATGCTACTATGAACATGACTGTGCAAATATTTGTTTAAGTTCTTTCAATTCTTTTTGGCATATACTCAGAAGCAGAAATGTCAGGTCATGCATATTTTTAATTGAATACTTTTCACATTCTGATTTTATTTTTTGATTAGACTTGTATGAAGTTTTATAGTAAAAGACTTAACATATTGCGACACATTGACTAATAGCAACGTAAGGACCGTTGAAAAATCAGAAATCTAATCAGCTATAAAATTAAGAGTTGTCTACTACTCAAAACAAATTTCTATTGTTTCACCTGATTTTTTCTTAAGTAATTACAGTCTTGAGGTTTAAAACACAAGTAGTAAAAAGGGCCGAATTAATTTTAGAAGATGCAAATACATAGCGTTGGGATACACTTAAGGAGGAAAAACTACAGCTATATATTATTTACTCAATTTATAACTTGTTGGGTCTATGTACATAATTTTAACTTTAGCTACTTTGCAGATGACTCCCAAATCATTATAGCCCCACTCCCTTTGCTTAGCTACAGATCCCACATGTTCAACTGCTGTTAGAATTAAGCCAAACTCATTCTTTTCTATTTATTCCAAAATTTTTATTTATTTTAGTACTATATGGTCTTTGGTATTAGTGTTTGTGAACTTCAAACATCTCGTATTTTTTACATTCTACATTAATGCCTCTATATTGCGTTTTCTATGCTAAATATAACGTTGTAAATGAGTTGACATCTGTTAACATGGAGTGAGATCTGCCAACCCGTTTATTTTTATAATTTTGTTTTCTTTCTATAGCAGTGTCTTGTGTGATTGATTACTTTAATTTTTTATTTTTTAAATTTTTTTCATTTTGCCAGTGATCAGCAACCACGAGTGAATTTGTTTCTCAGGACATTTGGCAGTGTTTGGAAACATTTTTGATTTTCATGACTGGAGGGCTGCTACTGGCATCTGGTAGAGGGCAAGGATGCTGCTAAATACCTTACAATGCACAGGACAGCTCCCACAACAACGAATTATCTAGCCCAAAATATCAACAGTGCCAGGGTTGAAAAACCCTGCGTTATGCACTTATGAAATATAATTAAAAATGAAAATATGGGGTTCATTGACAGCCTTCAGCTCTGTGACATTAATAGAAATCTTTATATTAACCTCTCTGCTAACTTTGTCTTATCATTTCTACTCTTATTTGTCCTTTGTCCTGTGGTCTTCACTCACTTTTTAAAATCTAACTTTAAAAATTTAAACTTTGTAAGCCAACTTTCTTTCTGTAACAAGGTCTAGATATATATATAATAATAGATGAAATACATTTATTATATGAGAGTGATTAGAATCAGATAACCAAGAGTATGGTAACCAAAGGGTATTTACTACTTTTGAAGGGAATGTCTCCCCCCAACCCAAAAATACTGTTGTGGTTTTTTTTTGGGAAAGTGATTCATGGCCTTGAAAATTTGAGAACCATTTCTTTAAAAATAAAGTACATAAAAAAATAAAAGAAATCCCTCCCGTTCAATGAACCATGTCTTCTTAATGGTTTGACTTTATTCTTTCTCTGAATTCGATGACCAGATAATTTTTCTGTTTCTTTTCTCTAAATATTACCAGGACACTCAACCACTTATCGGGAGTCCCTCAACCCGTATAGCACCTCATATTATTGGAGCAGAGGATGATGATTTTGGTACTGAACATGAACAGGTGACAGTGTTTTTTCTGAAAAACATCATTAATTTTATGAGATGTTTGTTGCAAAAATGAACACTTCCTGGAGATTGTCATTGTATTTTTAAGAATCCGAAGCTAAATATTAGAATTAAGATAACTTGGTTAATTGCATGGGTTAATTGCTTACTTTGGCTTTAACCTATAGAAATTACTTTTTAATTTATTAAAAACTAGTAAGAGGTCATTGATTTATACCTAAGTACTTTATTTTGGGAGAGGGCGGTTTCGTTGTAAAGGTTTTTTTTTTTTTTTAAATTCCAAATTCCAGTTGTTTGTTGATGGTATATAGGAATATGATTGGCTTGATTCATGTCCTTGGTCTTGCTAATAAATTCACATGCTACTTCTAGGAGCTTTTTAAAATAACTTTCTGGGATTTTCTACATAGACAACCATCATGTTTATGAGTAGAGGCAATTTTTATTTTCTTATTTTCAATCTATTTATCTTTTATTTCTTATTATCTTTATTGCACTGATTAGGACTTCCAGTATGAGGTTGAATTGGAGTGGTGAGAGTGGTGAGACAGGACATCTTTGCCTTATTTCTGATTTCAGGGAGAAAGCATTCAGTCTTTTATTGTAAAGTATGATGTTAGCTGTTGGTTTTTTGTAGATAACTTTTATTATAGATTAAGGATGTTTCCTTCTATTCCTGGTTTGCTGAGAGTTTTTATTATGAATAGATGTTGAATTTTGTTGAATAATTGAGATGCTTATATGGTTTTTTTTGACCTGGACTCCTAATATGGTAAATTAATTTGATTGATATTAGCATGTTGAGCCAGCATTACATTCCGGCGATAAACCCTAATTGGTCATAATGTATTTTCCTTTATATATATTGCCAGATTCAATTTGCTATTATTTTGCTGAGGATTTTTGTATCTGTTTTTATAGGGGATATTGGTATGTAGTTGTTTTGTTTTGTTTTTGTAATTTCTTTGTCTGGTTTTGATAGTTGGGTAATGCTGGCCTCCTAGAATAAGTTAAGAAGTGTTACCTCCTCTTGTATTTTCTGAAAGAGATTATATAGATTTGGTATTGTTCGTTTAGATTAACTTTATTCTTATTTTATTTAAATGAAAAATTATATGAAAATTGTGATTCTGGGTTACCTAAGTTTAACTATTACTGTTTTCTGTTTACAGTGTAATTGGGGAATATGCAAGTATTCTAGGAAGTATCTTATTTAAAATCGTACAACTCCATTTCCTACCACCATTTCTGTAATTAGCCAAAAATAAAAGGAAAACAGCTATTTGATTAGGATAAGACCTTCCATTACATTTTTAGAAGTGTTGTTAGGTAGTTGTTTACAAATTGATTTTTAGACATCTCAGCTCCTTAATAATTATCTTTTAAGCTTGCATCCTCCCAAAATGGTCTTTCTTCCAGCCTATCCCCAAAAGATTATTAATTTTCAGAGGAAGAGATTCCATAGCCTATGTTGCTAAGAAATTCTAGTGAAATTTTTAAATTTTTGAATTTTTTTAGGGTAGATCAAAGTGTAATTTGGATAGTTGTGTTTAATTGAGCTTACATTTCATTTTGCATTTGTATGCTGGAGTTATTGATGTATAATAATTTCTTTTTCTAGATCAATGGACAGTGCAGCTGTTTTCAGAGCATTGAACTGCTAAAATCTCGCCCTGCTCACTTGGCGGTTTTCTTACACCATGTAGTTTCACAATTTGACCCTGCAACATTGGTAATATATTTACAGTTTAGCCAATTCAGAGTTTTTATATTGATTCATAAAACATAAAACTTTTCACTTCTGTAAGATAAATAGACTTCTTTCAGTTTTTTAAACATATAAGGATAGATATGATACTTAAAATGTTATTAGTTTGTTTTTTAAAGACTTTGTTTTATTGTAATAACTGCATTGTTTATAGTGACCTACCTGTTCCAAACATTCCTACTGTATGAGAATCTAACAGATTACATTTTTCAAGATTTCTCACTTTTTCTTTTTCATTTTTTTCTCTACTACAGCTCTGTTATCTCTATTCAGACCTTTATAAACAGACCAATTCCAAGGAGACTCGTCGCATCTTCCTTGAGTTTCATCAGTTCTTCTTGGAGCGATCTGCAGTAAGTTACCAAGTTAATTAAAATCTTTGTGCTAGTACATTGAATTTTTGGCGTCCTTCCAGTCTTCCCTCTTGTGATTTTGGACTTTATTGTGCTTTGCAACATCTGTATTATATATCTCAATTATTGATTTCTCTTGACTGTTATTTTTTATTATTTCTAAATTAGTTGTAAGCATATGAATTCTCACAGTAAGTTTTAAGGGATATGTATGTGTATTTGGGTTTATACATGTGTATAATTAGGATGAGGGAGTTAAACAAGAACATAAATGATACACATTTATATATTAGGATCCAAAGGACAATACTTGCATAATTGAACTCTGGTTGGCCTCTTTTGAAGTTTGGAGGTACATGTTTAACTAAATACAGGTAGAAAAATATCTTATTCACATAAATGATAATGTTTTATTTTGCCAAGAGAAATCTTAAGGTTATTTAAACTAAGAGTTTTATTATTAGCCTTGCTATAGGGTAAATAAGATTTATTAGCCCTTAATACTTCCTGGATACTGCATGTCCCTAATCCTTTCATATTTTTAATCTTTTTTTTTTAATTGAAATTATTGGGACATACCAAAATTAAAATGAAAATACAGAGCAACCAGCACTCATTGTTGCCTGAGCTTTGGCTGAACAGAACCCCTACAGCTAAGGACAAAAATAAAAGGTCACCTCAAACCAGTAGGAAAGGCCACCTCAAACCGATAGGAAAGGCGGAGGCACAAAATAGCCTGGTCTCACAACCACATGTGGCAGTCGAGAATCAAGAGGGTTACCTTGATGCAAATCCCCCCTCTCCCACCTGAAGAGTGAGGGGTCCTAGCCCCATGCTGGGCTTTGCAGCCCAGGGTTCCAGTGCCAGGAAGAGAAGTCACCACAACCTTTGACTGTGAAAACCAGTGGAGATTATGGCTGAGTGAGACAGAAGGCTGCGGGAGTTTCAGGCATTCCTCTAAAAGGGCCCATGCCTGGACTTACACACTGAAAGACTCACTCTCTCTGAGCTTCAACGTGGGGGCAGCTACTTGATGAGCACCAGGGACAGACAGGGAGATACCGAGTCATCGTGCTTCAGGGCAAGGGCTGGAAGGGCGACTTTCTCCCAGACAGAAGTGCAGGAAGTATACATTGTTCCTCTGTTGAGCCCACTTCCTTCCCAGTCGATGGGTGCAGGTGTCACCATATCTGAGTCTCCATCAATCTGGATAACACAGATTGATCCACCAAGGTAATTCCTTGAGACTCTACCTATCCCAACTTATGGGCCCACCCAAGCCGCTTCCATTGTTTTATCCATACAAATGGTCTGTCTTGGCTCTTGCTCTGGAGTTTCCTAAAATACCTCAAAGGCTTACAAAACCCAAAGAAGCAGCATCTGGCATCATGACCTGTACCTCTTGCTGAGCAGCACCAAGCCCCACACCAGAGGCAACTGGCCTAGGTTTCTGGCTTGATCTCTCAAGGCACCTATAAGCCCAGCACAATGGCAGCTATCTGTGGATTATTTAGTGACTCTTGCCATGTGGTTTCAGGCAGGGAACAGGCTGTGCTGAACTCATCCTGCAGCTAGACCCCTCCCAGGACCATACCACTGGGCTCACAGGACACCTACTACATAAAGCCATTCTACTAAGACCAAGAGACTTAGGAGCTCTACCTAATACATAGAAACAGGCACAGAGAAGCAGCCAAAATGGAGAGACAAAGGAGCATGTCACACATGAAAGAACAGAACAAGCTCCAGGAAAAGAGTTCACCAAAATGGAGACAAACAATCAACCAGATGCAGAGGTAAAAACACCAGTTATAAGGATGTTCAATGAAATAGGTATAAGGATGCTTAAAGAACTTAAGAGAAGAGTAGATGAACTCAGTGAGAACTTTAACAAAGAGATAGAAAACATAAAAAGAAACCAACTGGAAATGAAGGATATAATATCTGAGATGAAGAGTACATTAGAGAGAATCAACAGATTGGATGAAGCAGATGATATAATCACCAGTGTAGAGGATGGGGTAGCAGAGGACACCCCATCAGAACATCAACAAGAAAAAAGAATACAAAAAAAATGAAGATAATTTAAGGAGCCTCTGGAACAACATTAAGCATAACAACATTCACATCATAGGGGTGCCAGAAGGAGAAGAGAGAGCAAGGAATTGAGAGACTATTTTAAGAAATAATGACTGAAAACTCCCCTAGCCTGGTGAAGGATATAGACAAATGACCCCAAGAAATTAAGAGAGCCTCAAACAAGATGAACCCAAAGAGGCCCACACCAAGACACATCATAATTAAAATGCCAAAGGGTAAATTCAAAGAAATAATGTTAAAAGCAGCAAGAGAAAATCAATTAGTTATCTATAAAGGAGCTCCCATAAGACTGTCATGCAGTATCTCAACAGAAACTTTGCAGGCCTGAAGGGCTTGGTACACAATATTCAAAGTGATGAAATCCCAGAACCAAATTACTCTACCCAGCAAAGCTAGTATTTAGGATTAAAGGAGAGAGAAAGAGCTTCCCAGATAAGAAAAAGCTAAAAGAGTGCATCACCACCAGTATTATAGAAAATATTGGAAGAACTTCTTTAAGAAGAAGAAAAAATATGTATCAAAAATATGAATAAAGAGGTTTTTTTTGGAGAAACATGAGGAGTGATAGCCATCCCTACATCCCTCCCCTTGAAACAACAATAAACTGAACATCTAAAACTGAACAAAAAACACCCAGACTGCACACCGGCACGTCTGGGAGTGGGATCTGCGCTAAAGAGCTACTACAGGTCAGAACCCTGGGTGTCTGGTGGTGGATTGGGAGAAAGAACAAAGCCGTGCTCGCAGCCCGAGCTCCTTGTAAGAGGTGGAGGAGGGTAGAAGGTGCGGCGAGTCCCTAAACAGCCCTGCCTGGGAGAGCTGTGAGCTCCATGTGGCTGGTGGCAGGGCCCAATCATCGAGGCAGAAAGCAGAGAAGCAGGGATGGCAGAGAAAAAACAGTTGATTTTTACTGGCCACGGTTGCAAAACCAAGGCTGAGCTACAGGCCCTGTTCGACAACCCAGAGGGCCTGTCCCCCCATACCCTCTGAGAATGAATATTGCGGAACCCCAGGGGAATCTCAGCAAACGCTACCAAAACTGTTGCTAACATTGACAGGGACTGAGACTGAGGGTAGCGAGTGTGATTAAATATTTACAAGAAAATAAAGGCATTATATAAAGACATTATTAAGGATTTATATAAAGCAAGGATCAAAGAGGCTTACACGCCAACTACTGGAAACCAAAAGAAAAGTGCCTTCTTTGCAGCAGGCTAAAGAGAGACCTTTATATAATAGAATTTCTTTCTGGAAAAAACAGGATTCATTTCCATTAATGCCCAGGCAGAGAAATAGTCCATTAAACATCATGAACAACCAAGGTGGCAAGGCATCTCAGGAAGAAAGAGAAATATCTCCAGAAAATAAGCTTACAGACATAGAAATATGCAACTTAAATGAGAGAATTCAGGATGGTACTTCAGAAAAAACTAAGCGAGTTCCGAAACAAGTCATATCAACAATTTCAGGAATTGAAAAAACAATTGGATGAGCAGAGCAAGGAGATTGAAACCCTCAAAAAGAACCAAATAGAACTTCTGGAGATGAAGAACACAGTAAAAGAGATAACAGAATGAAATAGCAAGCTTGGAAAATAGAGTAGACCAAATGGGGGAAAAAATAAGTGATATCAAAGACAGAAATATATAAATAATTCAGAAGGAAGAGAGAGACTAAAGAATTAAAAATAATGAAAGACAAATACAAGAACTAGCTGACGCCATCAGGAAAGGAAAGATAAGAATAATGGGTATTCCAGGAGGAGAGAGAAAAAGCAGGGATCAGAGAGCATTTTCAGACAAATAGTTGATGAGAATTTCCCAAATCTAAGAAATGAGCTGGAGCTTGGAATTCAAGAAGTCAACAGAACACCCAGTTAGCTTAACCCAGAAAAGCCTTCACCAAGACACATTGCATTAAAATTATCAAAAATCATTGACAAAGACAGAATTCTCAGGACGGCCAGGGAAAAGAAGATGGTAACTTATAAAGGAAAACCCATTAGATTATTATCAGACTTCTCAGTATAAACCTTAAAAGCCAGAAAGGAGTGGAATCAAATATTCAGACTATTAAGTGAAAGGAAATACCAGCCAAGAATAATGTATCCAGGTAAGCTCTCCTTTAGATATGAAGGAGAAATCAAGACCTTTTCAGACATATAAAAATTGAGGGAATTCTCCATTAGGAGGCCTGAACTGCAGGAAATACTGAAAGAGATCAGCTTACCTAAAATAAAATGACAAAAACAAACAAACAAACAAAACATAATTAGGAGTAAAGTGACTATCAGGCAAATAGAAGCAGAGGAGTGCAACCCTTACTAGGAACAGGGCATTATAAGCTTAAATAATAAGAAGAGAATTTCTACAGCAAGATAGTAATGAATGTTCAGCAAACATAGGGACAAATTGAGATAACAATGACTGAAAAGGAGAGGATTCGAAGATCCAAATTTGTAAAGGGGAGTGGAGATAAAGCACATGCAGAAGAAAATGGACAACTGTATATATATGTATAACTATCCTTTACATATTCATAATGGTAACCAAACACCAAAGACTCAGAACTGAAGTATGTAACATAAAACAAGAAGAACCAGAGGGAAAACCCGCAAAAGCCAGCCAAAAAAATGAATACAGAAACACTGAGCTATCAGAAAGCAAAGATAAAATGGCTATAATGAGACCTCATATTTCAGTAATCACCCTAAACGTAAATGGACTGAACTCACCAATCAAAAGGCACAGAGTTGCAGAATTGATCAAAAAACAAAACCCAACCATATGCTACCTCCAGGAGACACATCTCACCTCCAAAGACAAATATAGACTCAAAGCGAAAGGGTGGAAAATGATACTTCAAGCAAATGACATTCAGAGAAAAGCAAGAGTAGTGGAACTAATATCAGACGAAATAGACTTCAGACTAAAAAAGGTAAAGAAAGATACTGAGGGACACTTCATAAATAATGAAAGGAGTCATGCACCAAGAAGACATAACATTTATTAATATCTATGCTCCCATTCATAGGAACCCTGAAATACTAACAGAATTAAAGAGAGAAACAGACCAAAAGATTATCGTAATAGAGGACCTGAATACCCCACTGTTGGATATGGACAGGTCATCCACACAGAAAGTCAATAAGGAAATAACATCCTTAAATGACACATTAGAGCACCTGGACATAATTGACATTTACAGAGCCTTCCATCCCAAAACAGCTGCTTATACATTCTTCTCCAGTGCACATGGAATAGTCTCAAGGATTGACCATGTGCTGGGACACAGCGATAGCCTCAACAAATATAAGATGGTTGAAATCATACGAACCATTTTCTCTGATCATAATGCTTTGAAACTAGAAATCATCTTCAAAAAGAAAGCAGTAAGAACCACAAATACATGGAGATTAAAGAACATGCTACTGAAGAATAAGTGGGTCAGAGAAGAAATAAGAGATCAAGAGATACATAGAAACGAATGATAATGATAGTACAACATAACAAAACTTTTCGGACACGGCAAAAGCGGACATAAGAGGAAAGTTCATATCATTGCAGGCCTATCTTCAAAAACAAGAATGAACCCAAATAACCTAATGCTTCGTCTTTAAAAACTAGAAAAGGAAGAACAAATGAAGCCTAAAGCCAGCAGAAGGAAAGAAATAATCAAAATTAAAGCAGATATAAATGAAATTGAAAACAAACAAACAAAAAAACAATAGAAAAAAAATAAATGTAACAAAGGGCTGGTTCTTTGAGAAGCTTTATAAAATTGACAAATCCCTGGCTAGACTCACTAAAGAAAAAAGAAAAAGGACACAAACAAAATCAGGGAAGAAAGAGGGGAAATTATGACAGACACAGCAAAAAAGGATTATACAAAAATATTATGAAAAAGTAAATAACACCAAATTTAATAACCTAGAAGAGATAGACAATTTCTTGGAAATATATAACCTTCCCTGACTGAATCAAGAAGAACTGGAAAATCTAAATAGACTGAACAGCAGTATGGAAATTGAAACAATCATCAAAAAAGTACCACAAA
>NW_006433384.1:133841-140804 GCF_000325575.1 Pteropus alecto | reverse complement strand
TTTAAAGAGGATTTTATGAATTTGACCTCAAAAGCAAGGGAAGTAAAAGCTAAAATAAATGAATGAGACTACATCAAACTAAAAAGCTTCTGCTTAGCAAAAGAAACTGTCAACTAGGTAAAGAGAGAACCATCTGAATGGGAAAATATATTTGCAATCTATGCCTCCGATAAGGACTTAATATCTAAAATATACAAAAAACTCAAACAACTCAGTAACAACAACAGAAACAAAAGATCCAATACAAAAAAGGGCAGAGAACCTGAACAGACACTTCTCCCTAGAGGACATACAAATGACCAATAAATATATGAAAAGATGCTCAACATTGCTAGCTGTTAGGGAAATGCAGGTCAAAACCACAATGAGATGCCATCTCACACCTGTTAGAATAGCTATTATCAACAGGACAAGTAATAACAAATGTTGAAGAGGATGTGGAGAAAAATGAACCCTCATACACTGCTGGTGGGACTACAAATTGGTACAACCACTATGGAAAATAGTATGGAGCTTCCTCAGAAAACTGAGGGTTGATCCACCATATGATCCAACAATCCCTCTACTGGGGATTTACCCCAAAGACTTCCCAAAGACTTGAAAACCCATATCCGAAAAGGTATTCGCACACTGATGTTCATAGCAGCATTATTCATAGTGGCCGGGACATGGAAGCAACCGAAGTATCCTACAATAAAGAAGATGTGGTGTATATATACAATGGAATATTACTCAGCGATTAAGAAGAGATGAAATGCTGCCATTTGTGACAACATGGATAGACCTTGAGATAATAATGCTAAGCGAAATAATGAGACAGAAAAAGCTGAAAATGTCATGATATCACTTATACGTGGGATATAAACCTAAAAGCAACACATGAACAGGACAAACAAACAGAGACTCATGGACATGGACAGTAGACTAGTGGTTACCAGAGGGGAGGGGATAGGTAGATGCAGTAAAGGGGGTCAAATATGTGGTGACAGAAAGAAATCTAACTATGGGAGGTGAATACACTGTGTAAATATATATATGCCTTACTGTTAAAGTGTACATATGAAACTTATTGGATTTCGTTAACCAGTGTCACCATAAATAAATAAATAAGTTATTGAAAAGGAAACAAAATATGAATAAAGAATGGCAGTAAGTACAAATTTGTTAAGAAATATTTCAAATGAAAAAGGATTAAATTCTCCATTCAGAAAATAGGATGGCTGAATGGATAAGAAAACAAGACCTTTATATAGGCTATCTAGAATAGACTCACTTCAGATTAAAAGGCACACAGACAGAAAGTAAAGGCATGGAAAAAGATATTTTATGATGGACCTAGAGGATATTGTGCTGAGTGGAGTCAGATAAAGACAAATCCCATGTGATTTCATGTACATGTGGAACAAAATAAACATTAAAAAAACCCACAATGACGTTAAAACCAGAGGGTTACCAGAGGAGAGAAGGTTGGGGAGGTCAGTGAAAAACGAGGTAGGGATTAAGAAGTACAAATTGAAAGTTACAAAATAGTCATGGAGATATAAAGTATAGCATAAGGAAAATAGTTGGTAATAGTATAATTATGTACTGGTATCTTGAGTACTAGATCTTTTGGGGTCATCACTTTGTGAATTATATAGATGTCTCATCATTATATTGTATACCTAAACGAATATACTGTTGTATGCCAGTATAATTGAAAAATACATTAGTTAGTTAAATAAGTTTCAAGTATACAATTTAATAACATATATATAGTATATTGTGTGTTTACCACCCAAAGTTAAATTTCCTTCTGTCACCAAATATTTGACCCCTTTACCTGTACCTACTTTCCCCCCACCCCTCTTCCCTCTGGTAACCACTAATCTAATGTCCATGTCCTTGAATCTGTCATGTTTGTTGCTTTCAGTTTTATATCTCATATATAAGTGAAATCGTATGGTTTTCGACTTTTTCTGTCTGATTTATTTTGCTTAGCATTAGATTATCTCAGGTTCCATCCATGTTGTCACAAATGGTAATATTTTATCTTTTCTGTTGGCCGAGTAATATTCCATTGTATGTATGTACCACATATTCTTTACCCAATCATCTATTGTAGGACACTTTGGTTGCTTCTGTGTCTTGGTCACTGTGAATAATACTGCTATTAACATCAGGGTGCTTATATCTTTGTGGATAAATGTTTTCAGGTTTTTTATACAAATACCCAGAGCAGGGATTGCTGGGTCGTATGGTAATTCTATTCTCCATACTGTTTTCCATAGTGGCTGTCTCAATTTACATTCCCACCAACAGTGTATGAGGGCTCCTTTTCCCTCACAACCTCTCTCCAACACTTGTTATTATTTGTCCTTTTGATGATAACCATTCTAACAGTTGTGAGGTGGTATTTCATTGTGATTTTGATTTGCATTTCCCTAATAGCTAGTGAAGTTGAGCATCTTTTCATATGTCTGTTGGCCATTTGTATGTCTTCTTGGGAGAAGTGTCTGTTCAGGTACTCTGCCCCTTTTTTTAATTGGGTTGTTTCTGTTTTCTGTTGAGTCATTCATATTAGCATGCAAACATTGTTCTCCTTTCTTAAGTAAATAAGCTTATATATGAATATGCTTGTAAATATCGGTATCTAAGTTCTCTTTACTTTATACAAGTACTTATATATATATCTTAAAAAGTCGTTAGAGCTGTCTCATTTTTTGTTTGCATTTTTGTTTTAGCACCTGAAAGTTTCTGTTCCTGATGAAATATCCATAGATCTAGGTAAGTTTGGAGCATCAGTATCCTGGAGAATTACATCTCTTTAGATATGTAGCTCAGCTCATTTCAAAAGGTTTTATTTGTCACTAGTAGGTCATCTAAATCACAACAGAGAGTCTGTAATACATTTAAGAGTAAATGAAATCTGAATTTTGAGATGAAATACATGAATTTAATTGAAGAATTTCTTGTCTTACTCCAAGATAAGTTTGTACCAAATAGCATTGATATTTTGCCAGTTATAATGCACAGACTATACCTTTAGATCAATTAATTCCTTTTCTTTTTGCAGAAAAAAGAAGGCCCGAGCTTATTCCTGAGGATCTACATCGTCACTATATTCAAACTATGCAAGAGAGAGTCCATCCAGAAGTTCAGAGGCACTTGGAAGATTTTCGGTAAGTTTAGTAATAGATATCAGCTGATTTTGTTATTCCAAATTAATTTTCTTTTTCGGTAGGAAAAAGTTACACATTAAATTCTTGGCTTAGCATAAAGTCTTTATCACTGTTATTAAAACATAATGAACATCTGGAGTCAAAGTGTTGGAGTGATACTGAGAGTTCATAGTTCCCATTTCATATGATTTCAAGATTTGAGCTTAGTACTACGTCTGTGCTAAGTGTGTTCCTTCAGGATATGTGTTCTGTCAAGTGATTGCATCTAGAATTTTTTTTCCTCTGGAATCCTAAGTGACATGGGCCCCCAAATAAAATACTGTGACATTTTGCCTGTTGTTAGAAACTCATAGCTATGGAAACTCTGATGAAACATCTCCAGAGGGAGATAATTTTTCTCCTCAGGCTACCTCAAGAAATTTCTCTATTCCCTTCAGGCAGAAACGGAGCATGGGGCTGACCTTGGCTGAAAATGAACTGACTAAACTTGATGTAGAGCGAGACAAGGACCGGGTAACTCTGGAGAAGGAACGGGCATGTGCAGAACAGATTGTTGCCAAAATTGAAGAAGTGTTGTAAGTAACAGAAGTGTATGTAGAAATGCCCGCTCTACTGAGATGCTAATAATGCTGAAAGTACACTCTGAACAAATTTAGAAGGGGTATCAGATTGTGTCCATGGAGCTATTTATTTTGTCATAATACTTGAAAACTGCAATTTTTTATTTTTGCTAATATTTTAAAGTTTTTCAGTTTCTTTTTTAGGTTATTGGTAAAATGAGTTAGCTACAAAATTTCTGATCAAAAACAGGTTGAAGACTCTCACTGGTTTCAATTCATAGGCTTTAGAAATATTTCTTGCTATAAAACATTTATAGTTGATGACATGAGTGTGAAAAGCATGTTGTTCCTTTAGAGATAAGAGGTTTTTTTGGAATTTTATTCCATGAGACAGAGATTTAGGATGGGTCTCAAAGCATCTGGCTCTGTTCTGTTGTTTCAGGTATCTGGGTTTAATAGCAACGCTTTTTATTGAACTTTAATAATTTGTTTTTAAATGTTTTTATTTTAGGATGACTGCTCAGGCTGTAGAAGAAGATAAGAGGTAATAGAATTGTTTTTTTCTACAGAATATTAAGAAAAAAAAGAAACTGTCTTTTCTCCTATCAGCCCTAAATTACATTTTATTTCTTTTAACTTAAAAAAAATAGACTCTCTCCCTCTGCTGGCCTATTATTTTATTTGACTAATATTCCAGTGTCTTGATTAAAATCCTTTTCTGTTTGCAATGAATAGATAATTCCTTATTTTTGACTTGACGATTGAATTCTAAGAATTCATCATTGAGGTTTCAGAAGTCTTTTTCTATCTTTATTCTACGCACTCTCCTTTCTCAGAAGTCTTATTTTACTTAATCCTTTCTCCTCCAGCTCAACAATGTTGTATGTTATTTTCATGTACATGAAACATTTGGGAGTAAAAGTAAAAGAACCTCGAAATTTGGAGCACAAACGGGGTCGGATTGGATTCCTTCCAAAAATCAAAGTAAGACTGGAATAATAACAGCGTATTTAGGTCTCTGTGCTTCTTTACATTTGATTGCAGTGCTTTTCTTCTTCTTAATATTTACTTTTTCAGCAAATTAGTGCTATGGTCCCTGTTCTCAAGAAACTCAAAATCTAGGGAGAAATCTAGAGATATAAACTAATTATTAGACAATATAAAAAGTGAAAATGATGTACACAGAGTGCCATCCCCAACTGTGTATGGCCTTATCCTTTTCTTTTATGATACCTATCACAGTTTGTAATTATTTGTGTTTTTGTTTAATTTTTGTTGGATTGCGAAGCTCTGTGAGGGCAAAGATCTCCTTCATCATTGTATCCCCAACTTTTAGCATAGCGCCTTTGCACATCATGAGCTTAGTAAATATTTGTTCAATGGATAGATATATGAATTGTTTAGAACAAGCTCACAGTAAATGTTATAAAACCACCTTTTTATTTCCCAAAATTACCAACTCTAAAGGGTCTGAAAAGATATCTTAAGTTTGTGTGTACACAGTCCTGTGTACACCGCCAACTTCTAGTGAGTACTATGTATGTGTGCATATGTCTCATTTCCATTTAACCAATTGCTTTCAAATGACCATTGGAATTACATTTCTGTGTTTGAAAGCAACAAAAGAAATATACTGTTAAATATCTCTTATCTCTTCAATTATACCTCAACTCCAGCAAAGTATGAAGAAAGATAGGGAAGGCGAAGAAAAAGGGAAGCGAAGAGGATTCCCCAGTATCTTGGGACCCCCAAGGAGGCCAAGCCGTCATGACAATAGTGCAAGTATGTTAAAGTTTGAAATGCTTCATTCCTACCATTCCATGTGGCCTTTGATCAGAAGCTCATTTAGCTAGAATGAATTGCTGGAGAAGGGTGTTCTTAACATGATTCCATTGAACTTGCAATGTGCCTTGCTTCTATTCAGTGTTATTTCTGTACTAAATTCCTCCATATGGCTACATAATTGTCACAAACATCTTTCATGGCAGTAGAGTATCCCATCAGTTATCCGTAACACAATTTATTTACCTATTCTGATTTTGTTTGCATTCAAGTTCTGATAAATTAAAAAAAAGTGCATAGATCTTTCCACCATACATTGTTTAATCTCTTTATACATGTATTATTTACTCTTTCCATAATCTACAGTTTCTTCACCTCTCTATTGTGCTTTATTTCATGATCTCCTTCTACCCTCAGGCCTAATGGAGAGAGATCAGCCCACTGGAGAAATGGGGACAGTGATACTATGGGGAGAAACTAGGTCATGTTATAGTCCACAACTCAGTACCACATTTGAATATATTGACATGGTCGGAATGGGGATGGTGTTGTGATACAGTGATACTGAATGTCCTACACAATGAGGAATTCTCACTCAGGTGCCATTAGGGCTCTTGTTGAACAACACTGAGAAGATGAAGGAAATTTTTAGAGAAGAGGTTGAGGAGATGGAACATTTCACAGAGGCTGACCACAAGGGATACTCAAAAAGAATTTTTGGAATTAAGGAAGGATGACTTTTAGGATTAGTGATGTGTGAAGATGTACAGTTCTGTGGGAGATGATGACCTAAGAGTTTTTAGTTTCTTATAGTGACTTACGTGAACAGGGATAATGAGCAGGATAGGAATTAGTCTGGGTTGTCTCTAAGGCATATTGTAATGATGAAGTTGTGTTAGAAGTGAGGAGATTCTAAGAGCTCATAGAGCTAAAAGGCTTCATCTTCATTCTTACTAATAAATACAGCTTCATATCTTTGTCTCTCAGCATTCCCTCTTTCACTACCTACCATTGCTCTTCTCATCTCCTTTTCTCATGACTCACCTTCCTCTACCTCCTTTCTCTTCCTTCATCTTCCACCATCTCCCTCCTTTTTCTTATTATCCCTCCATCTTCTTCCCTCCTCTACCTTCCTCTGCCTTGCTCTCTCCTTTCTGTCTCATTTTTTTCATTTTTCTTCCTTTCCTTCCCTTTCTTCCTCATTAATCTTATATTTTTTATTAATCTCATATATTTCAGACATTTTTCTAGATCCTTATATCTTTTTTTTTAGTTGTTTTGCAACGCAAATTGTTGACTCTTTCTTTTCAGTTGGCAGAGCCATGGAACTACAAAAACAGCGCCACCCTAAGCACTTATCCACACCCTCATCTGTGGGTCCTGAATCTCAAGACTCTGCTAAGTTGCGCCAGAGTGGGTTAGCAAGTGAAGGAGCAGACACTGGATACCTGCCAGCCACT
>NW_006433384.1:103164-133796 GCF_000325575.1 Pteropus alecto | reverse complement strand
TGGGTAAGCAGTAGTTCAACTTAACTAAGTATCATGATTCTAAAACAATCACACTAACTAGGAGATAGAACAGCAGATTATTTTAAATAAGACTGAGTCCTAGTTAAATTTAGTTTTAACATTTAAATATTCTATAACTAGTGACAGTTCTGTTCCGAATGATAATTTTAAGTTCTCTTTAATTCAAAAAACATTTACTGAGCTTTCTGTTACAAATTAGTTTCATACCAGATATGAGCATACATACAATAATTATACATAGATTCTTGCCCCATTACAGCTTAGTCTCATGGGATGGTAGTCACACACTCACACACACACACACACACACACACACACACACACACATTCAAATTGTGCTAGTCCAATAGATGAAAGATAAAGGGAGTATTGAATGGACCAGTCAGTGGTTAGGGACAGATGTGTGGGGGGGTTCTAAAGAAAACTTTAAAAATGAGAGATAACCAGAGAGGTTTTTTTAAAAGCTAGAGGGAAACCAGTTGTGAGGAAGAGGTTTATTGAAGATGCAGGAAATTGTATAACCAATAGAACAAAGTTTTGAGAAGGAGAGAGATGAGGTGCAGAGTATATGTGGAAGCCAAGGTTATTACCTGAGAGTGAGACTTTAGTGAAAAGGACAAGGAGATTTAAAGAGTAAACAAAGAGATGAGGTAGTTGTAGATAATTAGGAAAAGAGCTTATTACCATATTTATACTTGTTGTAATGAGTTTCTTAAGCAAGCGAGCTGAGAGAATAGGTGGTTTTATTTGGAGAAGGGAATGGCTATCTATATTAGATAGAAGTAGGGGGGGTGACATTTGGAGAAAAATCTGGAGAAATTCACTAATACATAATTCTGAAGATGTTGGATTAAGTACATACATTAATTCATGGCTCCTACGTCCCACCGAAATAAAAACATGGTAGATAACAAATAAATAAAAACCATAAAGAGAAAGGAAGTAGAGGAAGAGAAGATGTTATCAACAAATAAGATCGCAACAAATTTTCTGGAGATTGAAAGAAGAGTGGTTTGATAGGTAAAACAACATAGAAGAAACTGGAGCCCATAATTTCTTTAAGAAGACCAAGGTGGGAGCCAGTCTGCCCATTAGAACCCTGGAGAGACTTTAGGCTCAGAGTTGGCATGTGTCATGGAATACATGAGTAAGAAGTAAAACTGAAAATGATGAATTATTTGAAGATCTGTAATCAAAAGTTATGTCAGCAGTTTCTCACTCTTGCATTGTAGAATATAGTAGTATGTCATTTATGTACCAGGAAAAAACGAGTCTGCTCTTTTTTAGGGAAGTTGAAAGAATTATGTAAGGATAGTTAAGTTCTCCACAGTATTATGCCCTGGAGTTCTAACATTCGGGGGCCTAAAACCTGAAAGTAGGCATGCCAGGGACTCACCCTGCGCTGAGAGCTTCAAACTGAAATGGACCTACATCCACGTAACAGCAAAAAAAAAAGCCAAATCATCTACCTGATCTTGCATTCTTAAATATGAATAGGATTACTCACTCTGGCAAAATGTGCTTGTTAGAGTCAAGATCTAAGGTAATACATAATGTCAAGCATGTTAGACAGTGGCATAAAAAAGAGAACACAAAATGAATAGAAAAACTGCCCCTAGCAGAAAAAATTAATTTTGATAATAGACAGGAACTTAAAAAAAAACCCTCAAATTAAATTGTATACTTGGGGAAAATAAAGAAGTTATTATATCTATAAAACAAGAATAGGATGCTATGAAAAAGAAGTGTCCCAAGACCAAAAAAAAACTTTTAAAAACTACTGCATATGGTACTGTAATGTCATATTAGTTATCAATTGTTGTGTAATTAATTACCCCAAAACTTAAAGCTTAACACAGAAAACATTTATTATCTCACATTTTTGAAGTGTAAAAAATTCGAGAGCAGCTTAGGTGGGCAGTTTTGGGTTGGGGTGTCTCATAAGGTTGCTGACAAGTTGTCGACCAGTCATTTAAAAGCTTAATTGAGTGTAAGAGACCTACTTCCATACTCACACAGGTGGCTGGTAACAGAAAGGTCTTAGTTCCTTGCTGGAAGCCTCAATTCCTTACCACATGGGCAGAAGCCCCAATGCCTTTTTTGACTTAGTGTCTGTCGGTGCACACTGTCACTTCAGCAGGTCACTAAATCTAGCCGCACTCAAGAAGAGAAGAATTAGTCTCCACCCCTTTAGAGAGGAGTATCAAAGAATTTGTGGACATATTTTTAAACTGCTATGATTGCTAATATTTAAAGAAAAAAATAAAAATGAAGTCAAGGAAATATTTCAGAATATATATCAGAAATATCACATAAAATTGGAAATAAGAATTATGTAGAGAACCACTACAGAGGTTCAACATCTGTCTCTTTCACAAAACATCAGTAGAGGAAAAATGGAGGAGAGGCAGTTAGAGAAATGACTTAAGAAAGCTTCTCAGAGTTAAAAGAGAATACATATCTTTAGATAGAAAGAGAGCTCACTGGGAACTAACTACAGTGAATAGTAATAAAAATAAAAGATCTGTACCTAAAAGGTCTTTGGAAATTTCAGTGCACCAGAGATCAAGAAAAAGAATCCTAAAAGCGATTAAGAGAAAGAAAATGGGGATTATGCTACATCACATTTCTCATTATACCACTAGGTACTTGAAAACAAAGGAGCAATGCCTTTAACTTGCTGAAAGAAAATGATATTAAACTTAGAATTCTGTATTCATCCAAACTATCCATCAAATATGATGAAAGATGTAAGACATTTTCAGGTGTGCCAGAATTCAGAGTTTACCTGAAAAGTACCTTTTATTGAAAATTATTTGAAGATACCACTCCAATAAAATGAGAGAAAATTTTAAGAAAGAAAATGTCATGGAATCCAAGAAACAATGGAAACTACCCAGGAAAGTAGTGAAGGGCAGTTCTAGGATGATAATTGTGTCACAGGCCAAGGGAGCATCTGTTCCACATTGCAACATAAGAACATAGGGGATAAGCAAAATGCAATTCCAAGCATTATTATGAAGTAGCAAATGAAAAAATTTGAAACTTGATAAAACTATATTACTTTGATAGTAATAATAAAAAAAAAGTTTCTGGACATATTTTCAAACTGCTATAACTGACAATGTTTAAAGAAATATAATTAGAAAAAAATAGTCCCTAAAAATGAAGTCAAGGAAATATTTCAGAATGTATATCAGAAATATCACATAGAAATTGGAGAGAGAAGAATTATATAGAGAGAATCACTTCAGAGGTCCGACATCTATCCCTTTTACAAAACATCAGTATAGGAAATGGAGAGGCAGTATTGTTCAGAAAGTTATGATTTTAAACATGAAGCAGAATAAAAAGTAACATAATCATAAAGTAATTAATGGAAGGTATGTCTTTAATATTCTGTTTCAAGTGGCCCAGGAATTGCATCATTGCACCAGTAGAAAAGAAAGTATAGTCCTAACTAGCATACTTCTTAACTTGGCAGAAATAATATGAATATGTATGTCGTATATTATATATGACAATATAAGCATTGTGTTGGTTTTCAGACTTAGAATCAGCCTATTGGCAAAGCACAGAATATTTAGTTGTGCCTCCAGATCAGAATGGAAATGCAAAAAACTCTCCTAATGATGTGAGTAAAACTGTAGTTGAAAGAAATGAAGGTAGAGGGAAAGAAATATAATTAGAAGGAAAGATATGTGCATTAAATACCTAATCTGACATAGAAGAGAGTTAAGATTCAAACTCCTCGATGGAACAAAAATACAGATATAATTATATTGTTTCGACTTAGGTAATAACCAATTAACCCAACTAATAGTAATAATACAGTTATTAAACACCAGGAAAAAAATGAGAAGAAAGTGAAGGTGGGAAGCATAAATGAGCAATATCCTCAGAGAGGGAGGAAAACTTAGGTATTACCTAAAGATAACAAATCAAGAAAAAGAACTATGAGGTTATTATTTATTGCTGGATCACCATAATAACTAAAATTTGAATGAAAAAGATTGAGGTAAAAAGGATAAGGTGAGAGAATGTTTCTTCTCATCATACACCATTCTGAGTTGTTGGCATCTCTGATGTTGGTTTCTAAAAGTTGTTTAAAAATGATTTCCCTGTTTACTTTTTAGTGCATTTTAAAGTTTTACATATTAGAATTTTGATTCTAGCTAACCCACAGTTATTTAAATATGAATGTGGCTGTAGATTAGGTTGAAGCTCTTTTGGGACTAATTTCCTCTTTTGTAATTATCATCTTTATTAAGTATTAACACCAATCGAATGTCTGACTTTTGTCTTTTCAGGATCAAAGCAAGTTGGAGAAACATCAGCATCTGGAGACTCCTTAGATGGCACACCTCGTACTTCCAATACCATCTTCGATTTTCTACCTCCTCCATTAGATCAAGTTCAGGAGGAGGAATGGGAAGTAGAAAGGTAATTCAGTGATAACTTAGGTTTAGATTTTGAACACTGCTTAAAATTTTTGATTGTATAGTATCGCTATACATTGTGGTTTTTCCCGCATGTGGTTTTTGGGGAAGGAATTAGAACTTATATTGGTAGTAAATAGTAAATAGGTAACTGAAATTTTTTCAATTTATTTGACATTAAATCTTATAATATCCGGAAGAATTATCAGCCACTGTAGTTAACCCAGTTTTGAGTATCTTTGTCATAAATTTCTCGATTATCATACTGTTTTTATGTTTACTCTTTATTCTCCATTGTTTTAGGAAGACTGAGCATGGGACACCAAAGGCCTTTCGAAAGTAAGTAATCCTAAAGTAGCTTTTAATAGAGGCATATTTTAAGAAATACATCCCCCCTCCTCAAAGTCCTAATTTAAAAGGAAAAGAAACTTTGGTCAAGAAGGCAAAGTAGGTAAATGCTGTGCTCACCTCCTCCCACGACCACATCAAATTAGAACTAAATTATAAAACAAGCATCATTTAGAACCACCTTAAGACTAGTTGAACAGAAGTCCTGTAACTAATATTGTATGTCAACTATAATTGAAAAAAATTTTTAACTTTAAAAATTTACTGTACAAAAATCTTGGATAGTATAAAAGAAAGTTCTTAATAAATCGCTTGAAAGATAGAGGTGTGTGTAGCACATGTAAAATATTTTGTAAGAGCAAGTATTTTAGGTTCTGTGCTAAGCAATAACTCAGAAATCTGACTGATTTATCATAATGTAAAACTTAAAGTTAATTGCATTGCCCATCTGATATCCTCAAATATTATTATTTTTTTTTAAATTAGGTTCGACAGCCTAGCTTTTGGAGAAAGTCAAAGTGAAGATGAACAATTTGAAAATGACTTAGAAACAGATCCACCCAACTGGCAACAGCTCGTTAGTCGAGAAGTGTTATTGAGACTGAAACCTTGTGAGATCAAAAGACAGGAAGTAATTAATGGTGAGTTTATTTAGTTATTGTTGTTATTGTTTACATATATTGAGTTTTATTAGAGAAAAAAATTTCTGAGCCTTGGTGTTTGCTTCAAATTTTCCGCTTGCCTTTTTTAAACATAGGGGAAATTAAGCTACATAGATGATTCTTGAACTTTCCAATCTAAAAAAATGCAGGTGATTTTATGGTTCTTACTAATAATTTAAAAGGAAATGGTGTTTAGCCTTCGGGATATTTAAGATTCATAGCATTATAGGTCTTAAACTTGAAAGGTTATTGAGAAAACATTTGCCCCATATCTTTACTTTCAGGCTAAGTTTATTTTATGTATAGATTATAAATGAGACTGCTAAGACTCAAATCGATTGGTTAAATTAGTCAAGATCATACAGCTGATAAGTGATAGGGAGAAAATGAGGATCCAGGTCAGGTCTTCTTTTATCCTAGTGCATATTCTTTATTTTACTCAAACATGGATGTACAGAAATGTGACATGGATGCCATGCCCTCTGTCATTTTTAGGCTGTGATTGGAATAAATATCCTTTCTGTCCCTGATAACATTGAGACAGTGAAATTACAAGTCTGGCCTCAGAAGTGAAGGTTTATAGGCAAATTAAGTACTGTTATTTCTGAGGAGGGCTCAATTTAAGAGCTATATGATGCTTGGGCTTACAGTTTTCTAATGTTGTAGTTGTGATTGGTGGGTATGATTGTAGAAAGATAGGTTAGTTTTGGAGTACACTGTTACCTTTTAAGTACAAAATAGTTTTGAGTGATGTTTTTCATTTGCCAGTATTAAACTCTGAGAGCCAGTATGTGGGAGAGTTCTATGGAATCAAGAAAATGACTTCGGAGATACTACATCTTTTCTAAACTATAAATAATTATAACTTTTTGCTACTTAATTTCAGCTAAAGCCTTTGGTCCCATGGAATTATTTTAAGTAAAGCAACATTTTATATTTCCTTTTTTTCTGATTAGAATTGTTTTACACTGAAAGAGCTCATGTTCGAACACTGAAGGTTCTTGATCAAGTGTTCTATCAGCGAGTGTCTAGAGAAGGAATTCTGTCACCTTCAGAACTACGGAAAATTTTTTCAAACTTGGAAGATATTCTTCAACTTCACAGTAAGAGAAATTGACTCTGAACTTTGTCCCTAATATTCCCAATAGATAAAAGATCGTGAGTATATAAAGGTACTATAACACTAAAATCTTGTAAATGTATCCATGTTAGCATTCCTGAAATTATATAATTATATATGAGCACATAACATAAAGAAATGATTGGAACTTTGAATTGTACCCCACTTCCTACCCCATACCAGCCTTTTATATACAAAGTGTTAACACAGGACTTAGGTAGGTTCTAATGTCAGTGTCTAAAATGAAAATCATAAGTAATCAAAATTACCCTTGAAAATTTCTTATCAATTATAGTGTATATGTTTTTAAAAATATATATCCCATATGATAATGTATGTATAAGTGTATTTTGAAAATAGTAATATACAGTATATAATCCCATAATGAGATTATTATCAGGAATTAAGTTATTTTATTATTTTTTTTTACTTGGAACACTTGAGTAAATATATAAAAATTATACCTTGCTGGCTTTCCCTGGTCGTTCTCACCTAGGACTTTGCAGACAGTAGTATCAGATCCTCTCTTTATCAGTCATTGTTTGTCCATAACCCTTTATTTTAATCTTTCTTTCATCAAGGATTCTATCACTGCCGACCAGATTGATGCCTTTTACTTCTTTGGGGGTGATTTTAGGTTTCACCAGCATGCATTGAAAGTTCAGGCTTGATTATATCCATTGTCTGTGAACATACACATTTGAAAGGAGCAGTAGGCAGAAACTATTTAAATTTAAGTTCTTTATAAGCACAGGTATAGACTGAGTCTTGAAGTTAAATGCACATTTGATATGCATATCCTGTATGTAGTATGCTATTTTCCACATTGTTTTATTCTTTGCCACCTGTTTTTCAGATAGAGTTCACAAATATCTAGATGTATAAGAATTGTGTACAGATTTACATTTAAGATTAAAGCAACTATACTACTCTGATAATCCTTCTTTTGAAAATTTAAGTTCTTGGTACTACCAGTAAAAGTAACTCAGCCTGAAATGAGTATATGCTTATTTTTTTTCCATTTTATTTTTCCCTTTTAGTTGGATTGAATGAGCAAATGAAGGCTATTCGAAAGAGGAATGAGACTTCTGTTATTGATCAAATTGGGGAAGAGTTGTTGACCTGGGTAAGGAAATTTGCTATTTTACTTTAATATTTTTATAGACACGTGGTGATCAGACTCAAGATTAAGTGATTAACCTTTTTAAATATACAAACTCATTCATTTTGCAAAGCCAGTATAAAGATAAAAGGAGTCCAGAGTGTATATTCTCTTAGTAATGTCTTCTAATAAGTGCTCAAGCTAAGTGTTTTTTTGTGTTTTTTATTTTTTTTAAATCAAATTAAAGGTACTAGTTCTTTGTGTTTTAGAGAATATAGAGTAAAAATGGATCTTGATAAAAATAATTTAACTAATGTAGAATTTGAGCTATCATCTGTTGTCCAGGTCTCAAAATTGTACTATACAACATTAGACAATTGTAGATCCAGAACTATGATCACAAAAGTAGAAAAGTGAAAATCACTTAATCTAATTTATATTATAAGGAAGGAGTTCAGAGACTATAATGGTAGTTTGACAGATTCTACTTTTCTTTCTGTCTTACTCTTTGTCAGTATATACTCCACAATATATACTTATGTGTGAAACACTGTGCTAGGTGTGGGGGATATAGTGGCAATTAAAACAGACATGGCTCCTGCCCTAGTGAAGCTTATGATCAGTGGAATGACTGTCATTAGTTATTTCGAATGTGATGAGCGTTATAAAAGGGGAGAGTTCAGATTGTTATGGCAATATATAGTAGGAAGGCCTAAACTAGAACATAAAGAAAGTCTTCCTAGGGGGAAGTGGGTTTGATTCTAACTTTTAATGAAAGTAATATAGTTAAGGCTGTGAGTAATAGTAAAGAATATGATGAAGTTCTCAAAATTTTAACACAGGTTGAACAGGAACTATTTAGATATGACCACAGAAATTTACTTTAATATGTAGACTGCTTGAGGAAAGGCCATTAAGATTTTGATAATTCTACAATGATATCTTTTTAAAAGATTAAATACTAGAATGTTGACTGAAACAATATTTTATCATATTCCTTTCATTGATGGTGAGATCATGACCTGGAATTTACTAATCCAATAGTAGATATCTTCTTAGCCACTTGACTCATAGAACAGGATCAGAGAATCATAATCCAGTCTCTAATCTCGCATTTACTCAATTTTCCAAAGCATTTTCTCCCTAGGCCCACTCTATAATTCTTGTTATTAAGGACCTTTAACTTCCTTGAAAAATTCAGCCTACTCTATGACTATTAGTGACAGTGTGACTCATTTTCTTTTTTGATCTCAGTATAGCAGTGGAAGTTATAACTGAGTTCTTTTGAGTTGGCAGCACACTAAACTTGAAAATTTATAGTATGACATAGTATAGATTGAATTTTCATGTCAAATGTGGATTAAAAAGTTGTAAATCATATGAACTTAAGATATCAGTCTTGATTCCTAAGTAATTTCATTTGCATAAATAGTGTTTAAACCTAGTCTAAGTGGGATTCATCATTAAAAAAGTACAGAAGTGCAACTGGTCCTCTTATCACAGTCCATTGGACTACATAAATCTATTACATGGTAAAACAAAGTGGGGAAACTTGTTAGTAGAGTAAGATAAAAAATTTTATTTTAGTACATGTAAAAAGCAGTATGATATACCTATAAAAAAAATTGAAATGTACTAACCAGTTTGGTTAGTAACTGCTAGGTTCAAAGAGTTAATTTGGCCAGAAATAGTAAGAGCAAAAATTATAAATAGGCCTTTATATTTACTCTGTTTTTTGAAATAGTTTTGGAGAATATTTTTCAGATATTGGTCTCTTAAGATCACCTTACGGAAACTTAAACTACTCGTAAAACTACTTTAAAACTACTTGAAGTTGAGGTATTATTTTCTTTTGTAAACCCGGCTGCTATTAATATTTGTGTGACACTTTCTATTGACTAACATTCTGAAATGCTGCCAGAGTTATCTTTTAAAGTTGAGTGTGTCATATTTATAATAGAAAGAATACAACATTGTAGCAACCTATTAAAATGTCACTTTGTTTGAGTCATAGTTGCAAAAATACTCGGAGTTTATCTACAAATGCACTGCAGAAGGACTTTTTTCAGAATATCTTCATGTACAAGCTTTTGAAAATATGGCTTTAAAGGGGAGATTACATGAGAAGCTTCTTTGTAAGCCTTTTTAAAGCAATTATTACAAATATAAAGATGGTCAAAGAATAATTAATTCGACCTACACTCGTAAGAGTACCTATTAGGAGTGAAGCACTTGTTAGGTGTTTTATCAGACACTTTAAAATCTTAGTGTACAAACTTAAATTTACAAATTAAAAATATCAGTAAAAAGTATAATTTTTAGCAGAAAAGGTTAATAGGTTCACGGATCTTGCCAAAGAGAGATTCAAGGCATGGATCTCTAGCCTCTGCATAGGTGAAGCAGCAGTGATGTAATTTTATTGCAACCCAAAAACATTTTCACCTGGCCTGAGTTTCATAGTAAGAAAGCAAGCTAGAATCCCCAGGAATTTTTTCCTGGAGCAATAAGAGAGTAATTTTAGCAAAGATGTCAGATTCTAAAAAAGTGAAATTTTAATCTCAGTCTTTAAGTGTTTTATGTCTCATATTCACCAAGTCTCAATCTTTCTAACTTAGAAGTGTTATAGAATGAAAGGTAATAAGTGTGGGAGGCTGTGTGCAAAAGGAATCATTGGAATATAATCAGAAAAGGTCTGGATGTGTCCGTGTTAGATGTGTTTAATGGAGAAACAATGATATTCTACATTTATATGTAGTTCTCTGTTTCTTGTCATTTGAGAATACTTATTGGAATATTGAAAGGATCGTGGTTGTCTCTCATTTTGCCTGGCTTTATATCAGCTCATTATCTCATTCTCTGTTGTGTTGTTTGCATTCTTGGCACAGTTCAGTGGACCAGGGGAAGAGAAGTTGAAGCATGCTGCTGCTACCTTTTGTAGTAACCAACCTTTTGCCCTGGAAATGATCAAATCTCGTCAGAAAAAGGATTCTCGATTCCAGACTTTTGTGCAAGTGAGTTTGAGTGATACCTGTAAGAAAAAGAAATAGCACCATTTTTTTTTTTCAATTATAGGATAAACTAGGGGAATTCTGACTAAGTCTTTTACGGGGACTATATCTATGTTAATGTTTTTTAAAACCATAAATATTCTCTTAAATTACTGGAGGGTATAAAGATAGTATTAGAATGATGAAAAACAAAAAATATATATAAGAATTAAATGCTTGACATAGAAGTCCACATTGCTATTGAGATATTGTCCGGAAATGGCCCATGTACACTATTAAAATAACATCGTCAAAACGTGAGAACAAACTTGCATCGAGCCCTGGGAAGAATATAATTCTTCCCAGTCATACTTATTGAGGTATATATTGGTAGGGATCAGTGGTCAGTAGACTACAACCACAGGCCATAGTCAGCCTCTTACCTACCTGTTTTTATAAATAAAATTTTATTGGAAAACAGTATATTAGTTCTTTATTGCTCTATAATAAATTACCACAATCATAGCAACTTAAAACCATGTAAGTTTATTATGTCACAGTTTTTGTGGTTGAGGAATACAGGTGTAGTTTAACTGGGTCTTTTCTTCATGATTTCACCGGGCTGAAATCAAGGTGTCATGGAGCTGCAGTTCTCATCTGAGATTTGGGGTTATCATCTGAGCTCACTGGTTGTTAGCAGAATTCATTTTCTTGTAAATGTATAACCAAGATTCTTGTCTTCTTGCTGTTGTTGACGATGAACTGCTCTTGGTTCCTAGAGAATGCCCATATCTCTTTGCCATGTGGCCCATATAGGCACTACAAGAAGGATCTTCCAGGCCAGTAGGAACGCATCTCCCTGGTAGAGATTGCTCTGATTAAGTTAGACTCACCTAGGACAGTCTTCTTCCTGATTAACTCAAAAGCCAACTGATAGTAACCTAATCATAGAAGTGATATTTCATAATGTTCCAGGTTCTGTCCACACTCAAGGGGAGAGAATTATACAGGGTGTGTAAACCGGAGAGTGGGAATTTTAGGGGCTATCTTAGAACTCTTTACCACACATAGCTGTGTTCATTCATATATTACCTGTAGCTGCTTTTGTACAAAACAGCAGAGTTGAGTAGCTCTGACAAAGACTGTATGGCGTGCAAAGCCTAAAATATTTACTGTCACTTTACTGAAAAATTTGCAGGCCCCTATTATAGATGAACTGGTATATCCAGACTGGTGGCCCATTATATCTACTTGGAATGGCAGCCAGTAAATTAGCTGACTTGCTTTTGGTAGAAATGCCAATTATAGAAAAATGTAACTATATTTTATGAATAGAAGAAGATAAAACTTTTATGGCAAGAAATTCTTAGAGTTGATTATGGATGCTCTGAGTCCTTGCTTAAACAGATAAAAAAAAGCCATTGGTTTAGTGCTAAAGGCTCCTGTCCCCCATTATGTGATTAAAAGAGAAAGCAGAAGTATAGAGTGGCAATGATAAGTCTTGGCATGTTTTAAGTCTTGTTTTAATAACCAGAACTGTGATACTATAGACATTTATATGGTGAATATGTGGTACGTATCAGATATAGTCCTAACAACAATTATAAATTCTCTCCTCTTTAATTTTAGGATGCTGAGAGTAATCCACTATGTCGTCGTCTGCAGCTGAAGGATATCATTCCTACCCAAATGCAGAGGCTTACTAAGTACCCTCTTCTGTTGGATAATATTGCCAAATACACAGGTACAGCATTTTCACTGAAATTAAAAAAGCTTCAGAACAATAAAACAGAAACTGTGTTTTGCTAAGTAATCTCTCACAGCATGCTGGTGCCTGGAGGTTTCCAAATAGTGTAGCAGACTTTTTAATAAAATTCAATCCAGTCGTCTTCAGGATGCTTGATTTAATATATTCCATTAGTAGGTCTGTCACAGGGTTTAGCAGTCTATGAATTATCAGCCAAATCTAGCTCATCACCTGTTTTTGTAAAGTTTATTAGAATATAGTCATGCTCATTTGTTGAAATATTGTCTCTGACTATTTTTGCACTACAACAGTGGTGTTGAGTAGTTGTGACAAAGACTATTGGCCTATAAAATGTAAAATGTTTATTGGCTGGACCTTTACAGAAAAAGTTTACCAATTCTTCTTCTATAGCATATATCATATTTCCTTTGAAGAAGGCTTAATCTGAGAGGTGTGTTGTATCAATACCTGCACTTTTCATTAAGCCCAACTGATGCATTATAATTCCCGATGCCTTGTTTTATAACATGTAGTAAATCTAAATTTCTCAATTGAGCTTTAGGCTCTTATACACAGTTCTCACTAATAATTCTGTGCACTCAAATCTCTGTGTCTTATGCCTGAGAATTTGAAAACACTCATACACATTAATTTTTGTACTTTAATATATCTGTTCATTATAGTTGGACTGTGTTTGGATTTATGTACCCCTGTGTTCACTGCAGTGCTTTTTACAACAGCCAAGATATGGTAGCAATCTGGGTGCCCATCAGTATACAGTTAGATAAAGAAGTTATTGTACATATATGTAATGGAATATTACTCAGGCATAAAAAAATTAAATGTTACCATTTGCAACAACATAGATAGACCTAGAGTATATTATGCTGAGTGAAATAAGTCAGAGAGAGAAAGACAGATATCAAGTGATTTCATTTATATGTGGAAACTAAGGACCAAAAGAAACGAACAAACTAAATGAAAACAGACTCATAGATACAGAGAACAAATTGGTGATTGCCAATGAGGTGGGGGAATGGGGAGGATGGGTGGAAAAGATGAAAGGATTAAGAAATACAAATTAGTAGTTACAAAACAGTCACAGGACGTAGAGTACAGCACAAAGAATATAGTCAATAGTATTGTAATAACTACATATAGTACGAGGTGGGTACTAGGCTAATCAGGGAGATCACTTCATAAATTATATAAATGTCTAACCACTAATGCGTACCTGAAACTAATATAAAATTTTAAAAAATAAATATTTAAAGTCTTAATATAGTGTTACAGCTGATCAAATAAAACGGTATCTCATTTACATATATGTTTATATTCCTTTCTGATTTCCTCTATTTTATGTTTTGGATTTCTCTTATTTAGAGTGGCCAATGGAAAGGGAGAAGATAAAGAAAGCTGCAGATCACTGTCGTCAGATCTTAAATTATGTAAATCAGGCTGTCAAGGAGGCAGAAAACAAGCAGGTAAGAAGGGAAAGGCAAGAAGATACAGGATGACAGTGAGAATATTAACTTAATGTTACCTGGAATCTGTGAAATAATAATTGAAACTGTCATTACATAATTGAAGGGTGGGATATTTAACTATTCATATAGTAGATGTGTCCATATCAGTTTGTAATAGAACATCAGAGTTATATTTGACTTTTTTGAGCATCTCTAAGCTGCTTGTTTGCTCATTCATCCGTTCATTCAACAAATATTTGTAGAGCATCTATTGTATGCTGAGTGTAAGGTATAGAGTGGTTAAAAAAATAAGTACAATAATTGCCCACATTGAGCTTGTTTTCCAGCAGGATAGAAGAGCATTGACCAGATTATAATGCAAGTATTTTTCTTTTGTTAGTTGTGATAGCTACTTTGAAGGAGAATTTCAGGATGCTAGGAGTGTAACTGGTGGGGCGAGTCTAGTTTGAGGATGTTACGTAGTTGCCATCAGAGAAAGCTTCTTCAAAGAATTGACATCTAAGCCAAGCTCTGAAGGAAATGAAACAATAATGTGGAAGGAGGCAAAGTCCTGGGGTCAGGGTCAAAAAGAAGCATCATCTGTTTGAGGAACTGAAAGATTAGTGTGGATCATGCCTAAATGCAAAGGCATAGTGGTATGAAATGTGATACAGTAGTCCAGGGCCAAATCATACAAGGCTCTGTAGACCATGTTAAAGATTTGAGTTTTTATTCTAAGAGCAGTAGGAATTCATTATAGACGTTTAAGAAGGAGAGCGGCATGTTCAGATTTTTCAGTTTATAAGTATCATTTATCTACTCTATGGAGAATGGGTTGAAGAGATAAGAGCTCCATTAGTAGTCTTTTACAGTGGTCCAGAATTGATGCCGGTTGGCTTAGAGAAGTGCAAGAATTGAAAAAGTATTTAGAATTAGGTAAAATTAACAGGGCTTGGTGACAGATTTAGAGAAGTGTTTGAAGAGAGAGGTAATGTCAGGAATAAATCCTAGATCTCTCGCTTGCACATTTAGATGAACAGTGTGAGTGGAGAAGCCTCTCATTTGTGGAGAAGGTGAAGAGTTCAGTTTGAGATGTCAGGTAAAAATGTACAGTAAGCAATTGGCTACATGGACCCCCCCCCCCTTAAGAACTGTGCTAAAGATAAAAATATACGATTGTGAGCATATAGAGGCTAATTGAATCCATAGACCTAGATGTAATTTCTTATGAACTGAGTATGAAACAACTCTGTTGGTGAGGCTGTAGGAAAAACTTTGAAGTGTAATGTTTGGAGTATAAAACAATAAAACCCCAGAGGACATTTTGACAGTATTTATATAAATTAAAAAATGCATGTATTCATACATCTACCCTTTGACCCAGCAGTTCTGTTCCTAGTGATTTACCCAAGAGAAAGAAGGTATGTGCCCAGAGACTTGTACAAGAATATTTATAACATAAACCAAATGTGGTATAATCATAAACTAGAATAATACCAGCAATAAAAAGGAGTTGAACCATTGATATAAACAACATGGAAGAATCTCACAAACATGCTGAACAAAAGAAACCAGATACAAAAGAGTATTTACATATAATTGTATTTATATAAACTTCTAGAACAGGCTAAACTAATCTATAGTGAGAAAAAAATTAGAAATTAGAAAAGTGGTTGTCACTGGGGATGTGGGGACAGATATATTAGTTAGGAAAAAGTATGAGTGTAATGGTAATATTTTCTATCTTGATAGGAGTTTGCACAGGCATATGCAAATTTTGTACAAATTCATGGAAAGCTATATTTAAAATATGTGCATTTTACTATATGCAAATTTTACTTTAAAGAACTGTAAAGAAATATTGAACTCATTAATTTTACACATGCTAAAATGTTTAGTGGTAAAGTGTGCTTATGTCTGTAACTTATTTTGAAATGCATCCACATTATAAAATGGATTGATAAATAGATGACTAAATGGATAGATATATGATAAAACAGAAAACCAATACAGCAGATGTTAATTGTAGAATGTAGGTGGTGGGCATATGGGTATTCACTATACATTTTCAAACTTTTCTATGTATTTGGAAGTTTTTATAATCGTGGGGGAAAATACACATACCTTTTGATCTAGAAACATCCTACAGATATATCTACATGTGTACAAAAGTATATGTTTAAGACCATTTTATTGCAGTATTGTTTGTTATAGAAGATTTGAAGTAACCTACATATACATCATCAATATATAGTTAACTATAGTTCATTCACAGAGTTCAATATCATGCAGCCATTAAAAAAAAAAATAAGCTCTCTCTGTATGTGCTACTGTGGGGTGATCTCCAATATGTATTAATGAGTGATACACATATACAGAAAAATGTGTATATGACTATATTATTATCATTTGAATGAGTAATACATATATGAATATATTATGCTACCATATCTTTTTTGTTGAAGGTTGTATACACAATATGTACAGAGACAAGCATACACATATATTCTATTCTCTTAGAATTTTTCTCATAGGCTACTCAAGAAATGAGTATTTCTTTAGAGAAAATCGGGGGTGGGGAGACAAAAGAACAGAGTTGGAGGGAGACTTTTGTTGTGTCCCTGGAATTACTTTCTAAATTTTGTACAATTTACATGATTTAAATATTCAGAAAATAAATGCAAGCTAGTTAGAGGCCAGTGAGTTTGAAAAGGTTGAGAACGAGCAGCCAAAGAGGTAAGATGAAAACAAGGATTGTTTTCAAAGCCAAAAGAAATGGGGTGTTTGAAGAGAGTTGTCAGTTTTATGTAATATTGCAGAGACCTCAATAAAATGTAGGTAAAAAAATGTCCATTTGATTTAGGAACAGGGAAGTCATTGATATCTAAAGCAGTAACCTTGGCTCCATCCTGTCTAATTTTCAGCGCTTAGAAGATTATCAGCGTCGCCTTGATACCTCCAATCTGAAGTTGTCAGAGTATCCAAATGTTGAAGAGCTCAGGGTGAGAGATGGTCTAATAATAATTTAAAAAATAAAATTTACTTAAGACCTGGAAGGTAATTAACATCTCAGTGGGAACATACATCACATGAAGGAGTTCTTGTCTCATAGATTGCCTATATTTATGATTCTATACTTTCTTTTAAATGTCTCTTCTGTGTGAAGATTACATTAGTCTTTGATTAGAGGAGCTTTTTGTTTGAGACTATTGTGACAAAAATTGCAGGTGACTAAGGAACATTACTTATTATGGAGTTTAATTTTATTGTGTTATAGTTTCAATAAGAGTAAGGCTGTTTCCTATGGGAACTTTCCAGATGATTGAGTAAAAAGATAACTTAATTATTTTTCTGTCAAGCTCTTCTAAAGCATATAAGTTGAAACCATCACAGGAATGATCATAAAATATTTATTAATTGTCACTTCTAGTATTTGAGGCTTTTCTATTAAGTTACTACTTAGGATTTTAAATCTTTCTTGTACTGTTTTTCTAGATGATTGTTTTGGCAGATTTATTTGGTGGCTGTTAAAATAGACTTTTATGTCATATATAATAGTTTATCAAAAATGTGCTTAGCTCTATCCAGAGAATGAAGTTTTTCTGGAGCTACTTATATTAAAAGATGATTCTCTTAATAAGTCTTCAATATTTAGAGCAAGGCTGAGTACTATCTGGACTTTTCATAAGTGTTGTTCCTTGGGAGTTTCTTTGAACTAGAGCCTGGAACTCAGAGGCCTCTTACAAATAAGCTATGCATTATCCTCATCTAGTTTTTTATAGAAAAATTAAAGGGGTATATTGAGAATCTAGTGGTTGAATGTTTACAACTTTATTTTCATAAGCTATTATCAACTATTTAAAGTGAGATTTAGAAGACACTACTCCTGAATGTTTTTCAAGATACCTTTCCTTTTTAGACTACTTGCTTTAACTTGGTCTTTATTCCAATTTCAGTAGTTGAGTATAGACTACTTGCTTTAACTTGGTCTTTATTCCAATTTCAGTAGTTGATAGATATCAGTAATAATAGTGAATGTGTAAGAATTTCTTGAAATGAGACTGTATGGAATATTATCTCACTAAATACTTGGAAATAATTTATGGATAATTTTTTTTATTTTGGCAGAATTTGGATTTAACAAAAAGGAAGATGATTCATGAAGGGCCATTGGTTTGGAAGGTGAATAGAGATAAAACTATTGGTAGGTCTAATGTCTGTCAATGTTGGGGAAAGTGAAGAAATGAAAAGAATAGGAAAATTTTTTAGAAAAAGAGATAATCACCCATAATTTTCAGTTACAGCTGATAGCAGTGCTACTTTGTTTTATTTATGCATTTGCAGTAGCTATGCTTAAATGATTTTGTTATATGTGAAGTATGTTAAATATTTATTTAGGGACGAAGCAGAAAACTTTGTCACGATTCAGTTCTGTCTCCATCATTCTTGTACTTGAAGGATATAAATGCAAAACATGCAAAGTCTAGGTTTTTCTTTAACTACTATATCTAAAACTATCTGTGGTGAGGAACCATTATTTTTTATATCTTGTCAGTCAGAAACTTCGGTGTAATACAAAAGAATGAATTATTTTAAAAGGCGATAACAAGTCAATTTTTTGCAATTTTTTAATTAAAAAATCTTTTTCAAAATTAAATAAAATCTTTACAGTTTTTATTTAATATTAGTTTAAGTTGTACAGAATAATGGTAGACATCTATATAATTTAAGTGACCCTCCCCCATTACTCTAGTATTCAGCACCGTACATAGTTATTACAATATTATCGACTATATTCTCTATGTTGTACTTGACATCCCCATGACTATTTTGTAACTACTAATTTGTACTTCTTAATCCCTTCACCTTTTTCACCCAGGCCCTAACCCCGCTCTCACATGACAACCAGCAGTTTGTTCTCTGGATCAATTAGTCTAATTGTTTTGTTTTTTTTTCATTTATTTTGCTCTTTTGTTTCCACATATAACTGAAATGATACGGTATTTGTCTTTCTCTGTCTGATTCACTTCAATACCCTCTAGGTTGCTCCATGTTGTTGCAGATCGTTGTATTTCATTCTTTTTAATGGCCAAGTAATATTCCACCATATATATGTAACATATCTCTTTTATCTATTGATAGACATTTGGGTTGCTTCCATATCTTTGCTATTGTAAATAACACTGAAAAGAACATGGGGTGCATGTGTTTTTCGAATTACTGTTTTGACTTTCTTTAGATAAATACCCAGAAGTGAAATTACTGTGTCATAAGGTAATTATATTTTTAATTTTTTGAGAAACTTCCAAACCATTCTGCATCGAGGCTGCACCAATTTGCACATTTACCAGCAGTGCCGAAGGATTCTGTTTTTTTTGCCTCACAGCATCGAAACTACTTGTTGTTTATTTTTTGATGGCCATTCTGACAGGTGTGAGGTGATAACTCATTGTGGTTTTAATTTGCATTATCAGAGTACCATTGGCGAATATCTTCTCCCATTTAGGTCATCTTTTCATTTGGTTGATGGTTTTCTTTGCTGTGCAAATACTTTGTAGTTTTGTGTGGTCCCATTTGTTTATTTTTTCTTTTGCTTCCCTTCCTGAGGAGATGTGTCAGAAAAAATATTACTGAGAGCGACATCAGAGAGTTTACTGCCTATGTTTTCTTACAGGAATTTTATAGTTTCTGGTCTTACATTTAAATATATAATCTATTCTGAGTTTATTTTTGTATATGGTGTAAGAAAGTGGTGTAGTCTTATGTATTTTTTTGCATGTATCTCTCCAGTTTTCCCAGCACCATTTATTGAAGAGACTGTCTTTACTCCATTGTTTATTTTTGTCTCTTTCATCATAGATTAATTGACATTATAAGCATGAGTTTATTTCTGAGCTCTCTATTCTACTCCATTGATCTATGTGTCTTTTTTATGCCAGTACCTTGATGTTTTGATTACTACAGCCTAGCAGTATAGTTTGATATCGCATAGCATGATACTTCCAAATTCGATCTCCTTTCTCAAGATTGCTTTAGCTATTCAGAGTCTTTGTAGTTCCATGTAAATTCTAATATTATTTAATTCTGTGAAAAATGCCATTGGTATTTTGATATGATGGTGTTTAATCTGTAGGTTGCTTTGGGTAGTATGAACATTTTAACAATGTTATTCTTTCTATCCATAAGCACAATATATGCTTCCACTTATTTGTATTTTCTTCAGTTTTTTCTTCGCTGTCTTATAATTTTTCGAGTACAGGTCTTTTACCTCCCTGACTAAATTTATTCCTAGGTATTGAACTTTTTGATGCAATTGTAAATAGGATTGTTTTCTTAATTTCTTTTTCTGATAGTCCCTTTCCTTTCTTCCTTTCCTTCCCTTCCCTTCCCTTCCCTTTTTTTTTTCTTCTGTCTATTGCTGTGGCTAGGACTCCCAAACTATGTTGAATGAAAGTGGTGAAAGTGGATATTCTTTTGTTCTTGATCTTAAAAAAGAAACTTTAGCTTTTCACTGTTGAGCGTGATGTTAGCTGTGGGTTTGCTGTATATGGCCTTTGTAAAGTTGTGGTGTATTTACTCGCTAAAGTAGTGCTGAATTTGGTTTGCTAATATTTTGTTGAGGATTTTTGCATCTTTGTTCCTCAGGGATATCGGCCTATATATCTACATATTTTTGGTAATGTTTTTGTTGCTTTTGGAATCAGGGTAACTAACAGTGGCCTTGTGAGCCTTCCCTCCTCTTGAATTTTTTGGAAGAGTTTGAGAAAGATAGCTGTTGATTCTATTTGAATATTTAGTAAAATTCACCCGTGGAGCCGTGTGGTCTAGGACTTTTGTTTGTTGGGAGCTTTTTCATTACTGATATGATTTCATTAGTAATAATCGGTCTGTTCAGCTTTTCCGTTTCTTCTTGATTCAACCTTGGAACATTGTACATTTCTAGGAATTTTTCCATTTCTTCCAGATTGTCCAATTTATTGGCATATAATTATTCATATATTTTCTTAACAATCCTTATATTTCTGTGGTGTCAGTTGTCACTTCTGTTTCATTTCTGATTTTATTTCTTTGGGTTCTTTTTTTTTCTTGATGAGTCTGGTTGAACGTATATCAAGTTTGTTTATTTTTTCAAAGAACCAGCTCTTAGTTTTATTGATCTTGTTTTTTAGACTCTATTTAGTTTATTTTTCCTCTGATCTTTGTATTTCCTTTCTTCTACCCACTTTTGGCTTTGTTTGGTGTTCATTTTCTAGTTTTTTAGGTGTAAAGTTAGATTCTTTGGGATTTTTCTCGTTTCTTGAGGTAGGCCTATATAGCTATGACTTTCCCTCTAAAGACTGCTTTCTCTGTGTCCCATTGATTTTGTGTTTTCACTTTCCTCAAGGTATCTTTTGATTTCTTCTTTGAACTTATTGTTAACCTATTCGTTGTTTAGCAGCGTGTTATTTAGCCTCCATATGTTTGTGTGTTTTTCAGTTTTCTTCTTTTAATTGATTTATGATTTCATACTGTTGTGGTCAAAGAAGATGCTTGATATGATTTCAGTCTCTTAAATTTATTAAGACTTGTTTTGTGGCCCCATGTGGTCTGTCTTGGAAAACGTTCCACGTGCACATGAAAAGAATGCATATTCCGCTGCTTAGGGGTGAAATGCTCTAAAAATAGCAATTAAATCTATCCCGTCTGAAGTGTCATTTGAGGCCGCTGTTTCCTTGTTGATTTTGTCTGAAAGATCTATCCACTGATGTCAATGAGGTGTTAAAGTCCCCTACCATGACTGTATTACTGTCGATCTCTCCCTTTATGCTTGTCCGTTTTGCTTTGTATATTTAGGTGCTCCTATGTTGGGTGCATAAATGTTTACAAGGGGTATATCCTCTTGTTGGATTGATCCCTTTATCATTATGTAATGACCTTCTTTGTCTCTTAAAGTTCATTTTGTCAGATGTAAGTATTGCTGCCCCAGCTTTTTTATTTTTTTATTTCTATTCACATGAAATATCTTTTTTGTTCCTTTTAGTCCATGTGTGTCTCTTGATCTGACAGCATATATAAGGGTCTCATTTTCTTATCTATTCAGCAGCCCTGTGTCTTTTGATTGGAACATTTACTCCATTTACATTTAAAATGATTATTGATAGGTACATAGTTATTGCCATTTTATTATTCATGTTTATGTTCTTTTTTTGCCCTTCTTCTCCTTAAAGAAGTCCCTTTAACATTTCTTGTAATACTGGTTTGGTGATGATGAACTCCTTTAGCTTTTTTTTGTCTAGGAAGCTGTTGATCATTCCCTCAATTTTAAGTGATAGCCTTGCTGGGATAGTCTTGGTTGTAGGTCCTTGCTTTTCATTACTATGAATATTTTGTGCCAGTCCCTTCTGGCCTGCAAGTTTTCTGTTGAGAAATCTGTTCAGACTTATGGGACTACCCTTGTAAGTAACTGGCTGCCTTTCTCTTGCTGCTTTTAGGATTCTTTTTCTTTAACCTTTGACATTTTAATTTTGAGGTCTTGATGTGGGCCTCTCTGGGTTCATCTTGTTTGGGGCTCTCTGTGCTTCCTGGACTTGTACACGTATTTCCTTTGCCAGGTTAGAGAAGTTTTCAGTCATTATTTCTTCAAATAGGTTCTCAATCCCTCTCCCTCTCTCTCTTCCTTCTGGTACCTCTGTGATATGAATGTCCTTACACTTGGTTTTGTCACAGACGTCCCTTAAACTGCCTTTCAGTTGTTCGTTTGTTTGCTTTTGCTGTTCTGATTGGGTGTTTTCTGTGACCTTGTTTGTCAGTCCTCTGCTTTGTCTAATCTGCTGTTGATTCCTTCTCTGTGTTCTTCCTTTCAGTTATTACATTCTTCATTTCCAACTGGTTCTTTTTTGTGGTTTCTCCATCCTTTTTTTTTTTTATATGCTTACTATCTCTTTATTGACATTCTCTCTAAGTTTCTTGAGCATCTTTATTACCAGTGTTTTGAATTCTGTATCTGGTAGGTTTCTTGACTCCATTTCATTCAGATCTTTTTCTGGAGTTTGATCCTGTTCTTTCATCAGGGACATGTTTCTTTATCTCATTTTGGATACCTCTCTCTGTTTGTTTCTATGTAGATCTCCTATGTCTCCCAGTCTTGGCAGTAGGAGTCCTGTAGGGTCCAGTGGTACAACCTCCCTCATCATCACCTGAGCCCAGTGCTCCAGGAGTGTCCCTTGTGTAGATTATGTGTGCCTTCCTGTTGTAGTTGAGCTTTGATTGCTGTTGGCACATCAATGGATGGGACTGACTCTCAAAGGCTGACTGGCTTTGAGGATTGACCAGGACCATAGGGTACTAGCTGCTGTGTGGGAACTCACCCCATTAAGAGGGATTTCCCCTAGTGCCTGCTGAGACCACCCTTTGGGTGTGCCATTTGTGCAGCTCATCAGGTGATGCTCTGTTGTGGTCTGAAGCCAATCACTGAGTGTGTTCATTCTGGGGCCTCTTAGGAGGGGCTCCCATGCTGGCCAAAGTCAGTCATGGCCTCTGACTGCCGGGGGATACCGGGTAGAGGCTACAAAGTGATCGCAATTGGTTATTACCTGCACTGGAACTGGAGGCATGTAGGAGAGGCCACACTGAGAACTGAGGCCGGTTGCCACCAGTACTGGTGCTAAGGCAGCTCATCAAAATGCCCAGGGCACCCTGAGGCTTGCCTCCACCTGCCAGCTGCCTGTAAGTCTCAGCCGCTGAATAAACCTCTGGAGGTATCTAAGTTGGGTGATGCAAGGTCTCAGGGAGTCAGCGCCGTGTGGCAAGTGGTGCTTACCAGGTAAATGTAGTTTCAGGTTTCGTGCCACTGTGGAACCTAGGGCCACTCAGTAAAAGGGTCAGAGCCCACTGAGGCCAACTGCCACCCCCCTGGGTCCATGAACCCCCGAGCGTTGTCCAGAAGAGACGGCCTTGTAGGCCAACCCAGCTGCCCAAAACAGTTTCTGGCAGTAAGCAAGTTATGTGGGTTGGATCTCATCAAGTCACTTATGTGAAACAAATGATACTCATTGGGCTCAATCAGATTCAGATGTCGGCATGTTTGGAGATGAGCTAATCACAGAGACAGTGGATTTTGTCCCTCCAGCCCTCGTCCTGAAACCACATAACTCAGTCTCTACCTGTATGTCTCTGATGCCTCCTCCCATGCTGCCATCTCCTGGAGCCCAGGGTGAATTCCTGGGAGTGCATGGACCATTATGAGCACACTTGAGTTTCCAGATCTCCTTCTCATCCAGATGGAATACCTACTGGTTTTCATAGCCAGATGTTGTGGAGATTCCTCTTCTCAGTGCTGGTGCTCCAGGCTGGGGAGCCTATTTTGGGGTAGGAACCCATCACTGCTCAGGGAACGTTTGTAATCGAGATATCTCTCCAAATTCTCAACCACCACACATGGGTGTGGGGCCAGCCCGTTTCATATCTACCTTCTCGCCATCTCAAATTGACTGCTTCTGTATATCTTTAGATTTAGGACTTTTGTTCAGCTAGTGTTCAGATGGGTCTTCAGGTTGATTGATTTATAATTTATTTGTAATTGTAATGTGGTCATAGGAAGAGAACTCCCTAATTTTTAAAATTTACTAGATTTAATAGTAATTTAGAAATTTTCTCTTTTTCATTGTTATAAAGTTAATAAAGCACATTTCAGTTTCTGTACTAATCACCTTTCCTATATTTTTATTTCTAGATTTATACACATTGCTGCTGGAAGACATTCTTGTATTGTTACAAAAGCAGGATGATAGACTGGTGTTAAGATGTCATAGTAAGATTCTGGCATCCTCAGCTGATAGCAAACACACATTTAGCCCTGTCATTAAGTTGAATACAGTGTTGGTTCGACAAGTGGCAACAGGCAAGTATGTCTGCTAACATACTGCTAACATACAATGATACTAATAACCTTCAGATTCATTGTAAACTTGGCTAAGATAGTCAGTGTTGTTTATGTAGCATAACTAGGATAAAGTTTTGTTCTTTTAATATTCTTATAGAAATTAAAAGAAATTTATTTACTGCTTAGAAAGTGAATGAAGAGTTTATATTCCAAAATTTGGATGCCTAGACTCTCTGAGTAATTTCTTGCATTTGAAAATTTTCTGCATATTATTTCAATCTTTATTCCATATTCAATTGATTGATAGACACCAATGAAAATACTGAGTTGCAGGGGGTAATCCCAGTGAAAAGAATTTCATTAGAGTGGTATGTTTCTTGATTTGGTAAAAAAACAAAAGCAAAAACTGAAGAGATGGATGTAGTTGTGTTTTTAATACCAGTTTAAGTTAGCAAATTATATATTAGGTGTACTAACAATGAAATTCCTTTTAAAACTCATTAGTTCCATGATAACAGGATAAATTTATGAACTCTTTTATCTAACACCCGCTGACAACTTTTGTTTCTAATAAATTACTGTGAAATCAATGTTTTTATAATCTTTGTTTTATTGAAATATAATAAATACAGTATAATAATATACAATATTTTGCACAAATTTTAAGTGAATAGCTTGGTGAATTTTATATGAACACATGTTTACAAAGTGAACACATATAACCTTTACCTAGATTAAGATGTGGAAGAATACCAGCGGGGTGGAAATGGCCTCTGTAGGTTGCATTGTGAGAGTAATTTTTGTCTTTTTTTTCCAGATAACAAAGCTTTATTTGTCATCTCCATGTCAGACAATGGAGCCCAAATTTATGAACTGGTGGCACAAACAGTTTCTGAAAAAACTGTGTATGTATTAGTCATAGCTAATATTTGACCTTGTTCTAATATTTTTAATATCCTGAATGTAATCTTTTGCAACTTAACTTTTTTTTTTTTCCTGTAGCAGGACTTTGAAAAGTATATACACAGCATTTCCTCTATATTCTTTTAGATATGTTCTTCTAAGAACTTTTTACTTTTCAGATCGATGTGTTTTATTTTGATTCTGTTCTATTGAAAGTATCTTTTCTAAAGAAAAGATTCCAGAAGGGTCAAGTGAAGTTTTGAAGTTTTGTCAAGTGAAGATAGTGTATCGATTATGTTGTTAAGTTTTTCTTTATCATATGGAGTTTTTATAATCTTACTTAATAGTTGTTACCAAAATAAAGATATTCTCTAGAAAGCAGAGTTTTTGTTTGTTGGTTTTGTTTGTTTTGGTTTCTGGTTTGTTTGCTTTTATTTTGTTTTTACTTTTAGTTTCTCGGTGTATTTAAAGGACATTTCTTTTTCTTTTCCTTTTTATATTTTGGATTCTTTTCAAAATTCCACAGTTGGCAGGACCTAATCTGTCGGATGGCTGCATCAGTGAAGGAGCAATCCACAAAGCCAATTCCATTGCCACAGTCACCACCTTGCGAGTGAGTGTGCCTTTGCCTTGTAGGAGAACTGACTTTGTTTTTGGTCAGAAAGGGAATGGGTAATTCTTAAATTTTGATATTTAGATACCTCATAAAGTTAAAAGATTGTTTTCTTTCTTCCATAGAGAAGACAATGATGAAGAAAGTCCAAAGTTAAAAGTGGAACATCATGGCATTTCAGTCACTGGTCTGCAGAGTCCAGGTAAACTGATCTGTTAAGTTTACCTGGAAGAATTTAGTCTATATGTTATTTATCAAAATGCAGAACTTTAACTCTTGGTATATGCAGGTTCTGGCATCAGCTATTCATTTTAACAAATTTCACTCTTGAGCTTTCAGCGTCCCATAATAACACTGCTCTAATTGTGTATTTCACTTAACAGACAATATATTTAGTTCATGTTGTTATTTTTTTCCAAGTATTTCCTGAATGCTTCATGTTAAAAGTTTTATTTAAGATATATTCTACTTTTTCTCTTCTGTTGGACAGACAGAGATTTGGGATTAGAGTCTCCCTTAATATCATCAAAACCTCAGTCTCATTCACTGGGCACCTCTGGGAAATCAGAAGTAGATGATCTGTTTGTGGCTGAGAGACAGTTTGCAAAGGAACAACATGCAGATGGGACTCTAAAGGAAGTTGGAGTAAATTGTCGAATCACAATCCCAGATCCACATTTACCCGTCTCAGAAGAACGCTGGGCATTGGATGCATTAAGGAATTGTAAGTTTTATTCATAAGTTAATATTGTTGTCTAATGTACTATGAGTCACTTAGGATAATACCAAAGAAGTGTAAACTGTGACTTTTCCCTGCAAGAATTTTACAGTCTAGTTGGAAAGATGATAAAAACTTCACCCACCTTTTTAAGTTAACAGACAATATAGATGTATCAAAAGTGACCTCTTTGGGGTGACCAGAGAATGGAGGCATCAGAAAACAGAGATGTGATTACTGCCTTGAAGAATGGGTTTCTAATAGGTATTTAGAATAATAGAAGTCATTCATACAAGAGTAGAAAACTCTGTGGGTGTTCAGAGAGCAGTGCATAGACTAGTTAGCCTGTGATAGACCATGTAAGTTACAGATAATGGTTGGAAGGGTAGCAAATGTGTTGCTGAGCCCAGCTGCTGTGGATACCAGATTGAGTCCTCTGAACATTCAGGATGGTACATCACACTGTTTCAAAGCCTTTTTCAAACTACAAATTATTCTTCTAATATTCTTGTGGAAATTGTAGTATTCTCCACTAGTGCCCATCCTTCACTGACACAGACACACAGACGTGGGTACTTGCGCATATGAGAGTGGGTGGTCCTTGCCACTCTTTTTAATACTCCTAACCCTCCACTGATTGATAATCACTGTTACAAAGGGGAGTGTATCACAGGGAAAAGGCTGAGAACGGTTGCTCTAGCTGTAGAGAATCGTTAGTTTTTAAGCTAGGTTATGACTAATGAAAAAAAAAAATTTGAGAACTGTGAAAGGATTTGAATGGAAAGCAGTTTATATTAGTGCAGTTACTATTAAGCTATTGTAGTAGCCTGGGCTCGAGGCTAAAAAGGTTTGGATCAGAATGGGTCCAAGAATAAACATAAAGCAAGAACTCAATAAATACTTAAACCAATTGACTTTTTGGATGGCAAAGGAAAGGGAATATTTATAGAGATAATTTCAGTATTCTTGTCAGAAATAAAAGTCAGAAAGGACTACCACTGTCACACTTTTTTTCCTTCATTTATTTCAGAGATAATGGGCTTAATTTTAAAACATGTTGAACTAAAGATAATGAATTCCATATAAGAAGAAATGATGAGCAGGAAGTTGGGGTTTGAGACTAGAACTTTGGAGAGAGGTTAAGGAGAGATGGATTTGAGTGTTGAAGCCATAAGAATTCAGAGCATCTCTCAGGAAGTGAATGTAAAGCAGAAAGACAGAGGGTCAAAGACTCCGATCTGTGTGAAGAAACAGAAGATAGAAATTAAGTCAGAGTTGAAAGTAGAGAATTGGTCAGGTTCTTTAAAACCTAATTAATTCTAGTTTCTCTTGAATTAACAGTCATAATAATTTCTTTTTTTTTAATTTCTGTTTTATTTTTTAATTACAGTTAATATTCACTGTTATAGTGGTTTCAAGTATACAATATAGTGGGTTAAGCATTTTTAAGTACAATTAAGACTTTTGATAGTTTGACTAACCTTGTCCCAGTAATTCTTTCATTGTGTAAGTGACCTCACAGCCTATACTTACCCATTCAAAATTAAATTGGTTCTATTTTTAACAACCTAAGGAAGCTGTGCCAGAAGTAAGGTCATTTTTTAAAAACTTAACATTTACTTATCTTTTGACATTATACATGCTACCAAAGCATTAGAATTAAATTCTATTACAAGGAAGTTTATTTTCTTCACCATTTAAGGAGATACTTTAGATTATTATAAATGATAAAATAAATGTTCTCTGTGTCTAATAAAATTAGAAAAAATAATGTCTGTGTATATAGTGTCTGCTTCGGGAAAAATAGAACTTTTAGGGTTTCTGTGTTTTTTGTTTTTTGTTTTTTTGTCTAGTTTAACACAGTTTTTCAACATTCTTTTAAGAAATACCTTGTGGGTATTATTTCAGTTATTGGAAGGAAAAATAGAGGAAGACATGGTATTGGTTATTTTGCAGTTCTAAATAAGGGTACCTCCCAATTAAGAGCACCTAGATCTTTTCAAGTCTGGTTTAATCTTAAGTCGTCTCCAGATGGTGCTTTATTTCATTTTTCAAACAAGACAAAAATGTATGAAATTAATGTTTTGACTTTGTTTCTAAACAGTTACTTACTTTTAAAGATAATTGATAATTTCACTAACTAATTTAATTTGTGGAGTCTGAGCTTATAGTTGTGAATTGTGCTTTTTTCCCCGCTCTTTCTTAAATCTTTTAGTGGGTTTGTTGAAGCAGTTGCTGGTACAAAGGCTGAGTTTGGCTGAGAAGAATACTCAGGAAGACTGGCCACATTTCTCAAGATACAGGACAGCCTCCCCGGGGGAGCAGACAGACAGTGGAACCCAGAACTTTGAAAATATTAAGGCCTATCATTCTGGTGAAGGACAGATGCCCTTTAGAACTGGAGCTGGTGTCATTTCAGCTTGCTACAATCCACGGACTTCAACTGAATCTTATGCTTCGCGGGGTTCAGTGGTAGTGGCATTCCAAGATAGCCATGCAAGTAACATTTTAGCAATGGACCACATGATTATGACCCCAGAGATTCCTCCTGCAGAACCAGATGGAGGTCTTGATGAGAGTGGAGAGCACTTTTTTGATGCCCGTGAAGCACATAATGATGATAATCCATCAGAAAGTTATGGAACAGTTAAAAAGGAAGAGAAGGATGTTAATTTACGCATCTCAGGCAAGTTGTTTCACATTAAAACTTTGATTTTGATTGTTGTTAACTGTCTTATGTGCTAAAATGGATCTTTTTGGGTTCGCCAGGTGTGTATGTGTAGCATTTATTCTTTCATGCACTAAATAATTATTGAATCTGTGTCAGACTCCAACCTCTATAGCATTGAATAAACAAACACTAAAATCAACTATACTCATGAAGCTTAAGTGGTAGTAGGGGAAATTTTTTGGTAAATAAGTCAACAATAGATGTCAAATAGGAAGAAATATTAGGAAAAATAAGTCAGACTAAGGGGCAACAGAGCGAATAGGGACAGACAGGGTGATCAGGGAAGAGGGCCTCTGCTGAGGTAGCATTTGAGCAGAGACCCAAGGGGGTCTATGTGGGTATATCTGGAGGGAGAGTGTTCTAGCTGAGAAGAATAGTGTATAGGCTGTGAGGCAAGAGCAAGCTCTTTGTGGTTAAAGAGTACAAGGTGAGGGGAAAAAATGGTAGAAAATGAGACAGAGGTATTAGGCAGGGAAGATGGTGGCAAGATCATACGGGGACTTTGTAGTTTACAGCTTTTAACTTTTAAAATGCTAATATGAAAATTTTCAGAAATAGCTGTGAAAGTTTGTTCAATTTAACTTAAATCTGAAGTGAGAAAATTCTGATAAACTTAACACTAAGCTTGGGAATTTGGGAATTAATGGTTTTAATCCCTCTTTAATAGCTTTTAAAGTTGTCAGCATATCACCTCATCTCTCTGTTCTATGTGCTAATAGCAGTACTAATGTCATCAAACTATTCTGTCTCTATCAATAGGAAACTATTTGATCCTCGATGGCTATGAAACAGTGCAGGAGAGCTCCACAGATGAGGAGGTTGCTTCCTCACTTCCCCTGCAACCCATGGAAGGCCTCCCCTCTATGGACTCTTCCCACCACCAGCAGCATTCTCCCCAGGATGCTCATTCTGAT